>NC_060059.1:43422214-44022214 GCF_020283565.1 Trifolium pratense | reverse complement strand
GTTACCCTAGAGCTTTGTTATTTTGTATTCTTTTTTTATCTTTTGTCTTTCCTTATGTTACAAAAAAAAATGGTTTGTGTGTATTTATTTTTTTTTTATAATATGTTTGTGTGTATATTTATTGTAATTGTTGCTTTTGGGTTGTAATTAGGGTTGGGAATAGGTCAGACCAGTGTTTTAAAAATCGGACCGGTCATTGAACCGGCAAGGACACTGGGTCACTGGTTCATTGGTCGAACCACTAGGTCACTGGTCGAACCGCATGATAAACCAGATTAAACCGATAGAATAAACCGGTCTTTATAATAAAAGTATATAGTTATTAAACCGGTCGAATCAGATAACGCGGTCTTTAAAAAAATCATAAAAAATATGAAAATATAAAAATAATGCCATAAATTCTATAAAATAAGGTCATGTACCACTAATAATAATAATAATAATAATAATAATAATAATAATAATAATAATAATAATAAAAAATAAATTTCTATATAAATTACTCCTCTTAATATGTTGTCCTTTTACTTTTTGAATAAATTACTCATCTTTTAACAAATGAGCTTTGCTTCAAAAAAATAATATATGGGCTTAAATAAGTAACAATCTAGTACTCATCTCTTAAATAAGACTACCAATTGAAATAACCCTAATTATCTTTGTGTTGTCACCCGCCTACCTACTCATCTTCTTCTACTTCTCCAAAATTTCTTTTTCACTTCTCCCTTATTTGTTGCTGCTATTTTTATTCCCACAAGCATATATCATTAAAACTTATGAGAATTAATAACATAATCATGAAATAGAGAATTTTGACTCTAAAATTATAAGATTAAATCTATGTTATAGTTCTAATCTTCACCTCCTTTGTTCTTATTAAGTTCTTCTATTAAGACAATTTGCAATGACGAACGGTGAAGAAGATGTGGCTGCTGTGTGATGGGTTTAACTTTCTAATTTTTGTTTTTTTCTATGTTATGACTTATGAACGATGCTACTGTTACTTTGGTATGTTTTTCTTTTTTTTTAATTTTAAATATTAATATTTTACAAAACGACGTCGTTTTTGGCGGAAAAAACCAAAAAAAAAAACTCGTGCAATCAAACCGGCGGTTCGGAAAAACCGCCGGTTCATCGGTTTTTCCGGTTTTTTCCGGTTCTCTCCGGTCCAATAACATGGACGGTCCAACGTATGAACCAGACCGGACAGGCTCCGGTTCCCGGTTCGACCGGCCGGTCCGGTCCGATTTTTAAAACACTGGGCCAGACGGTCTACAGGCGCCTTCGGCCTGGCCTGTTTAAGCCTGACCTGGCCTGCCTGTTTATTAAAAATACTAGACTCAATCTTTGAAAAGAGCCTATTTACATAAATAGGTCAGACTCAGGCTTTTAAAAATGCTTACAAAGTCTGATAGGCCCGCCTGTTTATATTTAATAATTATTTATATAATAATTGTATTATGGCATACTTAATAGACTTTGTCGTAACCGTATTTGTTATTTTATTAGCTTTTAATTCTTGTGCTAATCATTTTATTAGTTTTTTCTTAATGTTGTAGAAATTATAAAAATTTATATGTCAAATAGGCTTTAAGGCCTGTTTAGCCTTTTTAAAAAGACTATATAGAGACATTTATATAACACGGACTTTTAAACAGACTACAAAATCAGGACAGACTTTAAACAGACTCAGGTCAGGCCAAATAAAATTGCATTTGATAGGCCGTAGGCTAGACTTAGGATTGAAAAAAATTCGTAGGCCAGGCTCAGGCCTATCAAAGCCTAGTCTGGCTTGACCTATTCCCAACCCTAGTTGTAATAAATGTGTTGTTAACTTTAATAATTGATTTTTTTTTTTATAGAACTTTAATAATTGAATTGATATTCAAATTTGTTGTCAATCAATCTCTTATTTTATTTTTTTCCTAAAATAAAATATTCATTCATTCAAATTGATAGATACATCAGATACAAGCACAAATTCAATGTCGCTAAAAACGTAAAGGATAAATCTGCGAACAAATTCACAGCATCCAAGTTAATAGCATAAAACAGCATGCTTAAGCCTACAAATAATATGACAAAATAAAAGTAACCGAAATACCCATGCCTTCGGATCTTCATCGTTGATGACCTTGTCATTGATTGAATCAGTAGTTGACCAAAGTTGATATGTCAATCTGAACCAAACGAACGCCGCAAAAAACAAGAAAGCAAACAAGCACCGCACGAAGACAGAGATCAAACAAACACCGCACGAAAACGCCACACACTGAGGCAAAGAAATCACAAAATAAAACAGGAAAACTCTAATCTATGTGAAATTTCACTTATTTAAATAAAAGTAAATGTAAAACGATCAAGAGGGGTGATTTTGAATCAATTGACCCTAAACCACCCATCTTTAAAAGATAAACAGGAAGAGAAGGCAAGAAGAGTTGTTGTTGTGCGGCTGCTAAAATGTCAGTCAATCTCTTATTAATATATAATTATCTTGAAAATATATAGCAATGTTTATGTTTATCGCTCACCAATTATTCTCAATTTTCCTTCTTTTGTATTAACATCTATTAGGTGGTGATGTCTGTTTTGATATTTTTATTAGTGTTTCGGTTATATACAACATCTTTTTCTCTTTTACGGCTATGTATCCGTTTTGTACATAGACCTGATTATTTATAATAATATATCTTATTATACTAAAAGCAAGGCTGCTTTGTCAGCCCTAATTCTATGGTGATTTGAAGCCCTAATTTTTTGTCCAATTGTCACTTGACATTTTTGTGTATTAGCCAATAAAATGTTGACACCTCTAGGTTTGCATCCCTAATTCCCTTCTCCCTTGGTAACCCTAATTGCTATCAAATGACCACATGTTGAGAAGTGAGAACTAGAAACTTACACATGGATAGCTACATGAAACACATGCATTGGGCCCAATAAAATATATATTTATTTTTTCCCAAATTTTTTTCATTTGTCAAGTGTTTTTCTCTCTCTTCTCTCTTTTCTCTCTCTCGTACTCTCTCTTTTCTCACCATCCTCACTAACACTCTCATCTCTCTTTAACCTCAACCATTCCCAATCTCTTTCTCTCTGCCCTCTCCCATCTAATCCTAACCTCCACCACCATCTACAAATCAATCACTCGTGAGAGTGATTTTTTGCCGAGTGAAAGAAGATTTGCCGGCGGGAGAGAAGTTCCGGCGAGGAGGAGGAGTTCCGGTCGAGAGAATTCTTGTGGCGGTGACACGGCGGTGCTTGGCGACGGCGGCGGTGCTTGGCGACGGCGGCGACAATTTCTCATTCTTTCCTCTGGTTAGATCCCTTACTTTCTATACTCTATTTATTTTATTTTATTTTTTTGTGTTGCTTTTTTTTTTTGTTAGGATGGTTGAAGATTGGAGGTGGTGGTGATGTGTGGTAGTTATGGTGGATGGTGATAGTGATGATTTTTTTTAGGTTTTTTCTGTTCTTCCCCTATCAATTTTATGCTCTGCAAAAAACCCCAACATTGAACTTAAATACGGTGGATGGTGATAGTGGTGATTTTTTCACTCTTTAATGATGTTTGTTTTATTGATTGAAAATGGTGGTTTGGTTTGAGAATGATATTTTTTGATTAATTTGTGTGTTGAAGAAGGTTGGTGTTTGAATTTGGAAATATTGATGTGTTTTTGTGGCTTAATGGCAAGCTCTCCTCTCTGTGTTGTATTTTTGCAGGCTCCATGGAAGGATAAGGCTCCTCTAGAACTCCATCTTCCTCCAAGCTAGCCAAATCTGGTGGTGGCAAGCAGAAGAAGGTTCGTTTTTCTCTTCAAAGTGTTTGTTTAAAAAAAAATAATTGCAGCTTTTGTTTCGTCGTATGTGTAATTAATAGTGAATTTCAGAGCTTAGATTCATTTTTTGCAGACCCAAACAAATATCAAACTGTAAGATCCCACATAATTTGATTTGACTATTTATATGGTTAAATTTATCAAGCCACACTTTAATTAATAGTAAATTTCAGAAGCTTATCATTGAAGGTTCTCAGGCCACAGCAAAGCAGACAGCAGAGTTGCTTCGGTCTGTGATTTCACAGCAAAGGGTGCCTCAAACAAACCAGGCTACAGCTCTGATTAATGCAGTAAGGGCTGTGGAGGAGAAGCTTATCACTGCTAACCCTGTTTGCTCTTTTTAAATTACAATTAAGCATTATGTTTGTTGTCTTTATGGAAGTCAAGTCTGTATTTTTGGGATTATTGCTGCATGATTTCCTAAGTTTGAATTAATTAATAGCTTGTATGGTTCTTTACTTATGATAAAGTTTTTACGGGCTTGTAAGTGTTTATTGAACAGTTAAATGATAGGGGGCCTTTTATCAGAAATGTATATGTGAAAGGAGGGGTGAGAGTAAGGGGAAACTAATTGATTGTAAGCTGTAACTACCATATTTTGTAATAGAATTTACTAAATAGACAGAAGGGAGGGGGTTAGAGTTAGTTTTAGATAAGATAGTCAGAACAAGTAGAGATGATGCACTCTCAAATGGGCCCTAAAAAATGTACTCATTCATTGCTCATGATCACATTGTTCTGAGGGATTAACAATAAGTTCCTGTTTTTTTTTTCTTCCAATTATTTTCCATAGATACCAGTTGATTCTATCATTGAATAAGAGAATTTTTGAAAAAGTAAGATGTCAAATGTAGTTTTAAATTATACAAGTAGCTCTGTTTAAAATACTCATGGTTATTACAAGATTTTTTTAATACTTTTTGTTCATAAATTTTTACGGGAAGTTTATCCAAACATAAATTCTCTTGCTTTGTTTTTGAATATTGAGGTTAATCCACGGCCTGATGAGAATAGTGAGGGAGGCATAATTGTTGAAATTAAGGTAAAAGAGTTGGATCAGAAGACAGCTGAAGTCAATACTAAATGGAGTATTGTTCCTGGATGAGGAGGGTATCCCACCATGGTATTTCCATAAAATTAAACATCAATTTTCTTCAACAACTGATGGATCTTTCCTGCTCAATTAATCTGATTATTTGCTGCTCAATTTTTGTTCAGGCCTCACTTCAACCTGGCGGAACTATTGTTTTTGAGCATCGAAATCTTCAAGGACTGAATAGAGCTGTTAGTGGTTCTATAACTTGACAATTGATGTGTATTTATCCTTTCTTTGCCAGCATGAACATTATGTTTAGTTTTAATTAAATTAATACTAATAACAATAACGATTATTATGATTTTGCAGTGAAAAAAGATGGTGCAGCTGATTTTATGATAATTGAATGAGTGAAAGCTTGTAGGTTTCAAGAGGTGAATATTTTGCTATTCTATTTCTGTTGATTTAGATTTAACAAGAAAGTATATTATTTTGGACCTAATTTTTTATTTTTGGTGATTAAGGTTACTATGTTTTTGAGTTTGGTAAAATAGTTTCTGTAACGACCCAATTTTCAAATTAATAATTTTTATGTGTTAAAGTATTTTATTAACGTAGAAATTTAATTAAGTTAATAACTAGAGTTATTTATCGAATACTTTAGTTATTAAGCGAGTAGTGAGAGTTATCGTGTTATTGGGCCAAGCCAATTGGGCTTGAGGCCCAATGGGCCTTGTGAGCATGAGTGGGGCGGCCATATGGCCAAGTCAAGAGAGAACATTTCATTTGTTCTTGTTCTTGACAAGTTGGAGAGAGAAGAGAGCTCAAGAGCTAGGGCAAGGGAAAGTGAGGAGAATCAAGATCAAATCTTCGAGTTTTCTTCGAATCCAGGTATGAGAGTAGGTTCCATAGTCGTGGGTGATTCGAGGAAGGGGAGAATGTCGATTTCTCCTTACCCGAACTTCCTCCACCCCATTTTCGTTTTAGATTGGAATGAATTTTCTTGATGGAAATCGTTCCTAAGGTTCTTAATATGTTTAACATGCTTGTAACATGATTAATGAACGGAGATAATGGTTAAAACGAGTTTTCTAATGGATTAAACTCAAGAACTTTGTGTTCTTGAGAGTTTTGATGAAAAAGTGTCAATCTTTACTTTTTCGATGTTTATGGCGTAGATCTGAGAAATGAACCGTCCTTTTGTGTTTAGATATGTTTGTTTTGCTTGAATACAAACTCTTTTGGGATTTATAACATGAAAAATGAGATTTTTGGGCGTTTTTGTGTAGAAAACGCATGTTTTTCCGCCTCAGGCGCAATAATTTCCGCCTGAAACGGAAGAGCAGTGAGCAGCCAACCTTTCAGACTTTTCTGCGCCTCAAACGTAAATTTTTGCGCCTAAAACGTAAACTTACGCCTCAAACGTAAAAATTTCCGCCCCAGGCGGAAATACTGCAGTTTTCACCAATTTTTCATCTGCTGTCTTCCTTTGCATGTATTTTCAATCAGTGGCTTATTCTTACATGATTGTTGATGATTGTTGATGCTTGTTGATGCTTGTTGAAGCTTATAATGATTGTTAATCATGTATGAAGTATAAATGAAGAATATTAAGGTTTTGTTAAATCTTAATGATGAAGTATGTTGGATAGTGTTCCACATAGTAAATGAAGAGCTTATGCTAATTATTTGTGAGTGAATTCATGAACACATATACATGCATTCATGAATTAAATAGGATATTGGATATTCCAATAAAGAAGTATATCGGATTATATTTATCCGATAAAGAAGGATATTAGAGGTGAGATACTCTAATAAAGAAGATGGTACCACATGCATTAGTAATGTCTAGGATTGACATTCATGAAGTTGAAGCATTAGAGTTGCATTAGGTTATATGTGTGTGCATTACTTGATAAGTGATATGTGACATATAATTTGGCTAAGTGTAATGAATTGTAGATTGATTATTTGGTACTTGATTATACATGTTTAGAACTTGTAATTGAGTAGTTAATGGCGATGCATGTTTATAAATTATGAATATGCTTGTTGTTGTTGAAGGAGTGTTTAAGTACCTTTTGCTTACACTTATATTTTGATTATGTGATCTAACTCTCATGCTTTGTGTTATGTGCTGGACCGTTGGGGGTTCAGATTCTCAGGTTGAGGATCCCGATCAAAGTTAGAGGTTGCTCGTGCTCGTGTAGTGCGCTTTTTGGTGAGGAGTTTAGCTTAGACTACTCCTTTAGATATATTTGTATATCTCTTTTGACGGGTTGTATAGAGTTGCTCTGATTAGGTGTAATACCGTGATGGGATATTCGCTTGATTTGTATCTAAGCCCGTGATGGCATATTTAACTTTGCTAATCCTATCTTTTGGGTTGTAAACATAATATCCTTTGTTGATATGGCCTAGAGCCTAGGGATATTGTGTGAACAATTATGATCATTGTATGATATACATTATGATAAATATCATTTTTAATTTCCGCTGTGCTAGCATGATTGATTTAATTATGCCGTGGTTTTGTATTATAACATGTGACGCCTGAATTTTCTTAAGTGTTTTATTTATTTATATTCAATAAATACGCGTTAAGGGGTTTGGGTGTTACAATAGTGGTATCAGAGCAAGGTCGGTTCATGTGGAACCAATTAGGATTAGTTGCCCATATATTCAACTTGTGTAGAGATAACACTGTTGATATTACCTTTCTAAGTCTGTTCTTGGATTGGTTGGTTGTTCAGGATCATGGCTGGAAGGGCTAACAATCAGATGGCAGATGCGATAGCTACTTTGACCAACATCGTGGCTAGAGATCATCAACCCGGGAGGGAAGATGAGATGAGGTTAGAGAGATTCATGAGGCATAATCCGACACTTTTCACTGGAGGCTATGCTCCAGATGCTGCTGTCAAGTGGGTAGAGGAAGTTGAGATTGTCTTTGAGGCTATGAGGTGTACCGAGGAGAGTAAGTTGACCTTGGGTACTTATGTACTTCGTGAGGAAGCTAACAAGTGGTGGAAGAATGCTAAGCTGAGGATGGGAATTGGTGGTGTGGTAATCACTTGGGAGATGTTCAAGGGAGAGTTCTTAAGGAAGTACTTTCTGGCTGATATTAGGAACAAGAAAGTGGTGGAGTTCATGGAACTCAAGCAAGGGAACATGTCTGTGGCAGAGTATTCCGTGAAGTTTGAAGAACTTTGTGCGTTTAGTCCACACTACAACACCGTGGACGCTGAGGAGGCTAAGTGTGTCAAGTTTGAAAGTGGGTTGCGCCCGGACATCAAGCATCTTATCGGATTTTCTCAAATCCGAGACTTTGCAACTTTGGTGGATAAATGCCGTATTTGTGATGATGATGGAAAGGCCAAGACTAACTACTACAAGGCCATGAGTGACAAAAGAGGAAGAGGTCAAGACCGTGGGAAGCCCTATGGTGACAAGGGGAAGAAAGTTGTTGAGAATAGTGGGGGAAAGAAGAGAGGTGGTGGACAATGCTACAAGTGTGGTGAGTTGGGTCATAAGTCTTATGAGTGCCCAAAGAAGGTGGACAAGTGTTTTAATTGTGGGAGATTGGGACACAAGTCGGATGTGTGTCAAGTGAAAGTGACTTGTTTCAATTGTGGCGAAGAGGGTCACAAGAGTCCTATGTGCAAGAAGCCGAAGAAGACTATGGGAAAGGTGTTTGCCTTGAGTGGAGATGATGCGGATCAGGGAGATAATCTCATTAGAGGTACGTGTTTCATCTATAACACTCATTTAATTGCGATTATTGATACGGGAGCAACACATTCTTTTATATCCGTTGATTGCATGAAGCGTCTTAGTATACCTGTGTCTGAAATGTCTGGTCGTATGGAAATAGAAACTCCTGCTAATGGTTCTGTAACTACCCGTCTCGTATGTCGTGACTGTCCCGTAACCGTGTTTGGTAGACACTTTGGAATGGACCTAGTGTGTATCCAACTTAGTGGAATAGATGTTATTTTTGGTATGAACTGGTTGATATTTAATCGAGTCCATATCAATTGTTGCGAGAAGACCGTTGTATTTCCTAAACCGGAGGAGAGTTTGCATTTGATGAGTAAGAAGGAAGTAGTAGAGTCGTTGAAGGAACCTGTAGAGGTGTATGCGTTGTTTGCATCCTTGAAGATGGAAGGTGAAGTTAAGGTGGAAGAGTTACCGGTTGTTTGTGAATTTCCCGATGTATTTCCGGAAGACGTGTCAGATGTACCGCCGAAGAGAGAAGTAGAGTTTACGATCGATTTGGTACCTGGTACTAGTCCGATATCTATGGCACCGTATAGAATGTCAGCGTCAGAGTTGAATGAGTTGAAGAAGCAACTAGAAGAACTACTTGAGAAGAAGTTTATTCGACCTAGTGTATCGCCGTGGGGTGCACCTGTGTTGTTGGTTAAGAAGAAAGAAGGGAGTATGAGGTTGTGTATTGACTACCGACAGTTGAACAAAGTGACGATCAAGAATAAGTATCCACTTCCGAGGATAGATGATTTAATGGATCAATTGGTTGGAGCTTGCGTGTTTAGTAAGATTGATTTGAGATCCGGATACCATCAGATTCGAGTGAAAACGGAGGATATACCAAAGACTGCTTTTAGGACGAGGTATGGTCATTATGAATATTCGGTGATGCCTTTTGGTGTGACCAATGCACCTGGTGTTTTTATGGAGTACATGAATAGGATTTTTCATTCATTCTTGGATAAGTTTGTAGTGGTATTCATCGATGATATTTTAGTTTACTCAAAGTCCGAAGAGGAACATAAGGAGCATTTGCGGATTGTTTTGCAAGTTTTGAAGGAGAAGAAGTTGTATGCCAAATTGTCGAAGTGTGAATTTTGGTTGAAAGAAGTAAGTTTTCTTGGTCATGTGATTTCAAGTGGAGGAATAGCGGTTGACCCAGCGAAAGTTGATGCCGTATTGCAATGGGGAACGCCGGAGTCTGTTTCTGAGATAAGAAGTTTTCTTGGATTGGCCGGTTATTATAGGAGATTCATTGAAGGATTTTCGAAGTTGGCTTTGCCTTTGACGCAGTTGACTCGGAAGGATCAAGCGTTTGTTTGGGATGTGAAGTGTGAAGAAAGTTTTCAAGAGCTTAAGAAGAGGTTGACTACCGCGCCTGTGTTGATTTTACCGGATGCTAAGGAATCTTTCGTCGTGTATTGTGATGCTTCGAAGATGGGACTAGGAGGTGTGCTTATGCAAAAAGGTCAAGTGGTAGCGTATGCGTCGAGACAACTGAAGGTTCACGAGAGGAACTATCCGACACACGATCTTGAGTTAGCCGCAGTTGTGTTTTCATTGAAGGTATGGAGGCATTACTTGTATGGATCGAAGTTTGAAGTCTTTAGTGATCACAAGAGTTTGAAGTATCTATTCGATCAGAAGGAGTTGAATATGAGACAAAGAAGATGGCTCGAATTTTTGAAGGACTATGACTTTGATTTGAGTTATCACCCCGGAAAAGCTAATGTGGTGGCCGATGCGTTAAGTAGGAAATCGTTGCACATGTCATCACTAATGGTGAAAGAGTTAGAGTTGATTGAAGAATTTCGAGACTTGAGTCTAGTATGTGAAGTGACTCCTAAGAGTGTTAAATTGGGAATGTTGAAGTTGACGAATCCTTTTCTGGAGAATATCAAAGAATGTCAAAAGACGGATAAGAAGTTAATGGAGAAGTTGGCAATAGTAGTTGAGGAAGGAAAAGAAGCTAATTTCAAAGTTGACGAGAATGGAGTTGTGAGATTTCATGGAAGAGTGTGCGTGCCCGATGTGCCCGAGATGAAGAAGATGATTTTGGAAGAAGGTCATAGGAGTGGAATGAGTATTCACCCGGGAGTAACCAAGATGTATCAAGACTTGAAGAAGTTATTTTGGTGGCCAGGAATGAAGAGGCAAATTTCTGAGTTTGTTTATGCTTGCCTAGTGTGTCAGAAGTCGAAGATTGAGCATCAGAAACCGTCTGGTTTGTTGCAACCTTTGTTTATCCCGGAATGGAAGTGGGATAGTATTGCGATGGATTTTGTGGGAGGTTTACCCAAGACTACGAAAGGTTATGAAGTGATTTGGGTGGTAGTGGATCGTTTGACGAAGTGTGCGCATTTTATTGCTATTAAGAAAGGTACCTTGGTGCCTAAGTTGGCCGAGATCTATGTGGAGCAAATTGTGAAGTTGCACGGTATTCTGTCGAGTATTGTTTCGGATCGAGATCCGAGGTTTACTTCGAGATTTTGGAAAAGTTTGCAAGAGGCTTTAGGGACTAAGTTGAGGTTGAGTTCGGCTTATCATCCTCAAACGGATGGCCAATCGGAAAGGACGATACAATCTTTGGAAGATTTGTTGAGAGCTTGTGTTTTGGAGCAAGGAGTAAGTTGGGATTCGTGTTTGCCGTTGATCGAGTTCACGTACAACAATAGTTTTCATTCGAGTATTGGAATGGCACCTTTTGAGGCTTTGTATGGAAGGAGGTGTAGAACACCGCTTTGTTGGTTTGAATCCGGAGAGAGTATGATTCTTGGTCCGGAGATTGTGCAAGAGACTACGGAAAAGATTAGAATGATTAGAGAGAAGATGAAAGCGTCTCAGAGTCGTCAAAAGAGTTATCATGACAAGAGGAGGAAGGACATTGAATTTCAAGAAGGTGATCATGTTTTCTTAAGAGTTACATCGACTACCGGAATTGGACGTGCTTTGAAGTCGAGGAAGTTGACGTCGAAGTTTATTGGTCCTTATCAGATTTTGAAAAGAGTGGGGAAAGTGGCGTATAGGATTGCTTTGCCGCCATCATTGGCGAATTTGCACGATGTGTTTCACGTGTCACAATTGAGGAAATATGTTAGAGACCCGTCACATGTGATTGAATCGGATGATGTTCAAGTGAGGGATGACTTAACGGTCGATGTTGTACCTTTGAGGATCGAAGGTAGAGAAGTGAAGAGGTTGAGAAACAAGGATATCGCCTCGGTGAAGGTGGTATGGGGAGGACCCGCTGGTGAGAATGCGACTTGGGAATTGGAGAGCAAGATGATGAGTTCGTATCCAGAGTTATTTCCAGGTAATTTTCGAGGGCGAAAATTCTTTAAGGAGGGTAGAGTTGTAACGACCCAATTTTCAAATTAATAATTTTTATGTGTTAAAGTATTTTATTAACGTAGAAATTTAATTAAGTTAATAACTAGAGTTATTTATCGAATACTTTAGTTATTAAGCGAGTAGTGAGAGTTATCGTGTTATTGGGCCAAGCCAATTGGGCTTGAGGCCCAACGGGCCTTGTGAGCATGAGTGGGGCGGCCATATGGCCAAGTCAAGAGAGAACATTTCATTTGTTCTTGTTCTTGACAAGTTGGAGAGAGAAGAGAGCTCAAGAGCTAGGGCAAGGGAAAGTGAGGAGAATCAAGATCAAATCTTCGAGTTTTCTTCGAATCCAGGTATGAGAGTAGGTTCCATAGTCGTGGGTGATTCGAGGAAGGGGAGAATGTCGATTTCTCCTTACCCGAACTTCCTCCACCCCATTTTCGTTTTAGATTGGAATGGATTTTCTTGATGGAAATCGTTCCTAAGGTTCTTAATATGTTTAACATGCTTGTAACATGATTAATGAACGAAGATAATGGTTAAAACGAGTTTTCTAATGGATTAAACTCAAGAACTTTGTGTTCTTGAGAGTTTTGATGAAAAAGTGTCAATCTTTACTTTTTCGATGTTTATGGCGTAGATCTGAGAAATGAACCGTCCTTTTGTGTTTAGATATGTTTGTTTTGCTTGAATACAAACTCTTTTGGGATTTATATCATGAAAAATGAGATTTTTGGGCGTTTTTGTGTAGAAAACGCATGTTTTTTCGCCTCAGGCGCAATAATTTCCGCCTGAAACGGAAGAGCAGTGAGCAGCCAACCTTTCAGACTTTTCTGCGCCTCAAACGTAAATTTTTGCGCCTAAAACGTAAACTTACGCCTCAAACGTAAAAATTTCCGCCCCAGGCGGAAATACTGCAGTTTTCACCAATTTTTCATCTGCTGTCTTCCTTTGCATGTATTTTCAATCAGTGGCTTATTCTTACATGATTGTTGATGATTGTTGATGCTTGTTGATGCTTGTTGAAGCTTATAATGATTGTTAATCATGTATGAAGTATAAATGAAGAATATTAAGGTTTTGTTAAATCTTAATGATGAAGTATGTTGGATAGTGTTCCACATAGTAAATGAAGAGCTTATGCTAATTATTTGTGAGTGAATTCATGAACACATATACATGCATTCATGAATTAAATAGGATATTGGATATTCCAATAAAGAAGTATATCGGATTATATTTATCCGATAAAGAAGGATATTAGAGGTGAGATACTCTAATAAAGAAGATGGTACCACATGCATTAGTAATGTCTAGGATTGACATTCATGAAGTTGAAGCATTAGAGTTGCATTAGGTTATATGTGTGTGCATTACTTGATAAGTGATATGTGACATATAATTTGGCTAAGTGTAATGAATTGTAGATTGATTATTTGGTACTTGATTATACATGTTTAGAACTTGTAATTGAGTAGTTAATGGCGATGCATGTTTATAAATTATGAATATGCTTGTTGTTGTTGAAGGAGTGTTTAAGTACCTTTTGCTTACACTTATATTTTGATTATGTGATCTAACTCTCATGCTTTGTGTTATGTGCTGGACCGTTGGGGGTTCAGATTCTCAGGTTGAGGATCCCGATCAAAGTTAGAGGTTGCTCGTGCTCGTGTAGTGCGCTTTTTGGTGAGGAGTTTAGCTTAGACTACTCCTTTAGATATATTTGTATATCTCTTTTGACGGGTTGTATAGAGTTGCTCTGATTAGGTGTAATACCGTGATGGGATATTCGCTTGATTTGTATCTAAGCCCGTGATGACATATTTAACTTTGCTAATCCTATCTTTTGGGTTGTAAACATAATATCCTTTGTTGATATGGCCTAGAGCCTAGGGATATTGTGTGAACAATTATGATCATTGTATGATATACATTATGATAAATATCATTTTTAATTTCCGCTGTGCTAGCATGATTGATTTAATTATGCCGTGGTTTTGTATTATAACATGTGACGCCTGAATTTTCTTAAGTGTTTTATAACAATTATGATCATTGTATGATATACATTATGATAAATATCATTTTTAATTTCCGCTGTGCTAGCATGATTGATTTAATTATGCCGTGGTTTTGTATTATAACATGTGACGCCTGAATTTTCTTAAGTGTTTTATTTATTTATATTCAATAAATACGCGTTAAGGGGTTTGGGTGTTACAGTTTCAGCTTTTAAATATCTCTTTTTTATGTTTGTAGAATGAAAAATGATTTATTTTCAAACATTTGATGAGATTGTGTTTTTTTGCAGATAAAGGGTGGAGTTTGATCTAGCTTGAAGGTTTTGATCATCTCTTATAATAGGTAGTTCTCTTCTTGCATCTCTTACATTATGATGATATATCAATGTATTCATATTTATGTATGCATGCCTTGGGATATGCTGTATCTTAATGGCTAGTGTTTTGATCATGATGTATGTGTATACATCTACATATCCATGGCCAATCAACAAATTAAAATTGATGAATGTATGCGCTAATCCTTCCTCTCTTGACATCAATTCTGTTATCTGCATCCTCTCCTCATTTAATACTTCAATAATATAAGAATGGTTAACTCCACCATCAGACAACCCAAATCCCTTAATTTTCTTGCATCCAAAACCATCCATTCCCATCTATCATCTTCAACCAATCACTCCTTCATTATTTTTGCAAGGAGATTGATCATGCTCAAGGTTCATGTGTGCACAATGTTCTTGACAAGATTCACACTTATCGGATGGAATATGATCTTACAATGTAAGTATAATCTCTATATACATCTTTCTCTATATATAAAAGATTGATTTCTTTGTAGTTTTGCATATCCTCATCCATTTTCTGTCATATGCTACCACAATGGTCTCAAGGAAGATTGACATGTTTTGTATGATTACTATCTCTATCATTTTTTTTTTCATGTGTTATTTTTGGACAATAATAAATCTTTGTTAAGATTTAAGACAATAATAAATCTTATTTTATTATTTTTGGACTTAATTTGTCAACAAAATTAATTCGGATTGTATACGATTTCCATATGTTTGAATGTTTTTCTCCTCTGTCAATTTTAGTGACATTTCTTTTGAAGAGCTGTTTTCTACCTTACCCCTTCAATTGTTTGTAGCTTTTAAATATGGTTAGTATATCCTGCTTCTGCATAATTGCTAAAGTTGCATCTTTTATCCAAACTTTGTATCATTATTTTTACTTGCTTTAAAATGGTATGAGATTTCTGTTAGCTTTTCCAACCTATGTTTCCTTGACCCCTTTGTTTTTCTAATTATATGATCAACTGGAGTTACTTCTTATTCATGAACTTTTTATCTATGTGGACAATTTTATGCTGGATAATTGGAGTGTGGCATGGACAAGGAAGGTGGAGATAAATAATGCTCGCTAGATTGATGAAATATTTGATGCAATAAGTTATAGAAAAGGTGCATCTGTTATTAGGATGCTGCAAAGCTATCTTGGTGCTCAATGCTTTCAGGTTGGTACTGGCCTCTTACCACTTTCAGAAAAAAATTGTATTTTCAATGCTAAATTTTATGGAATGAGAACCCACAGTGAACTGCTCATATGGGGTAATCTAATAGATGCAAGTTTCAGTGTGTTGTTGGCTTAATCTAATCTATAATGTATTTACATTTGAATGTGTTTCAGCTCTTGAAAAGCTATTGAAAGAACACACTGGGAGGTTTGCCACTGGAGATGAAGTTTTCATGGTACATTGCTAATCGTTGGAATTTGTTCGTTTGAAAACTAATAAATGGAATAAATTAATCTTTTCAAAAGGGTCCGATACCCCAAAAATATTTGCTAACAATGTCAACTATTTGAATGTCTGATCACTGATTTATAATGTAATAAATGCATTTATCTTCTGATATTTTAGAATATAATGCAATTCAACTCCAAAGTTAATGATCACATCTTTTTGAAAATTAATAGGGTTAGCTGTAGGAACAAGCACTAGATCGATTTGCATATTTTTTGGAATATATTTTCTACTTAATTATGTACAGTATAATCTAACATGTTCATGATCATTTGCAGGCAGATATATTTTTAGCACCTCAGATACACTCTGCATTTAAGAAATTCAACATTGACATGGTAGTATTCTATGGTCTCCTGTATATTTTATGTGGGGGAATAAGGTGTTGTAATGAAACATGTGGCTTGTATTGCTGCGGTGCCATCACCGCAGCTGCTTTGATCATGGATGTATCGTTGTGTTTTGTCCACACTTCAAACAAATATAGGCTGTTGCCTAAAGGCCTTTGGCCATTGCCTATTTGCTTGAGCTATTAGTTGATTTAGATTGAATAATTGCGTCAACATTTCTTCGTGTTATTCAAATCAAGCAGCTAATAATATGAATGTGTAAGATGATTAATCTTAGTCTTTGTTCATATATGTTTGATTACAAAATTTTGGGAAACTGCATGACTTTCTTGCCTGTACCACTTGATGGCTGTTGGTGAAGTACATGCAATCAAGGTCATTCAACCAGAAAGAGGATGCATTAATAACAGGGTGTTCAATATGGATATATGAATTAGAAGTGTTTATGAACTTATGATTGTACAACGATTACCGATATATTGCCATTGTAGAAAAACATTTATACTGATAGTATATATGAATTAAGTTTGGTTTTTGTGTTGATTTGATTACACTACTCACTGTTCAAAGAGATTAGTAATCATGTTATTGCTTGTGAACAAGCATGTTATTGATTACACTACTCACTCTTACCATCTCACTCACTATTTGGAGCAAGTTTGTTCACAACATAGTACCATTATTTGAGAAACTTTGGTTTTCACATCTGAATCATGTTGCTGCATATTATATCCTCTTCACTATTTTGATTATTTTCATTTACATTTGTTGTATTTTTCAGTGTATGTGCAGTGAGTACAATCAGATAAATACCCTATATGCCGCCAAGCTATCGAGGAGCTTATAGAGATCAAGATAAACAATGGCGACGACCAATGACATCTTTTGCCCTGAAGCCAAGCTGAATTAAGTGGATAGTTTTGTTTTTTTATGTTTTATTCACTTTATGTAAATTGCAGCCAATAATCTGTTTATAGCTCATATGTATTGTTATTATAATCAATAGAAAAATAGATTATATGTCGTTATCCTGTTGCTGAATGTTACTCCTGCTCATTTAAATTGTATAGGTGATTGTTTTGTTTTGGTCTGTGTGTGATATTTAAGAGAGGATCATTATTCATTTGTATTGTGTAGATCTGATTTGATCACTGGATGACTTCTTTGTAATGTATCTTGAAGGTGAAGGTTCCTCTAGTGTATTATGTTTGAAAGTTATCATAGGGATCTTTAAGTTTCGCATTATGGTGAAGTTAATTTAAGAAAGAATATGGAATCATTTGCTATTCTGTAGATAAAACAAGCAATTTTTTTTCGACAAAAGATAAAACCAACACTTAAATCTCGGAAAAATTATCAATTTCTACCTAGCACTTAAATATTGGGCTTTAATAACAAGTTCTTAATTTTTAAGATAATCGTTAAAACTACGGGTTTAATAGGAGATGCTTGAAGTATAAGTATAAATGGAGTGAGGAGGTTAAAAATCCTATCTCTAGAGTGGTCTTGATTGTGGCGTTGGTTCATCTACTTGCCTCTACCTCTATCAAAATCATATACATGTCCCATATTATTTTTCTAAACTTTATCTTAACTAGAATATTTTGCATACTTTAACTTAATATTCATATGCTTATGACTAACTCCCTTGGCTCATATCAACCATGATTGGCATATAGATGCCTATGTTTGCCCCCTCTCATTGTTTACAACCATGATTGATATATATTGGGCATTTTGCAAAACCCGTGCAATGATCAATTATGTTTAACCCACTTAATTAAGATTAAATTATATGATGTCTTTAATTTAAAACATCCTATATTTGCAATGATATATTATGCTTAACCCACTTAATTGACAGCATTCATGATTGAAATAAATTTGGTGTTCCGCCAAATGAACCAATTTGATTAATTTTTATATGCTTATGACTAACTTCATTTGACTCATAGCATCCATGATTGATAACAACCATGATTGTTATGTATATGACGTTCCTCCAAACCCATGCATCGCACGGGGCGGTGACTAGTTTGTCATTAAAAAAGAGTATATATTTTGAGTGGGCTTTGTAACAAGGGCTTTGTTGGTTTTGTTTTCTGAAGCAACAAAGCCCAGTCAAAAATCTTGTCATCTCATCCCTAACCTGAAGGCAAAAGAGAACAGTCAAAATGCAGTAGGAAAAGTTTTATGTTACTTCCACAAAATTGTTCTTAACTCTTAACTAACTATCCTCCAACAAAACCATAAAATCACGTTCGTTCGCAATTTCGTTATCGAAGTTCTCATTCTGCTCTTTCTGTTCCTTCGTATCTCTCATCTTATCTGCGCAGTAACAGGTCAATGGTTTCTTCTTCTTCGATCTCTCTCAAACCCTTCACTAATTCTGTTTCCATTTCGAACCCCACTCAGGTATAACAAAATGTCAGTTAATTATTACTACTTTTTTTTATTACCACTCACTGATGTTGATAGTTATTGTTCTCTTTTGAATTTATACACTTTAGAGCACAGTTTCTTGTTTTTAACTGATTTTTGTGTGTTTTTTTTTTTAATTTTTAATATTGATATATGCATTATGGTTCAATTATAGAGCACACTTTCTGGAAAGAATTGGGATAGCTTGGTGTTTAGCAAGTCGGCCAATTTTAGAACAAATAAACTGTCGTGTCGTGTGGACAACGACGGGTTTAAGCTTAGTTGCTCGGTTGATAGAGAGATGGATGTGAGAACTTCTGCTTTGGTGGATGATGATTTTTCTGAGTGTTTAAGTGGTATGTTTTGTGCTTTTGATCTTTCAAAATGTAGTGGTTTTTCTTTTATGCTGATTGTTACTTTGTAGAAGTGGAGCTAAGGGAGCCTAGTATTTCAACCATGGTGATGAATTTCGAGAATAAGTTTGATCCTTATGGTGCAGTTAGTGCACCGCTTTACCAGACTGCTACTTTTAAGCAGGTGAAAATTTTATTTCGTACTTCATCGCATGAAAGAATTTCGTGTATGTTTGGTTCTACTGTGAGAAAAATGGATTTTGAATTAATTGATTGTGTAAAATTGATTCTAAGATTCTAACTAAAATTGTGTTGAAGGTTGAGTGATTTATGTTTGCATATATTCATGTAAAAGTGAGTTGAACCATAAATTTGAGTGTAAAATTCAATTCCGAAATCTGAAGCTACAATTTCCAGCTTCAAGTAGAATCAATTCTGAAGGCAAAATCAATTCTACTCTAGAGAGACCAAACATGTCAATATGAATTATACACATCTATAATCAATTTTGGCCCCTTTAGAAGTGAAATCTAACATATACGATCTTCTCTGTTTATTTTCACTTTGGTATCTTTGAATCGTCATTTGGTGTCTAGCGTATGTATATTTACTATCTCTGTTGTGTAGTATTCTATAATATTCATTCATGGTAATTTATGTCTTCTTGTTGCAGCCATCTGCAATAGAAAATGGTCCCTATGATTACACCAGAAGTGGAAATCCTACTAGAGATGCTTTAGAAAGGTTTGGCATGACGTGTTGGTTTATGTTTTGTATTGCAATTGTGGATCTGTTTTGTTGACCATATTGTCTTTAACTTTTGATGTTTTGCATTCTCAGCATTCTTGCAAAACTTGATAAAGCGGATAGAGCCTTTTGCTTCACCAGTGGAATGGCTGCTTTGACCGCTGTTGTTCACCTTCTTAAAAGCGGTGCCTTTTCTTTCTTAACACCTGATCTTAGTTTGTTGGATTAAATATGTGTTTTAGTTTGCTAAAAAGTACTGTACATATGCTATGCTCAGTTGGGTTTGTTGTTATTTATTCACCAGATGTTTATGAAAGACATCTCTATTTCTTTAAGTTAGTTATAAATTTTGGTTTAACTAAATAGTAAGTAGTTCATATTAAGGTCTAAATTTATTTTATTAAATGTTATACTTAAATTATAATTTTACTAGAACAACAACTACTCATCTTAAACAAGTATTAGACTAATGAATTTACATAGCTTTATGCTTTTGTCATAAAGTTTCCACTTTCAGTCATACATATTGTTTTCTGACCAAGCTTACATGTTGTATCTTCTGCTATTGAGAGGCTCTAATATCCATGTGCCTGTATTCTAACATATAGTTTTCTATTTTTGACAGAGGCATAATTTTTCTTGTTTACTAATTATTCGTAATAATATATTTATAGGTGAGGAAATTCTTGCCGCTGATGATCTGTATGGTGGAGCAGATAGGTTGCTGTCCCAAGTAGTTCCCAGGAGTGGGGTTTTGGTGAAGTTAGTGTGATTTATGTTAGTCATGCACATTAATTTTTTGTACAATGATTAAGTATAGAAACAAACCAGCCAAGTTTCTTGATTCTGTGTAGCGTAAGTCCATCATTGATGGGATTGTAATTTTTGCATCTGCAGACGGGTAAATACAAGTGATTTAAATGAGGTCGCATCTGCCATTGGATCCAAGACCAAGCTTGTATGGCTGGAGAGTCCAACCAATCCCCGGATACAAATTTCTGATATTCGAGTAAGCATATGCTATTGGACGCAAGACTAAGTTTGTATTGTAGTATTCTTTTTTATTTTTTAAAATGGTTCTTCACTAAATCATAAAATATTGTTTTTTCTTATTTTTTTTTTCAATCAATGTCCAGAAAATAGCAGAGATGGCTCATGCACATGGTGCTCTTGTGTTGGTGGACAATAGTATAATGTCACCTGTATTATCCCAGCCATTGGAACTTGGAGCAGGTATAGGCATAGTATAGATATGAAGTATAAAACAGATTACACGCCAGTTAACTTAATTGCGTGTTAAGCTGACCAAAATTGAGAGGAAAAAGGCATTGTTTTAACTTTTAAATGATTAATTAATACTTCATAATAATGAACTACATTGGTGCAGTTGCTATCAATGCTTTCTTATTTTCAGAAAGGCTGTGTTTTGATATCATAGTCATAGTTTTGAATTTTGAAATGATCAGACCATTTTTCAATAGATGTGACAATCTATTTGAAGAAAAAAGGATTAACTCCTTTAAATTGAGGTGTGCAATTAAAGGGAAAAATTTGAAGTTACAAACAGCGAAGATAAATATTTGCATTTTTTGCTTTACATTTGAGTAGAAATATTTATCCATGTAAGATTAATGGAAATTCTCATTTTCTCTCTTCATTACATGTTTCTTTATGTATGAAAGAATTTAAATTTCCGAAGGAGCTATCCTGACCTTCTATGCAAAAATGTACATTACACGAACCCCAAAATTTACCTCACCAGCTGATTGGGCTTAAATCAAATTTCACTCCTGATTTCTATGTCAATCCCCCACCTCCCCCCCAAAAAAAAGTTAAAGCAAAACATTTGTCTTTATTATTAATGCCCAAACTTTACACAGTTGAAGCTGGCAATTTTTTCCTGCAGATATTGTCATGCACTCAGCAACAAAGTTTATTGCTGGGCATAGTGATATTATGGCTGGTGTGCTTGCTGTGAAAGGTGAAAGGTTGTAGCTCTTATTTATATTATCAGATCTTCAGATTTTAAATATATTAATATATTTTTTACATTGTTACTTTTTAGTCTGAATTTCATTCATTTATTGGAAAGCTGTATAAATTTTGATTGTATCATTTTTTGTTACTGAGTACAATTGCGAAATGTTCTCTGTTCATTTATTGAAGGGGTTGGAAATTTTTCACAAGCTCTTTTGCAGGATGCGAACTAATGCATCTTAATTACTTTTGTGTAAATTACTTCAAAAGATTTGTTGTGAAAAATTTCATGAGCTGACTGTAAATCATGACTCTGTATATTTGTTGTGAACTAATGCATCTTAATTACTTTTGTGGAGATGTTTTCTCGTTTTACTTCTTCAGTAATAATTACAAAAATACCACATTGATGTCAATTTTTTTTCTTCATATTTTCAAAAGTTGTATAGGAAATAATAAAAACAACAAAATGTTGTTTTCATTATTCCTGTACAAATATTTGTAATTATTAGCGAAAATATTTTCATAAAGAGTTGTGTGTTATTTTGACACAAAATTTGACAATATTTTAGATAGTTAATGCAATTTAAATACATGGTTAATTATGTTTAGTGGATAGTTTATGAATACCAAGGTGTCACAAATCTCAACTCATTAGATCGTCCACAAAACACAACCAGGATTTTAAATGTTATTAACATGGTAGTCAATCCCGGGCGATCCCAGTGGGATCCCGGTGGAGCGGAGCGGAGCTCTGCCGGGACGGGATGGGATGGAGCGGCGCAGCTAAGCTTCTCGGTGGGATCCCAGCAGGTTCCCAGTGGACCGGAGCGGAGCGGGTCCCGGGTTGCCATCCCGGGTTAGGACTGAGATTTTGTTTTCATGGGTTTTAAAGGCCGTTTTTGAAATCTCACTCATTTTAGTAAGGGTAAAATTGGTTTTTTACCTTTAAAACTGTTACTCCTAACTAAACCCTAGCCGCAATTCATTCTTTCTCTCACGCTATCGTACTATCTTCTCTCACTCTCAAGATCCAAACTTCTTCAACCTTCATCTGCTGTTTCTTCTTCAACCTTCATCTGTTGTTTCTTCTTCAACCTCGGATGATTAGACTTAGACTTTGGTGATGAACTCGAGTTTTAATTTTTAGTTACTTTATTAATCTAAGTGTTGGAGACTTGACTTTTGCTTATTTATTTTGCTTGACTTTTGTTGGTAATTTTTAGTTATTTTATGATGGTGTTTTTTTTTTTTTTTTTGACAAAGATGAAGGTGTTGTAGACTTGAGATTTGTGTTTTTAATTTTTAATTTATGAATGTTTTATGGATTTTGAGATGTTTGTTTAATTTTACATTAATTATATGTTTATAGTATTATTTATGTAATTTATAAATAAATAAAAAATAATAGCAGCATCCCGGCCATCCCGCTCCCCGCGATGCCGCTATCCCAGTTTTGGGGCTGGCCGCTCCGCTCCGGGATCCGGGATTAACTACTATGGTTATTAACAATGATTATCATGTATATGTTTAAACACAAATTATGATTTATAGATATCATATATATTTTAAGTAAAAAAAAAACATTTGGAAACTTGAAAATCATGTCTATCTGAACATATTTGTATGCTTATCATGGTTGATGATGTTCAAAATCGTGGTTAATTATGTTTATTGGATGGTTAATTATGTTTACTGGGTGATTAATGAGTCGTGAGACCTTGTTATATTCATTAACCATCTATTGAACATAATTAACTACATATTTGAAAGATGTTAACTATTCAAATTGTTATCGATTTGTTATCAAATTTTTGTCAAAATTTTAATTATTTTTCATAAATCAAACACGTCTTTCATTCCCCCCTATTTTTAGTGACCTTCTCCTTTAAATGCTTATGTCCTTTCTTGATTCTCTTAAGGTTGGCAAAAGAAATATATTTTTTACAAAATGCGGAGGGCTCAGGCTTAGCTCCATTTGACTGTTGGCTATGTTTGCGAGGAATCAAGACAATGTCCCTTCGAGTTGAGAAGCAACAGGTGTTGTTTCATTCATTATTTCAAGTGCTTCTATTTATCTAATGCCATTAGTGTCATGTCTTGTTTCTCTCGATATATATAATTTTGTTCAAATAAGATTTAGTGAAGCACAAATGAAAGAGTTGTGTGCCAAGGACATTTCCTAGGAATTGGTAAATTTAAATGTCGATCTGATGTTTTAGGCCCCTTTACTATGCTCTTAAATCTGTCAAAACATTGTAGCTTATAGCTTATTCTAGTAATATTTTGTTATGCTTTTGGAGTTTTGAAATTAGATTTTAATCTTTCACGCTCTTTGCCTTTTCTGTTATCATTATGCCCAATTTTTTTTAGCAGATACACATTTGATCAATAACCATTTCTTCTATTCAATTTTTAATTTGGGAAATTAAAACCTCTTGCAGGAGAATGCACAGAAGATTGCCGAGTTTCTTGCTTCCCATCCGCGAGTGAAGAAAGTAAACTATGCTGGTTTGCCTGGTCATCCTGGACGGGATTTACACTATTCTCAGGTGCTTTTTTGATAAATTGAAATTTCAGATAACGTTTATTATGCCCAGCATTCATTTTCTCATGTATATATGGCCCCTTTCCAGGCAAAAGGTGCAGGATCTGTGTTTAGCTTTTTGACAGGTTCACTTGCCCTCTCAAAGCATATTGTTGAAACCACCAAATACTATAGCATAACCGTTAGTTTTGGTAATAATTCTTCTACCCCGTGCTCATTATTTTTAACAACATTAATAGATAATAGATTTTCCTTGTGTATGATTCAAATGTTATGTTTTGCATGTACGCGTATTGTTTAATTTGATTGAACCTATATGAATGTAGGTAGACAAATAACCAAAACATACTAAATATAGAGCATAATTTTTGAGTAAGGAGTTAGTAGTAGTGAATAGAAAATAAAATGTATTTTCTATTGGTCATCCATCACTCATTTCACTATATCACTTCTTCTTGTGTCATCACTCCTTCCACAATGGTGGTAGCAAAACGTAAGTCAACTTATTTGCCACTTACATTCTTAGGATTCTATTTTCTTTGCTTTGTCGATCTTTTGAGTTGTGGTCAACTTATTTGTCATCATGTTGACACACATGTTCTCTTTGATAAAGTCATGTCTTGCTTACTTGAAGGTTCTTCTTGTTCTCCTATTATTTCTTAAGCCCTATCTTCAATTGCCTTTGAATTTGGTAAAGCCATTCATTGTGGTATCCACAAAAACATTTCTAGACCACATAGATCTGTTGTACAATCATGACATCCATTTCTTCGATGTAGCACCGAAGCTTCTACCTCGTCAAGGTCATTTTGGAGGGTTTATAAAGGGCAGGTTCATTAGTATGAGGGGCCATATGAAGCCTTACATAATATCAAGAGGGAAGGAGATGTTGTGTGCAAACAGAACATCGCGATAGGAATGAAATGTAAAATGTTGTGTCATATGACTACACAACGAGTGTATCTCTCAAACAAATCCCTAGTTATAACATTTTTTTTTAACAACCCTAGTTATATCATTACTTTATAGGAAGTACTGTTTACACAATAAGCACATGTTAAATGTGTTTACGAACACTCCCCCTCAAGTTAAACCTTACTAACCTTTAATCTTGTTACAAAAACACCCTTCTATGATTGTAGAAGTGTACTGTAGCCACAGTTGTACTGAAGCGAAGATCATTGGGCTCACTGGAGGGTTATAATGTGACTGGTGGTTTACGGAGATGGATCTCACTAGAGAAGGAACAACTAGTTAAATCATAACTGAATGAGGAGAAAAACACATTGACCGAAAAACAAGCACCTTATAAAGCACGATGAAAGCACACTGGGACAAACAATAATAGGAATTCTAGTGGTGATCAAAGCAGTGTAGCACATCCAAGAGTACTATTGTGGTGGAAAGAGATGAGTGAGATAATGAGATATAAATATATTTCAACACTCTTCAAGCTGGAGCATATATTCATACAACATGAATGATGACAGATGAAAGTCTAAACGCGCTGGAGGAATGGCACAATGGAGGTAAATTGGCTGGAAAACCAGCTTGCCAGAAAAATAGAAGTAAAGAAACCCTTGGAACACCACAAAAAAATTGAACCCACAAGCTAAAACTTTTGAAGCAGGTAGACCCGGAGGAGACAGTTTTTGTAGGACACTTGTTTGAGGTGTTTGAAATGTGTTATTCTGGTGTTAGTTTCCGTCGCATGTCGGGCATGTCAGACACGCCTAAACTCAGGAGGGTCGGTGCTTCAAAGATGAGGTGGTTTGGAGGTACAAGTTGAGGAGGTTTAGTGTGGGCACCACCAAATAATATTTAAGGACAGTGAGGTGAAGTGATGTTGATAAACTAAGTCATAAAAAGGGAAGAGTTATGTCCAAGTACATGATATGTAATCCAAATGGAAATATATTAAATGATTATTAGAGAGCAATGCAATTTGGAAGACTCATGAGGATCTTTGGCATTTCAAGTACCATCTAGAGCAGCGATACCACAATGCACCAAGTATGTCTAGGTAATAGGTGGAGGAGAGTTCTGCACCTAAACTAGGAAGGATCTCTCATATGCCCTCACCATAGTGTTCTCTGAAATGCTGAAGAGTACTCTAGCAATTTGCAACACCCTAACATGTGCTGTGGGTTCCTTGGAAATATATGCTTACACAGGTTTCTTTCCTTTGACCGCTTCTCTCTTTTTTACTTCTCTAGTCATTAATTCTCTTGAGTGCTAGTTTGGATGAAGCTGTTTTGGTTAGTGTCATGTGCTGACATGGATGCAATGTTGTGTGTTAAAGCTGTGGCAATATGGCCATCTTGATGGGGTCTTCTTTAGTAAAATAAAATCTTCTTGATCTCCTGGTCGAGTTGGTCTCATCATACAAGTGACTTGCCAGATTCGGGACAGTGGCTTAGTTTGTTGTATCTTCCTTGATTGATCAACCAATAGAATTTCCCATTCTACAAAGTAAAGCTCCTGTTGACCGACTCTATAATTATTTAGGCTTCGATCCAATAATAATATTTCTCTTTTAATTCGATTCTTCTGAAATCTTACTTTCAAAATATATATATCATATATGTTTGTTAGAGGTTTTATTTTGCCAAACTATGGACCAATAGTTATGGCCTGAGATATTGAACGGATAGCGGAAAATAGCAGATAATCTGGTGTCTTCATTTCACTACCACCCACTAGTTATCTTTACCTTGAAGATATGACCAGTGTTATTAATAACGATAGTGGAAAATAGCAGATCGCAACAAGTCTGCTATGAGAAATAGAGGATAGTGAAGCGGGCAAATAGTGAAAGCCGCAAAACAGTTGATATAAATAAATTATTGTATATAAAATAAAGCATCAACAGAAATTAAAATAGTGACTAACATAAAACTCAAAATCTCAATAGTTCAAAACCAGACACGGAAATTAAAAGTGACCTAAAACTCAATCTAAATTGTTCAAAACAACTAATAACCGGTAGTTCTAACTAGTGATAAAAGATAAAATATCTAATTATTCATTTCTTCCACAACATAATCCTTATCCTTATTTTGAGGCACTATACCGGTTATTTAACAACACTGGATACGACTCCATTTGCGTTAGCTTTATTTTGTTACATTTCAAATAAAGCTTCTTGATAACTCCAGTAACTTTACTATCCACCATTGTTACCGAATGGAATTTCTACGATGCTACTTTGGTCCGAGACCAATAGCTTTATCGTCTCAGACTAAGTGATCATCCTCTAATGGCAAATTATGAGTAAAGAAAGAGAGTAGGGTGTGAAAAATAGGGATTATATTTTACTTAACACACTTTATACATGATAACTTTCAAGACTACACTTGCTTGGACACCAAACATGTAATCAATCACTCTCAATCTCAAACTTTTTCTCACTTCTAGCTTATTTACTCCATGCACTAAACCATGGCAGCAATTCCCATTTAAACACTCAATCTTAAATCCTATTATATTTGTCTGGAGCATGTAGCGATAATGAGACTTCATTTCCCAAAATACCCACTGTCCACCAACATCTACGGTCCAAGATGCTTGGGAAATGTTAGCAATATATTTCACATAATCACAGATCACTAGTAATGATTCTTCAGCATTAGAGGATTAATAATTCTAGTGGTACCAAGTTTGTTCATTATAGCCTACCATCCTCCCTAGGTTTTTTAACTTCTTCTGTTACTGAATATGCCATCAACATTTTCTTCATTATTGTCGATCTTTGTTTTTTCTTCATGATGGTTCGGTGTTCTGATTTAGTGGTTAAGATTTGTGAAATAGTGGTCAACATGATGAAAACACTATATACGCTTTTCTGCTGCTGACCTGGTTATTTTTCTGATTGGCAGGCAGTGTAAAATCCCTCATCAGCTTGCCTTGCTTCATGTCACATGCTAGCATACCTGCTGCAGTCCGCGAGGCCAGAGGTTTAACCGAAGATCTTGTTCGTATATCCGTTGGTATTGAGGATGTGGATGATCTGATTGCTGATCTAGACAATGCATTTAGAACTGGGCCTCTGTAATTTAGATGAACTGTATGGTTGTTTTAAATAACGAAAAATATGTTTGTCATTATGAAACATGGTTATCCTAATTGTGGAGCCTCTATGGGGACTGAAAACTTCAATGTATTAATCCAAATCTTTTGTAATATTGGAGATGTAGTTGTATGTAGAATATTAAAATTTTCAGAAACACTATTCTACTGGATGCCATTTAGATAGCCAATGTTGGTTGGACAGTGGTTCAAAGACTTCTGGATAAGGTTCTACATGTTCATGGGGTTCAATTATCCCCATGATCAAACAGTGCCTATCGATGGTCCTTTCTCTGTAAGGATATTCTATCTGATATATTCTATCTGAGTTGATTCAATTTTATAATATTGGATGCACCTGTTAATTCATATCCAAGTTTTACATCATGAGATTCATAAACATGAATATTTCTCATTTTCCAATTTTATAGAATATACGATTAGTGAGTTTTACAGTACACAGTGCGTTTTGGAAAAATCAAAATTTTGGAGTTCCGAAAAATTCAAACTTCATTGTTCACAGGCTCAGATTTAAGTTAATGAATCACAACATCACGAACGACAATACAACTCTTACTGTTTGTGGAGGCCTATCTGAGATTATAAAGGTATTTATATTTGTGGATTCTACTATACCTGTCAAATGTCAAAATGTTTGCCAAGTCATCTTTTTTGAAACGGAAGTTGACAGTAGAAATTAAAACAAAAATGATTTGCTGATTCAAGAACTTTTTTAAAACAAAAAACAATAGAGGAACTAAAATGATTTGGTAATACTATTATTATTATTATTATTATTATTATTATTATTATTATTATATTTTTCTTACTATTTTTATTTTACAAGATTTTTCTTACTATTATAAATTATTATTACTGTTGTATTCATTTAAAACAAAGAATATAAAATAAAAAAATAGCAAGGACCAAAAACAACAGCTGCAGCATGTGCTGCGTTTTTCACTCCTCACTCAACCTCCATTCTTTCAACTTCAATTTTGAACATTTTCCCAAATCAAACCAAGCATTCACCAAGAGCAAAATGGTTTCTCTATCTTTCCCCTCTTGTACACCAAACCCTAATTTCCTTGGGTATAAATTCAAGCCAAAATTGAGCAAAAACAAGAGAGAAAAATAGAGGCGGAACAAGAGTATCAAGAACACATAAAATCAAGAAAAAAGAAAGAAACAATGAACAAATAATCATTCAATCCACCAATCATAATCACTTCTCCTCCCTCTATCTAATTACTACTCCAACCACCACACAACAATCACACAACCTTTACCTATTCATCACCATCATCATCATCATCATCATCATCATCATCATCATCATCATCATCATCACTACCACCATTTTTAACTACAAACACATCACAACCACCACCTTCAACCTCTATTAAACCAAAAAATAACCACCATTAATGGAGCTGGTCAGCTGGGTACCTCTTGTTGCTGTCGAAACTGATCTCTGCTTCAATCGTTGTGTTATAATGTGCTGCATTTTTTATTCGATTTTTTATTTCTAACAGTTTTCAGCCTCCGGTTCCTAGGGAAGGGGTATAGTGGTTTCAGTCCCCGCTCAATTTTTTATTCGATTTTAAATATATAAAGTAGTGCCATCTTATAAAGTTGTGATGTTATTATGTTACACATTATTGTGGTCCTTGTTAAAATAATTTCAACCTTTTTTACCACTTACCTTGTGGTCGTTCACTTTTGTAAACTTTATCACGTTCTCAACATATGTAATTTAGACTACAAATAGTGTTCTTTACCGGAATAAACTAACAATCTTGTTACAGGACTAGTCGATCTGAGTTTATTGTTAGTGGGAACAAATACCTTGAAGCTCAAAGTCACAAGCTATCTGTTGGCATGAGGTTTAAGATGGGATTTGAGGGCGATGAAGTTCCTGAGAGGAGGTGCTGCATACATCATGTGCATCTATTATTGTCGTATAATCTTCTGAATTCATTTTCTTTGTTTTGCTCAGTATATTTGTCTTTGATCATGCAGGTTCGGTGGAACAATAGTCGGTGTTGGTGAAAAAACATCAGCAAGATAGCCAGATTCTAAGTGTTAGAAATTGATGTTCTTCTTAAGCCCATATCCATTGTGATCCAAGCCCATCCATTGTAGGATCCCTCCATAACATTTTGTATGTGATACACTTGGCTTGTTGCAAGTATCACACTTGTATTATTGCATGTAGTTTCCCTTACCACTTGTATAGATGCATGTATTTTCTTTACCACTTGTCATGTTGCATGTATTTCTCTTAACACTTGCCTTCATGCATGTAAGCTATGTAGTTGCTCCTTCTACTATAAATAGGAGTTCACAATGTACCTTGTATCATCCAACAATTAACAACATAACTTCTTCCTCCAAAACTTTATTGTCTTTCTAGTTTTCCAGTTTCTCTAACCTTCTTCTCCACCACTCTACAATAGCCTTTGTTTTTTCTTACATGGTATCAAGAGCTTCATTGATCTTAACGGGTCTGTGAGGAAACAAAACCAGCAAGAAAACATTCATAAAAAAAACCTTTATACACCATAAATGGCTTCCAACAATAGTTCTTTACCTCCACCTCCTATGTTTGTAGGAGAAAACTATCATTTGTGGGCTGCAAAAATGAAAACTTATTTGAGAGCTCAAAGTTTATGGGATGTTGTGGAAAATGGAAGCACCCCACCGGCTCTTCCAAACAACCCAACAGTAGCTCAAATAAGAAATCACAATGAGGAAGTGGCAAAAGAAGGAAGAACACTTGCCATAATACATGCAGCTCTACATGATGATATATTTATCAAGATCTTGAATCTTGAGACCGCAAAAGAAGCTTGGGACAAGCTGAAGGAAGAGTTCCAAGGGAGTGAAAGAACAAAGAAGATGCAAGTGTTGAACTTGAGAAGAGAGTTTGAAGCACTAAAAATGAAAGAAACCGAAACTGTTAGGGAATTTTCTGACAGAATTTCGAAGGTGGTTTCACAAATCAGATTGCTGGGAGAGGATCTCAGTGATCAAAGAGTTGTGGAAAAAAATTTAGTGTGTCTTCCCGAGAGGTTTGAAGCAAAAATATCTTCTCTCGAAGAAACTAAGGACTTTTCTCAAATCACACTTGGAGAGCTTGTTAATGCTTTGCAAGCTACTGAGCAGAGAAGATATTTAAGGTTGGAAGAAAGTGTTGAAGATTCTTTTGTGGCAAACACCAAAGACAAAAACCAAAGCTACAATAGTTTTGGGAAAAAACCTTTTGGTGAGAAGAAAGGGAAAGGAAAAAAGGAGGATGTCAACAATAAAGGAGAGAGCTGGAAAGTTTCCAACTTGTCAACATTGCAAAAAAGATACTCATTTAGAGAAGCATTGTTGGTATAGACCAGATGTTAAATGCAGAGCCTGCAATCAACTTGGTCATGTGGAGAAGGTTTGCAAAAACAAAGCAAACCAGCAGAGACAACAAGCCCAAGTTGTCGAACACCACCAACAAGAGGAGCAATTATTCATGGCTTCTTGCTATTCATCCGGAAGTAGCAAAGAAACATGACTAATATACAGTGGGTGCACCAATCACATGACTCATAATGTTGGCATTTTTAAGGAACTTGATAAGTCCTTCTTCTCTAAAGTTACTATTGGCAATGGAGAACATGTTGATGTCAAAGGAAAATGTGTTGTAGCTGTTGAAACTCCCTCAGGTATCAAATATATCTCAGATGTTTTATTTGTACCTGAAATAAATCAAAGTCTTTTAAGTGTGGGGCAAATGATGGAGAAGAACTATTCATTGCATTTCAAAGACAAGAGATGCACTATTCTAGATCCTGCTGGATCTATGTTAATGACTGTTGAAATGAGGGGTAAAAGTTTTCAAATTGAGTGGAAGCAAACAACCATGCATGCTTTTCCAAGTAGTGTTAATGATTCCTCCTTGTGGCATAAAAGGTTGGGTCACTTTAGTTACTCAACCTTGAAACAAATGAGTTCTCATGAATTGGTTGAAAATTTACCAATCATCGAAGATGTTGTTGACATGTGTGATGTATGTCAATATGGAAAACAAAGTAGATTGTCATTTCCCGCTGCGTCAACCTGGAGAGCTTCTGAAAAGTTACAGCTGATACACACTGATGTGTGTGGTCCGATGCCAACGACATCTTTAAATGGCAGCAAGTATTTTCTGCTATTTATAGATGATTTTACAAGGATAAGCTGGGTATTTTTTCTTAAGCAGAAGTCAGATGTGTTTCCTGCATTTCAGAGTTTCAAACTTATGGTTGAAAGAGAGACTGATTGTCAGATTAAAAAGCTCAGATCTGATAATGGAACTAAGTATACAGCAGGGGAATTTAAAACCTTTTGTGAGCAAGCTGGAATTCAATATCAATTTATTGTTCCTTACACTCCTCAACAAAATGGAGTGAGCGAAAGGAAGAACAGGACCATCATGGAGATGGCCCGGTGTTTGCTCTTTGAGAAAGGTATTCCTAAAACTTTTTGGGCTGAGGCTGTAAACACCTCAGTTTACTTGTTGAATTTGTTGCCTACCAAAGCCTTGAAGGGAAAAACACCCTTTGAAGCATGGTATGAAAGAAAGCCATCGGTTGAACATTTAAGAATATTTGGATGCGTGTGTTATGTTCACGTTCCAAGTGTGAAAAGAGATAAATTGGAAACCAAATATGTGGTTGGTATCTTTTTGGGGTACAACAGTAACTCCAAAGGGTATCGAATTTATAATTTGGAGACTAATAAAATTCTGGTTAGCAGATATGTGAAGTTTGATGAGTACTCTAAATGGAATTGGGAGAAAAGTCAAGCCGAAGGTTCAAGTAAGGTATTGCCTGCTGAAGATAGTTTGGAAGATGAAAATTCAAACTATGATAGTGATGATGATTTTCCAATCCGATGTACTAGAACCTTGGATGATATTTATGCAAGGTGCAATATAGCTACATTAGAGCCTACACGGTATGCTGAAGCTGCTAATGTTGAAGGATGGAAAGTTGCCATGCATGAGGAGATGAAGATGATAGAGAAAAATCAAATATGGCAGCTTGTAGACAAACCAGAAAATCAAAAGATTATTGGTGTTAAGTGGGTTTATAGAACCAAACTCAATCCTGATGGTTCTATAAATAAACTTAAGGCCAGATTGGTGGTAAAAGGTTATTTTCAACAACATGGTGTTGATTTTTCAGACACTTTTGCACCTGTTGCAAGACATGATACAATTAGGCTGTTGGTTGCCTTAGCAGCAAAATTAGGCTGGAAAATTTATTATTTTGATGTTAAATCAGCTTTTTTAAATGGGTTGCCTGATGAAGACATTTATGTCGACCAACCTGAAGGTTTTAAGGTTGCAGGAAGTGAAAATAAAGTTTACAAGCTTCACAAAGTTTCAAACTTTTTTAAATGTGTTTCCTGCATTTCAGAGTTTCAAACTTATGGTTGAAAGAGAGACTGATTGTCAGATTAAAAAGCTCAGATCTGATAATGGAACTGAGTATACAGCAGGGGAATTTAAAACCTTTTGTGAGCAAGCTGGAATTCAATATCAATTTATTGTTCCTTACACTCCTCAACAAAATGGAGTGAGCGAAAGGAAGAACAGGACCATCATGGAGATGGCCCGGTGTTTGCTCTTTGAGAAAGGTATTCCTAAAACTTTTTGGGCTGAGGCTGTAAACACCTCAGTTTACTTGTTGAATTTGTTGCCTACCAAAGCCTTGAAGGGAAAAACACCCTTTGAAGCATGGTATGAAAGAAAGCCATCGGTTGAACATTTAAGAATATTTGGATGCGTGTGTTATGTTCACGTTCCAAGTGTGAAAAGAGATAAATTGGAAACCAAATCTGTGGTTGGTATCTTTTTGGGGTACAACAGTAACTCCAAAGGGTATCGAATTTATAATTTGGAGACTAATAAAATTCTGGTTAGCAGATATGTGAAGTTTGATGAGTACTCTAAATGGAATTGGGAGAAAAGTCAAGCAGAAGGTTCAAGTAAGGTATTTCCTGCTGAAGATAGTTTGGAAGATGAAAATTCAAACTATGATAGTGATGATGATTTTCCAATCCGATGTACTAGAACCTTGGATGATATTTATGCAAGGTGCAATATAGCTACATTAGAGCCTACACGGTATGCTGAAGCTGCTAATGTTGAAGGATGGAAAGTTGCCATGCATGAGGAAATGAAGATGATAGAGAAAAATCAAATATGGCAGCTTGTAGACAAACCAGAAAATCAAAAGATTATTGGTGTTAAGTGGGTTTATAGAACCAAACTCAATCCTGATGGTTCTATAAATAAACTTAAGGCCAGATTGGTGGTAAAAGGTTATTTTCAACAACATGGTGTTGATTTTTCAGACACTTTTGCACCTGTTGCAAGACATGATACAATTAGGCTGTTGGTTGCCTTAGCAGCAAAATTAGGCTGGAAAATTTATTATTTTGATGTTAAATCAGCTTTTTTAAATGGGTTGCCTGATGAAGACATTTATGTCGACCAACCTGAAGGTTTTAAGGTTGCAGGAAGTGAAAATAAAGTTTACAAGCTTCACAAAGTTTCAAACTTTTTTAAATGTGTTTCCTGCATTTCAGAGTTTCAAACTTATGGTTGAAAGAGAGACTGATTGTCAGATTAAAAAGCTCAGATCTGATAATGGAACTGAGTATACAGCAGGGGAATTTAAAACCTTTTGTGAGCAAGCTGGAATTCAATATCAATTTATTGTTCCTTACACTCCTCAACAAAATGGAGTGAGCGAAAGGAAGAACAGGACCATCATGGAGATGGCCCGGTGTTTGCTCTTTGAGAAAGGTATTCCTAAAACTTTTTGGGCTGAGGCTGTAAACACCTCAGTTTACTTGTTGAATTTGTTGCCTACCAAAGCCTTGAAGGGAAAAACACCCTTTGAAGCATGGTATGAAAGAAAGCCATCGGTTGAACATTTAAGAATATTTGGATGCGTGTGTTATGTTCACGTTCCAAGTGTGAAAAGAGATAAATTGGAAACCAAATCTGTGGTTGGTATCTTTTTGGGGTACAACAGTAACTCCAAAGGGTATCGAATTTATAATTTGGAGACTAATAAAATTCTGGTTAGCAGATATGTGAAGTTTGATGAGTACTCTAAATGGAATTGGGAGAAAAGTCAAGCAGAAGGTTCAAGTAAGGTATTTCCTGCTGAAGATAGTTTGGAAGATGAAAATTCAAACTATGATAGTGATGATGATTTTCCAATCCGATGTACTAGAACCTTGGATGATATTTATGCAAGGTGCAATATAGCTACATTAGAGCCTACACGGTATGCTGAAGCTGCTAATGTTGAAGGATGGAAAGTTGCCATGCATGAGGAAATGAAGATGATAGAGAAAAATCAAATATGGCAGCTTGTAGACAAACCAGAAAATCAAAAGATTATTGGTGTTAAGTGGGTTTATAGAACCAAACTCAATCCTGATGGTTCTATAAATAAACTTAAGGCCAGATTGGTGGTAAAAGGTTATTTTCAACAACATGGTGTTGATTTTTCAGACACTTTTGCACCTGTTGCAAGACATGATACAATTAGGTTATTGGTTGCCTTAGCAGCAAAATTAGGCTGGAAAATTTATCATTTTGATGTTAAATCAGCTTTTTTAAATGGGTTGCCTGATGAAGACATTTATGTCGACCAACCTGAAGGTTTTAAGGTTGCAGGAAGTGAAAATAAAGTTTACAAGCTTCACAAAGTTTCAAACTTTTTTAAATGTGTTTCCTGCATTTCAGAGTTTCAAACTTATGGTTGAAAGAGAGACTGATTGTCAGATTAAAAAGCTCAGATCTGATAATGGAACTGAGTATACAGCAGGGGAATTTAAAACCTTTTGTGAGCAAGCTGGAATTCAATATCAATTTATTGTTCCTTACACTCCTCAACAAAATGGAGTGAGCGAAAGGAAGAACAGGACCATCATGGAGATGGCCCGGTGTTTGCTCTTTGAGAAAGGTATTCCTAAAACTTTTTGGGCTGAGGCTGTAAACACCTCAGTTTACTTGTTGAATTTGTTGCCTACCAAAGCCTTGAAGGGAAAAACACCCTTTGAAGCATGGTATGAAAGAAAGCCATCGGTTGAACATTTAAGAATATTTGGATGCGTGTGTTATGTTCACGTTCCAAGTGTGAAAAGAGATAAATTGGAAACCAAATCTGTGGTTGGTATCTTTTTGGGGTACAACAGTAACTCCAAAGGGTATCGAATTTATAATTTGGAGACTAATAAAATTCTGGTTAGCAGATATGTGAAGTTTGATGAGTACTCTAAATGGAATTGGGAGAAAAGTCAAGCAGAAGGTTCAAGTAAGGTATTTCCTGCTGAAGATAGTTTGGAAGATGAAAATTCAAACTATGATAGTGATGATGATTTTCCAATCCGATGTACTAGAACCTTGGATGATATTTATGCAAGGTGCAATATAGCTACATTAGAGCCTACACAGTATGCTGAAGCTGCTAATGTTGAAGGATGGAAAGTTGCCATGCATGAGGAAATGAAGATGATAGAGAAAAATCAAATATGGCAGCTTGTAGACAAACCAGAAAATCAAAAGATTATTGGTGTTAAGTGGGTTTATAGAACCAAACTCAATCCTGATGGTTCTATAAATAAACTTAAGGCCAGATTGGTGGTAAAAGGTTATTTTCAACAACATGGTGTTGATTTTTCAGACACTTTTGCACCTGTTGCAAGACATGATACAATTAGGTTATTGGTTGCCTTAGCAGCAAAATTAGGCTGGAAAATTTATCATTTTGATGTTAAATCAGCTTTTTTAAATGGGTTGCCTGATGAAGACATTTATGTCGACCAACCTGAAGGTTTTAAGGTTGCAGGAAGTGAAAATAAAGTTTACAAGCTTCACAAAGTTTCAAACTTTTTTAAATGTGTTTCCTGCATTTCAGAGTTTCAAACTTATGGTTGAAAGAGAGACTGATTGTCAGATTAAAAAGCTCAGATCTGATAATGGAACTGAGTATACAGCAGGGGAATTTAAAACCTTTTGTGAGCAAGCTGGAATTCAATATCAATTTATTGTTCCTTACACTCCTCAACAAAATGGAGTGAGCGAAAGGAAGAACAGGACCATCATGGAGATGGCCCGGTGTTTGCTCTTTGAGAAAGGTATTCCTAAAACTTTTTGGGCTGAGGCTGTAAACACCTCAGTTTACTTGTTGAATTTGTTGCCTACCAAAGCCTTGAAGGGAAAAACACCCTTTGAAGCATGGTATGAAAGAAAGCCATCGGTTGAACATTTAAGAATATTTGGATGCGTGTGTTATGTTCACGTTCCAAGTGTGAAAAGAGATAAATTGGAAACCAAATCTGTGGTTGGTATCTTTTTGGGGTACAACAGTAACTCCAAAGGGTATCGAATTTATAATTTGGAGACTAATAAAATTCTGGTTAGCAGATATGTGAAGTTTGATGAGTACTCTAAATGGAATTGGGAGAAAAGTCAAGCAGAAGGTTCAAGTAAGGTATTTCCTGCTGAAGATAGTTTGGAAGATGAAAATTCAAACTATGATAGTGATGATGATTTTCCAATCCGATGTACTAGAACCTTGGATGATATTTATGCAAGGTGCAATATAGCTACATTAGAGCCTACACGGTATGCTGAAGCTGCTAATGTTGAAGGATGGAAAGTTGCCATGCATGAGGAAATGAAGATGATAGAGAAAAATCAAATATGGCAGCTTGTAGACAAACCAGAAAATCAAAAGATTATTGGTGTTAAGTGGGTTTATAGAACCAAACTCAATCCTGATGGTTCTATAAATAAACTTAAGGCCAGATTGGTGGTAAAAGGTTATTTTCAACAACATGGTGTTGATTTTTCAGACACTTTTGCACCTGTTGCAAGACATGATACAATTAGGTTATTGGTTGCCTTAGCAGCAAAATTAGGCTGGAAAATTTATCATTTTGATGTTAAATCAGCTTTTTTAAATGGGTTGCCTGATGAAGACATTTATGTCGACCAACCTGAAGGTTTTAAGGTTGCAGGAAGTGAAAATAAAGTTTACAAGCTTCACAAAGTTTCAAACTTTTTTAAATGTGTTTCCTGCATTTCAGAGTTTCAAACTTATGGTTGAAAGAGAGACTGATTGTCAGATTAAAAAGCTCAGATCTGATAATGGAACTGAGTATACAGCAGGGGAATTTAAAACCTTTTGTGAGCAAGCTGGAATTCAATATCAATTTATTGTTCCTTACACTCCTCAACAAAATGGAGTGAGCGAAAGGAAGAACAGGACCATCATGGAGATGGCCCGGTGTTTGCTCTTTGAGAAAGGTATTCCTAAAACTTTTTGGGCTGAGGCTGTAAACACCTCGGTTTACTTGTTGAATTTGTTGCCTACCAAAGCTTTGAAGGGAAAAACACCCTTTGAAGCATGGTATGAAAGAAAGCCATCGGTTGAACATTTAAGAATATTTGGATGCGTGTGTTATGTTCACGTTCCAAGTGTGAAAAGAGATAAATTGGAAACCAAATCTGTGGTTGGTATCTTTTTGGGGTACAACAGTAACTCCAAAGGGTATCGAATTTATAATTTGGAGACTAATAAAATTCTGGTTAGCAGATATGTGAAGTTTGATGAGTACTCTAAATGGAATTGGGAGAAAAGTCAAGCAGAAGGTTCAAGTAAGGTATTGCCTGCTGAAGATAGTTTGGAAGATGAAAATTCAAACTATGATAGTGATGATGACTTTCCAATCCGAGGTACTAGAACCTTGGATGATATTTATGCAATGTGCAATATAGCTACATTAGAGCCTACACGGTATGCTGAAGCTGCTAATGTTGAAGGATGGAAAGTTGCCATGCATGAGGAGATGAAGATGATAGAGAAAAATCAAATATGGCAGCTTGTAGACAAACTAGAAAATCAAAAGATTATTGGTGTTAAGTGGGTTTATAGAACCAAACTCAATCCTGATGGTTCTATAAATAAACTTAAGGCCAGATTGGTGGTAAAAGGTTATTTTCAACAACATGGTGTTGATTTTTCAGACACTTTTGCACCTGTTGCAAGACATGATACAATTAGGCTGTTGGTTGCCTTAGCAGCAAAATTGGGCTGTAAAATTTATAATTTTGATGTTAAATCAGCTTTTTTAAATGGGTTGCTTGATGAAGACATTTATGTCGACCAACCTGAAGGTTTTAAGGTTGCAGGAAGTGAAAATAAAGTTTACAAGCTTCACAAAGCCCTCTATGGCTTAAAACAAGCACCAAGAGCATGGTATAACAGAATTGATGGTTATCTCCTGCAAAGTGGTTTTAAAAGAAGTGAAAATGAAGCTACTTTGTATGTTAAGTGGTCGAAGAATGAAGTGAAGCTAATAGTGTCCCTGTATGTTGATGATTTGTTGGTTATAGGGAATGAATCCAATTCTCTAAGTCAATTCAAGCAAGCTATGGAGAATGAATTTGAGATGACAGATTTAGGTGAAATGAAATATTTTCTTGGATTGGAGATTTTTCAGTCAAGTGTTGGAATCTTCATTTCACAAAAGAAATATGCTTTGGAGGTATTAAAGAAGTTTCATATGGATAAATCCAAGCCTGTTTCCACACCTCTGGTTGTAAATGAAAAATTATCAAAGGATGATGGTGATAATGCTGCAGATGCTTCTATTTATAGAAGTATAATTGGAAGTTTGTTGTATCTTTCAGCAACAAGACCTGATATAATGTTTGCTGCTAGCTTACTTTCCAGGTTCATGCATTCTCCAAGTCAAGTTCATCTTGGTGCAGCTAAGAGAGTTTTGAGGTATATAAAGGGTACAACTGATTATGGTTTGCGTTTCTTGAAAAATGAAAGTGGAGACCTCCAAGGATATACAGATAGTGACTGGGCTGGAAGTGTAGATGATGCGAAAAGTACCTCAGACCTGGTTATGTTTTCTCATTTGGCAGTGCTGTGTTCTCATGGAATTCAAAGAAGCAAGAAGTGGTAGCCCAATCATCAGCTGAAGCTGAGTATATTTCTGCTGCTGCAGCAATAAATCAAACTATTTGGCTAAGGAAGATTTTATCAGATGTGGGACAATTTCAAAGCAAAGCTACTGTCATATGGGTGGATAACAAATCTGCTATTGCCATAACAAAGAATCCAGTCCAACATGGAAGAACCAAACACATCAAGGTTAAATATCATGCTATTAGAGAAGCTGAAAAGTCAAAGGAAATCAGTTTGGAGCATTGCAATTCAGAAAATCAAATTGCAGATATAATGACTAAAGCTCTTTCCAAGGGAAAGTTTGAAGAGTTGAGGTCAATGCTTGGAGTATTCAAGAAAAACATCAAGGAGGAGTGTTAGAAATTGATGTTCTTCTTAAGCCCATATCCATTGTGATCCAAGCCCATCCATTGTAGGATCCCTCCATAACATTTTGTATGTGATACACTTGGCTTGTTGCAAGTATCACACTTGTATTATTGCATGTAGTTTCCCTTACCACTTGTATAGATGCATGTATTTTCTTTATCACTTGTCATGTTGCATGTATTTCTCTTGACACTTGCCTTCATGCATGTAAGCTATGTAGTTGCTCCTTCTACTATAAATAGGAGTTCACAATGTACCTTGTATCATCCAACAATTAACAACATAACTTCTTCCTCCAAAACTTTATTGTCTTTCTAGTTTTCTAGTTTCTCTAACCTTCTTCTCCACCACTCTACAATAGCCTTTGTTTTTTATATATATTCATAGTGTGTTGGCTTGATTTTCATATTTATTATATTTTCATTGTTTGTTATATTTTCATATTTATTATGTTTTTGAATTTTACCCAGTTTTAATTTAGATTGGTCTTCTCCAATTTTACGTACGAGTTTCACCATGGGAGATAGAGCTTCTAGTGGCTACTATGCGTTCCCAACTGTTAACCTCCTCAAAAGCGAAGTCGACCTATCCACACCAATTCAGGAGCTTTTTGGACTTGGTAAAACAACTCATCATGTTTCGTTTGCATATCATTCATATGTTCAATTTTTATATGAGAATGTTTATCATTCCAACCATTTTTATATAAAAAATCTCGATATTTTCGGTTGAAGAAATCTTAACCGTTTCTAAAGGTTTCACAACAAGTAATTTTGATTACGAGATGCTATCACTTCATACGAAGTCAAAAACTGCGTGCAACCAAGTCATAGACTTTTGGTTCAACGAAATGTTCAAACTAATCAGTCATTAGATGCATCTTTCATCCCTGCTGATCAGTTTGAACATTTCGAGAACTAAGAAATCTTTGGCTCGTTTGCCCTCAGATATTGACCTCGTGCCAAGTGATTGCATCTTGTGATAAAAATCAGTTGTTGTGGAATCGTCGGAAACGGTTAAAGATTTCTTCGATCGAAAATATCGAGATTTTTTGGATAAAAATGGTTAAAATGATATACATTTTTGATATAGAAATTAAACATATCAATGATATGAAATATGAGCAGTAGTTTTATAAGCTCGGAAAGTTAATGAATTGATGTGGATAAAACGGAAGGTCGATTTCTCTATGTTCCTTTGAGAAGGCTGACAGATGAGAGACGTATAGTAGCCACTAGAGGCTCTATGTCCCATGATGAAACTCTATCATGACGTAAAAGTGGCCGAAGAACGTTGTTGCCACATAAAGGCTTCAAATTACTTCTCCATCAATTATTCCATGATTTAATTTCATTATCTGATTTTTATTTTATGTTTGCAAGTTAGATTAAAATCTTCTCACCCAAATCCATCTTATTTTCCCTTCAATCTCTCACTCTTAATTTCAGTGTCTTTCTTTTTTAAAATCTCTAATTTTCTTCAATTGTATTTCTAATCCTCATTTTATTTTATTTTTAATTTATTTTTTTGAAATCCCATATTTCAATTCCTACGGCCGAAGCTTTTGTCAACAGACAAGTAATAGTGATTTTCAATTCCGACGGCCAAAGTTTTGACACTTATTACTGTGTTTTCAGGGCAACCCAGACGACATTTACTCACTACTGGATGGAGCGTCTTTGTCGGTGCAAAAAAACACCATTATCCACTCATCTTCAAGAACGCAATGTTTTGATGTTCTTTTTGAGATTATGACTTTGATTTCTCTGCTAGAGTTTGTATAAAATGACATGCTTCTGTATTTGCTTAAGTTGTAAATTCCAGGATGTGAAATTTCTCTCATCTATGGAGCTGGTCAGCTGGGTACCTCTTGTTGCTGTCGAAACTGATTTCTGCTTCAATCATTGTGTTGTAATATGCTGCATTTTTTTATCCGAGTTTAAATCATATAAGTAGTGCCATCATATAAAGTTGTGATGTTATTATGTTACACATTATTATGGTCCTTGTTAAATTAATTTCAACCTTTTTTACCACTTACCTTGTGGTCGTTCACTTTTGTAAACTTTATCAGGTTCTCAACATATGTAATTAGACTACAAATAGTGTTCTTTACCGGAATAAACTAACAATCTTGTTACAGGACTAGTCAATCTGAGTTTATTGTTAGTGTGAACAAATACCTCGAAGCTCAAAGTCACAAGCTATCTGTTGGCATGAGGTTTAAGATGGGATTTGAGGGCGATGAAGTTCCTGAGAGGAGGTGCTGCATACATTATGTGCATCTATTATTGTCATATAATCCTTTGAATTCATTTTCTTGTTTTGCTAAGTATTTGTCTTTGATCGTGCAGGTTTAGTGGAACAATAGTTAGTGTTGGTGAAAAAACATCAACAAGATGGCCAGATTCTAAGCAGAGATCCTTCAAGGTGGTTTTCTATATATCCATAGTGTTGGCTTGATTTTTATATTTATTTATATTTTCATTGTTTATATACATCGGTTGGATTATCGAGTATGATAAAGTCATGATGTTTTTGAATTTTCTCCAGTTTTAATTTAGATTCGTCTTCTCCAATTTTATGTCCCGATAGAGTTTCACCATACGCCTCCCATCTGTCAACCTCAAAGGAACAAGAGACATCGACCTATCCACACCAATTCAGGAGCTGGACTTGGTAAAACAACTCATCATATTTCATTTGCATATCATTCATATGTTATATTTTTATATGAGAATGTTTATCGTTCGAACTATTTTCATCCAAATAATTTTGATATCTTCGGTGGAAGTAACCAAGTATATTTGATTACGAAATGCAATTACTTGGCACAAAGTCAAAATTTGTGGGCAAGCAAGCCTTAGTTCCTTGAAATGTTCTAACTGATGGGTCATTAGATGCATCTTTCATCCCTGTGGTGATGATCCATTTGAACATTTCGAGAACTAAGAAATTTTCGGCTCATTTGCCTTCAGAGTTTGACCTCGTGCAAGTGATTGCATCTCATGATCAAAATTACTTGGTTATGGAAACGTTGGAAACGTTTCAAGAATTATTTGACCGAAAATATCAAAGATTTTTTGAATGGTTGGAATGATATACATTTTCATATAGAAATTGAACATATCAATGATATGAAATATGAGCAGTCGTTTTACCAAGCTCATAAAGCTCCTGAATTGGTGTGGATAAAACAGGAGGTCGATTTCTCTTGTTCCTTTGAAGAGGCTGACAGATGGGAGGTATCTCCCATGGTGAAACTCTATCATGACGTAAAATTGGAGAAGGTTCATCCGATTGAATCTGAATTAAGGAATAACTTAGGTTAACTATGAAGATGTCAAGAAAACACTAAATGAAGTTGTGATTCTCCCAATGCGTAGGCCGCAACTTTTTTCTCATGGGAATTTGTTGCAGGTAGGTTAACTTTTATGACCTCCTTTTCATCAACTAACGGTGTTATATTGTCATCCATGCAAAGGAATATTACTTTTTGGTCCTCCTCGAATTGGAAAAAATCTCCTGGCTAAGGCCCTTGCTACTGATGTCAAAGGTAATTGAAACTTGTGAAGGCTCGTTTTTCAATATATTAGTACGTGCTTAAAATATTTGAATATAAACATATTCTTGTACTGCATTCTTAATTTATAATATTACCTCAGTAAACTTCTCCTACCCATAAAATATCTTTAAAAAATAAAGAAACGAAAGGGAGGATAGAGGCGAGTGTCTGGACTTAAGGGCTAAGTGTTCGGTGTTAATCTCTTGGTGTAAAATAAAATGAGATATGATAGCAACTATTGGTGATTTCCTTATCTACTAGTTTTTCGAGCTAGTACGTGATTTCTATTACTTTTTATCCTCAATGGTGCGTTTTTCTTATTAAATGGATCATTTACTTACTAAACAAGCTTCTCCTTTCCTATTATAGGAGGCCAACAATATAGATAAGAAAATCCTTTCGACTTCTAACACAAGCTCCCCAATTTCCGCCACACCATGTAATGGGTTCTTATGTATGTCAGCCCTTTCACATATCAATTCAAACGATTCTCTTACCGTTATCCTCAATGTGGCACCTTTCCTATATATTTCCATACATTACCCTGTCTTTTAACTCCTTATGTTGGATAACTCTCTAAGATAATATCTTTAAGAAATAGCATAAACCAAAGGACCGAGTCTTGAAAACTTGTTGTGATATCATTTGGTGCTAGTATAAGAAGTACAAAAAGTAGGTTACACCCCTGTTACTATTTGGTTGTAAACAATTAAACATACACGTTTCTGTTGATGCAGTGGTTTGGGGATGCTGAAAAACTTACAAAGGCGCTGTTTTCGTTTGCCAGCAAACTTGCACCAGTAATTATATTTGTTGATGAGGTCTGTAGTTTCTCATCCCCAATTCCTGGCAGGGCTTTTCTGTTCATTTATTTTATTGCTATGTTGATAGCTAGCTGACATCAATGCATAATCTGTTTCAAGTGCAACTTGAGTTTACAGCAACCATTTTAGATAAGAATCATATGATTGATTAATTATCAACCGTATTAATTAGTGATTGTTTGATTTCATTGGCGTGTCATTACTGTATTTGTAATTCTCTGGCTAAAACATCTCTTTTTTCTGAAAAAAAAAACTGTGATCAATTTTCTAATTTATTTGCTTTTGATGATTTTTTTTTACCTTATTTATATTAAAAATGGGAATCATCAGTATATATTATCACATGTTTTAACTCCATAAAAAAATGGTTTTCTTGTTTCTTAACTTTGATACATGTACTCAGTCATGGATATTTCCATGTGATGTTCTGCTTATTGGTTCAATGAAGATGGTTTTATGGCATCCAGGTTGACAGTCTGCTTGGTGCTCATGGTGGGGGTTCCGAGCAGGAAAACAACAAGAAGAATGCGAAATGAGTTCATGGCAGCCTGGGATTGATGGAGGTCAAAACATAGCCAGAGAATCCTTATTCTTGGTGCCGCTAATCGACCCTTTGACCTTGATGATGCTGTGATTCGTCGTCTCCCAAGACGGTAATTTCGTTTGGTCAACTTGTGAAACAATAACATCTATACTTGCCTTTGTTGTGTTTTTTATTATGTTGTTCAAATGACTAGTACTTGCTTTATATTGGTCGGATTCAAATTTAAAGGTTTAACAGAATAGTTTCGTTGGTTGTTTAGGATTTATGTGGATCTACCCGATGCTGCTAATCGTGTAAAGATTCTGAACATGATTCTTGCTCATGAACATCTAGAATCCGGGTTCTCTTTTGAGAAATTTGCATATGAAACTGAAGGCTATTGAGGGAGTGATTTGAAGGTAATCTACTAGTCTCTACCAGCATGTCTGTTATTGTTTTCCGTTGATTTGTCAGTCTTTATGAATTCTTATGCTCTGTGTAGAACCTCTGCGTTGCTGCAGCATATAGGCCAGTTCAAGAGCTTCCATGTCTCAAATTTTGGGAATGAAATCTTCTTATTTCTATTACAATGCCTGTCAATAACTATTGAGAAATTACAACCAAATGTCTCGTTAACAATGACAACTATAAATACAAATCTGAATAATTCATACATGAGAATTGCAACATCTGATATAATCCTTAAAGTTTGTTGTATGAACTAAAACTATAAATAAGACATGGAACTTTGGGGGCTACATGACCTTGATGGTCCTTAAACCTAGCGTATGAGAGATTATTTTGTACCTTACTAAATTAATCAAGAAATGGCTCAATGATTCTTGAAGAAAAGTTTGCCTGGAGTTGGTTGTTTATGACTTAATTGCCCGGCATTCCAGGTTGGACCATCTGTGGCCTATGATGCAACGAGCATGAATGAGTTGTGGAAGTGGAATGAGCAGTATGGAGAAGGTGGAAGTCGAAGAAAGTCTCCATTCGGCTTCTGAAAGCGAGAAGTAACTAGTGATCCTGATAAATTAATGACTTAAGACGAGCTCGGCGACCCCCATAGGTGCAAGATGACATTTTAACATTCAATTTTTCTATAGTATGACAGAAGTAGTTTTGGTATAGTTTAGAGGGTCATCTAAAGAGACTTCTTGATCCACATAAACTTTGCAGAATTCCTATATTTCATTGTAAATTTTTTTATTCACCCTATAGAGTTCACACTTGCTCCCTATTTGAATGAAATACCTTCTAAACATAATTCCCCCCTATATTTATTATTCAAATTTCACTATTTGGAATAAAGAAATACTGTGGACTTGTTAATTAAATTATTTTCAAGTAACCCCTTGCCTTACAAATGTGACCTTAAAGAAACAAAATCAAATTCCTACCATACTCCGTAGTGAAAAATATGGAACTTACATAATTTTTATCTTGCCCTCAGATTACAACAATTAAAAAAGACACGATATAGGTTTCAAGTTGTTGGGGTTGATTGTCAAGTCCCACATCACCTAGTTTCTTAAATAAAGAAGGAGATTAAAAAATAGCTATTGAAAGTCCCACATCGCTTAGAATTGTGAAGCAAGGAGGAAATCAAAGCTATATAATGGACTTAAGTTCTTTGTTTGTAATTGCACCCGTCAATAGCACTTTATGCTTATATTTGACTTTTAGTTTAAATATTTGTTTTGTGAGAGTGTGGTTGTATTGAGGCATTGGGGTGAGAGTGAAAGTGAGAGTGAGAGTGAGAGAAGTCAAGGAATAATTTTCACATAGTGATTATTCTCTAGTTGTCGGTTTAGACAACTATTTGTGGTTTTTTCTCTGGTTTTGAGTTTTCACGTTATATTCTTGTGTTTTGATTGTATTGTTATTTCAACGAGACAACATCTCCGGAAAAATCGAATCATTGAAGATGGTAAGGGTATTATAGTATAATGCCACGTGGAAGGATGAAATTGAATGGGCGATGAGCATTCATTTGAGGGCAAAGAGTGTGGGGTATGGACCTGAAACTGAAAGTCAAACAACTGGTTTTGTCTTGTAGTATTGCTGCACCACCAGTCCACCACCATAGCTACTATACCTATCTATCTATATCTACTTGTTGCCGGCACTAGATGCCATGCCAATCACCCCTTGCCAAACAACTTTCAAATCCCTTATCTTTGCTAGTATTTTTCACGGAACTTTTTGGATTCGTCACAGTCCCTATATATAGGGAACATTACTATCCTCATCATACATTACTATCCTATGCCCTATTTTCTCAAACATTTTCATCAGTATTCAACCATATTTTTGTTTTGTCACCAACTATTCATTGTGCTTTAACTTGATTAATCGCAAATCAAATCATCAAACTCAAACGAGAGGGAAAAAAATAAACTACAACAACGAGTAAACAGCCACTTTCGTCCCTGAAAGTGTCGTTCGCTGTCATAATAGTCCCTGAATCAACATAAAACATTTAAAAGTCCCTGATTCGAACCTCCGTTAGTCAAAACAGTCCCTAACGTTATTTTTCTGTTTGTTTTTTATGATATGTCCCAAATTTTGACTATTTGACCAATATGTTACAATTTTTTATTCAAATTCACAGCCACCTATGCAAGGATCAAATTGACGGTGAAAATCAAAATTATTCTTCATCTTCTTCCTCCTCTCTCCCTCACAAATCTTCATCAATTCAAGCATCAGTGTAGTACCACGTTCAATGAAATGAAGAAGAAGAAACATAATCCCCATTTCAATGAAATGAAGATAATAAATTATTCAAGTACCACATTCAACCTATAATCTTGAACTCAATTTTATCTTGGTCACATAGATTCATCAATGAAGGCTATAAATTGGAATTGAAAAAATCAATACAAAAAACAATTATTTTTCATCAACAATCAAACTTGCACACGAAATGAACCCATTTTCCAAACTCAACTGCTACTAGAAACAACAACCACATCCTTGCTCTTAGCATACTCATTCAAAATATAAATCCCAGCAGTTTTAAAAGCAAAATAACCCAACCTAAAAAACTAGCACCATGAAGAACCAACCAGGGTTATTACTAAATTGCTACAAGAGAAGGGGAAAAAGGAATTGCAGCAACACCTTGCCTTACTCCATCGACACCAGATCCAGCAACTTGTTCTACACCGCCGTAACCCCCGTCATGTCCATCTAGCCACCATTCCTCTCAATCACAACCCCTAATGTTTTCATCCAAACTTCATTCCTTAACACGTCAATAGATTTTTGGGTGGTTCATGTATGTTCAACCGAATTGCTGTTGTTATTGTGATAATTTTTATAGTATTGTGATGTTTCTCAACTTTGGATGAATTTTCCAGGTTGGAAGGTAGATAGTTGGTATGAATTTCTTCTTTTAACTTTTTTTTTTAATTTTTAAAATTAATGTTAATTAGAATAAAACACAAGTGGACATAAAAATTCAACAAAATATTAAAAATAACACAGTCAACTTGCCACATCAGCGTGTTCTGAGACACATCATCATAAGTTAACAGATGTTTAACGTTTTGGACTAAAATGACTAACGAAATTAACATTCAAGGAGTTTTTTTTAACTTTCATTGATTCAGGGACTTGTTTGACAGCGGATGACACTTTCGAGGATGAAAGTGACTGTTTACTCCTACAACAACCTTAATGCATTGGTAATGGTAACCAAGCAATATAGCAATGTGACATAATTATTAAACCAGTTCGGAAAGACACTGAGCATAAAATTATTATGCTAGATAAATATAAGTACAAAATTAGTATCTACCGACGAGGAAGCAAAAGAGGCAGCTATCTACAGAAGAATCTTTTACATATATAATCATAAAAATGCAGAAGGAAGTACATTTTCCTAATACCCCGCTTATGGGGTAAAAACTGGAACCGGGTTTTACATAGTTACTGCGTCAATGCAGTAACTATTTCTAACCTTCTGATCAGACAGTAATGGCCAAAATTAGATTCTATATTAAATTAATCAAATTAATTCTATAAATCTTAGTCATCCAATCTATTTTGTATGGTTGTGATCGTTTACTGTATGTAATTGTGTGAAGCAGTTAGAGCATGTGATCAGAATCCATGAAAACATGCATGATTTGATCAGCTCTTTATTATTTTCTCTTTCTTTTAGGTGAGATTTATGTCCCAAGTCTTTTGTTTTCTTTCTTTCTTTTTTTTTCTTTTCTTCTCAAATTACTAAATTTCTTTTTAGCTTTAAAAAAATGGAATGCTTAAAAATTCCACAATTAATTTATCCCATGCTTTCCTCAATCGCTATAGAGTATATAATAATAGACTTAGAGGTTCCTGTATAATTTTGTAGGCGTGCAGTAGAAATTTCACAAAGTGTGAAAAGCAATCAAAGGTTTCTAAGGAAATAAAACCATAGCCGGAGAACAATGAATCTTTGAGTTTACATCAATGTTGGGATTGCACGGCACAAACTAACAACATTATGAGATCTTAAATATCAAACATAAAACCGATAGAGGACAGAAAATGACCACTCATATATTTGAGAATCTTCTCTAAAATGATCACTTTTTTGTTTCAATTATATGCATAGCAACATAGAGGGGTCAAGGTTCGAGGACCCAATTAAACTACATCCGAACCATACTACAAATGGTATTGATACAATTGAAAGGCACAAGCCAAAATAAGAAATAAGTCATCATTATTATCTTGTTTTGTCGTATACTCTTATGTCCAGTCCTTGCTGTTTCACGAATCAAACGCATCCTAATAATTTCTTTTATTTGTTAATAGATGAAATGACAAACTCATTGAAAATTCACACACACACAAAGTGGAGTGACCGGAGTTCGAACTTTCAAATTTTTTAATTTTTTAAACTTTAAATTAACTTTTTAATACTTTCAAATTAAACTTTTAATTTTGTAACAGCTAAATTACATCGTTGTTGTTTTAATGACCATTCCTTATAAAAATGTTTTTGTGATTGTTTACCGAGTAACATGACATCACTAAAATGATTACATGACCATGAGATGAGATAATTTATGTGTCTTAAAAGTTGTGAACAAAGTATCCTAAAATGCAAACCATTCATTGAACTTGATGATTTTTTAAAGGGGTATTATGGTGGTGCGATACTTAGTGATTCAAATGAGCAACGCTGTCAGTAAAAATAGAAGTTGTTGAAACATTTTAAAGGGGTATTTTTATAAGTATATCATATTATACTCCTTCCGGTCCTTTTTTATAAGAAATATTTTGACAAAATCACACAACTAAGAAAGGTAAATTTTCTCATTAATGATTCTAACATTTTATGTTATATTCCAAAACTAACTTTTGACTAGCATGAGAAATATGCCTCTCTAATTAATGCACTAGTATTAGAATTAATTATTTGATTGTATTTAATAAGGGTACAAATGAAATTGTGTCAAAGTGTTTCTTATAAAAATGACCAAATAAAAATTTCAAAGTGTTTCTTATAAAAAGGAGCAGAGGGAGTATTTGATTTCAAATAATGGTTTATTCCACGGTCTTTTTTTGCACAATAACATCAATTTTGCAAAAAAGTTCACATTCCCAAATTTGTTGTCTAGGACAAATTTATTTTGAAGAATTTTACTAATCAGGAGATGCATGTGATTTAAGGATATGCTTGCTAAATTAGCAACCTTGGGCCAACATGATTTGGAATCAATTAATCTCTCCTTCGAGATCTCTTTGGTTTGGAGACTATTTTACAATAAAATTTCTAGTGATGAAAACTTGCGAGCTAAAGGTTGCAATATGGCCTCCATGTGTTTCTTGTGTTGTAAGCATGAAGGATTAGCAAATCATGGCATTGGATTGCCTTTACTCTCAATCTGAAGGTGACCATCTTCGGCCTTGAGATCTAGATGATAAATTTGTAGTAAGTCGTTGATTAAGGATGGCTAGTAGTTGAACCTCGTTGTGAAGGAGAAGGTGATACTTACACACACATCAACGATTGAGTCAATAGGAGCAAAAGGTATGAGGTATTTAGGTTAGATAAGACATATTTGACCTAGCCAATAAAAAAGATTTATATTGGAGGAGAATTAGCGTTTAGTGATAATCTTGAGCCTTTTCCAAGTCACCTCAAAGTGAAATTAGGTTAATTGAGAAAATCAATTTGATGTCTACAATAGAAAAATGTTTAAATAAAAAATTTCTCCTTATTTGGCTATTTTCATGTTTCACATTATATATAGAAAAATTAATAAGTGTGTGTAAGTGTGTGACATTTGAGGAAATAATTTTCAAAAGGTAACAAATTGGGAATATTGGTTTCAAAAGGTGACACATAGGACAAAAAGTCAAAAAGTGATAAGTGGGAAATTGTAAGTTTAAATCCGAATCTATACATATTATAATTTTCTTACCAACTGAATGATACCTATGAATACCAATTTAATACATTTTTTTATCAATCAGCTTAGTGACTATAAATTTTACCCTATAAAGTGGATAAGTTGGATGATCGGATTTCCAACCTCGACCTCCTGCATATATAATTCAATGTCTCTGCTAATTGAGCTAAGTTCACAGAAGATATTTTATTAATTGTTACTATGACCTTAAAGTAGAAACAAAGGATTGGAAAATAGTATGAAACGCGGATTAAATAGAGTCATTATTTTTTAAACAAAAAAATGAATTGTCTTTTGGGTCCATGTTGTGGACTAGGTAAAGCTTGATAACCATAACTATCCTATATGTCCTACCAGTGAGCCACAAATGAAACCACTTAATTTTAATCAGCATCTCCAATTTAGTGATTATGGGAAAGAAGCAAAACTAATTAGGAAAAACACGATCCTTATAGTCAACATCTCTTTTCTTGTTACTATACTTTGCTTCACATGTCAACTTAATTGGAAGTTTAAACTTACAAATCATGCTTATTCGATAGGAACAAGGGACCAATTGTCTTGTCCAAATTAAACAAGAACAATAAGTTGTGTCAGTAAGTAATCAAAGACTTTTACATCTAAATGTTTGCTTTATTTTGAGACGGGCACAATTAGGAGGACCCTTCTATATCTCCAACTTTATGAGACCATGCAATGCAATATTGAAATTATCTAACATGGTAACTACCTTAGATAATTACCATAGTAATCAAAGACTTGTTTTTTAAGTCGTTTTTAGATAGAGTTACATGATAAATATCTAAAGTTTTAGCACATTTGAAGATATAAAGAGTTTGAAGAAAAAGTACAAAACAAGACAAAAAGGATCATTTTTTGGAAATTGCTCCACGATCTGAAGCAAAAATTATTGAGTTTGATTATGAGAAAATCGTGCTACGATGGGAGCAAATAGTGATGACATGATGGCGCGAAAATAAAAAATAAAAAAATATTCTCTTAAAGTTTTATAAATTGGACGTTTGGTCAGACATAAAGATTACCATTTTTTAGAGAGAAAAACACATTCAAGCACTCAAGAGAGCGGATTTCTAGATCACTCGAGCGTTTGTTAATGCTATTTTATTTATAATCTTCAAAACTCTTATGTTATGTCTATTATTATATATTGTCACTAGTTAGACAACCGATTAGATAATTATAGTTCCAAAATTTGATTTTAAATATAATAATAAACTGTGTAGTTGAAGAGACTATCACTAAAAATTTCCCCTTTTAAAGAGCTATCAAACAATGCAGAACCTTGTTTAAGTATTGAAGGGAATGGTGCAAGTAAAAATGGGCCTTCATCTAATAGTTCAGCATCGACTAATAATTTGTGTTGTAACGGGGAGAGGGATGTTAGTAACGCCTCTAAAAATATCGATGCGGTAGGCCGTTCTGTACCCAAGTTACTGCTTAAAAATAACTCTCAATTGTCTGGGCAGAGAGGAGGTGATCAAAGCAATTTGTTGGGGACACGCATTGTAGAAAAGCAACACACTGACCCGTGCCAAATTCGTACTATCTTGAATGGAAAAGTTGGTGTCGGACGCTCGTCTAATAACTCTAAGCTTGGAAAATCTGTTTCTATATCTAATGGTGTCTCTACACAAGCCTTACCTCAACCTTGTTCTCGCAATCCAGTCGGAAGATGCAAGAAACCAAAACTTGCAGCTAACTCCTTATCATCTGCAGGTGGCATTTTGTGTTGTAGTTCTTTACATTCCTCTGACATAAGGAATTGTAATAGTAGAATTCAAAATAACAGAGATAAGGAGGTGACATCAAAGGTTTGGAAGGGTGCCAAAGATTTGGGTGTAGGAGGAATAGGAGTTGAAGAAGTTTGCATTAGTCATATTCATAACAATGAAAAAAGAGACAAAGAGGGAAGAATTCAAAGGGAGCAACTTAAGAAGGTTCCTAAATGAAGATAGTCTCTTTGAATATGAGAGGGTGGGGGGGGGGGGGGGGGGGGGGGGGAGTGCTAAGAGGAGGAGATTGAGCCGGTTAATAAAAAATGGTTCGTTCGATCTTTGTATGATTCAAGAAACAAAGAGAACAAACTTTGAAGATCACTTTATTCATACTTTGTGGGGGCACCAAGACATTTTGTGGGTGGCGAAGGAAGCAGATGGACTTTCAGGGGGGCTGTTAACAATTTGGAATGCTAATTTATTCAAATTGTTACATTCTTTCATTGGGGATGGTTTTGTGGGGTTGTGCGTTGAATGGGAAGGTATGATGCTGAATATTGTCAATGTGTACTCCTCGTGTAGCTTAGCGGGTAAAAGAAAGTTATGGGAAGATTTGTTGGATATAAAACGCAGTTCTAGAGGTGAGTGGTGTATTGGAGGGGATTTTAATGCGATCCTCCACTCTTCTGAAAGAAGAGGGTGTAGTGTCGATAGACGTTTGGGAGAGATTACTTCTTTTACAGAGTTTGTGGAAGATATGGAGCTTATAGACATGCTGGTTCTGGGAAAGAAGTTTTCCTGGTTTAGTCCTGATGGTAAATCTATGAGTAGACTAGATAGATTTTTGCTATCGGAAGGTTTCGTGGAGAAGAGTGGTATCACTGGTCAATGGATTGGGGATCGTGACATATCTGATCATTGCCCGATTTGGTTACTTAGTTCGGCTTGTGACTGGGGACCTAAACCTTTTAGGGTGGTAAATGCTTGGTTGGAGCATCCTGACTTCAAAACCTTTGTGGAATCTTCGTGGAAGAGTTATAACATTCAAGGTAAGAAAGCTTTTGTCCTTAAAGAAAAGCTTAAACTATTGAGGGAGAGCTTGAAGAAGTGGAACAAAGAGGTTTTTGGCATCCTTGACCTCAATATTGACAAGACAGTTGCAGATATTAATGTTTTTGAAGGCCTCATGGAAAATGATGTAGGTGACTTAGATTACATTAAGAGGGACGCGCTGAATAAGGATTTTTGGAAACAAATACATCTTAAGGAAAGTATGATTAAGCAGAAGTCGAGAACAAAATGGGTTAGAGAAGGAGATTCAAACTCTAGATATTTTCATCAGTCGATAAAGAGCAGGAGACGCCGAAACCAGCTTGTAGCTCTAAAAGATGGTGAAAATTTGGTTCAAGGTGTTGTTGAAGTCAAGACTTTTGTGAAGAATTTTTTTGCTCATAACTTTGCCGAAGACTGGAGTAATCGCCCTAACTTAGACGGTATCCACTTTAAAACTTTATCAGAGTCTGATAATATTTCTCTTTTAGCACCTTTCTCTGTTGGTGAAGTTCGTGATGTGGTTTGGAGTTGTGATGGGAACAAATGCCCAGGACCCGATGGTTTTAACTTCAACTTTTTGAAAGCGTGTTGGGATATTCTCCAAGAAGATATCATGAATTTTCTTCATGAATTTCATAGTCAAGCTATTCTACCTAAGGCAATCACTGCATCTTTTTTGGCTCTCATACCAAAAAAGGATCATCCACAGGTCTTGTCAGATTATAGGCCAATCTGCTTGGTAGGGTGCTTGTATAAAATTGTATCAAAGGTTTTGGCGGCGAGATTAAAACAGGTTCAAGGAAAATTGATTTCAGAGTGTCAATCAGCTTTTCTCCCTAACAGACAAATTTTAGATGGGGTTATGATTGTGAATGAATTGATCGACTTGGCGAAGAGAAGGAAAGATAAATGTTTACTGCTGAAAGTAGATTTTGAAAGAGCCTATGATACTGTAAATTGGTCTTTTTTGGAGTATATGATGCTTCGCATGGGTTTGCGCTTGGTTGGATTAAGTGGATAAGAGCTTGTATCTTTAATAGCTCAATGTCGGTTCTAGTCAATGGTAGTCCTACTGAGGATTTCGTGGTTGGCAAAGGTTTGAGACAAGGTGATCCGTTATCTCCTTTTCTCTTCTTGATAGCAGCCGAGGGTCTTACAGGGATGATGCAAAAGGCTGTTGGTAATGGAATGTTCCATGGTTATAAGATCTGCGACGAACTACTCTTCCATACTCTTCAATTTGCAGATGACACAATTTTGATTGGTGAAGGGAATTGGGACAATTTATGGTCTATAAAAACTGTGTTGCGAAGCTTTGAGTTAGTCTCTGGTCTGAAAGTTAATTTCTTTAAAAGCAAGCTATATGGGATTAACTTGGATGCTACTTTCTTGAACGCTGCTTCAACTTTTCTTCATTGTGGTGTAGAGTCCATCCCTTTTCGTTTCTTAGGTATTCCAGTTGGTGCCAATCCAAGGAGAAAATTAACGTGGAACCCTATTGTGGATAATATGAAGAAACGCCTTAGTATTTGGAACAGCCGAAACTTGTCCATCGGTGGAAGAGTTACCCTCATCAATTCAGTTTTATCTAGTCTTCCGCTATATTTTTTCTCTTTTTTTAAAGCACCTGCTTGTGTTTTAAAAGAATTAACAAGTATCCAACGCAAGTTTTTATGGGGTGGGAGCTTGGACAACAACAAGATGTGTTGGGTTAGTTGGGATACTATATGTCTCCCAAAAGATAAAGGAGGTTTGGGTATTAAGAATCTTGATTTGTTCAATCAAGCTTTACTATGCAAATGGAAGTGGAGAGGGCTTAGTGAATATAACACTTTGTGGTGCAAGTTACTGGTGTATAGATATGGGTCAATGGCTGGAAATTTTCTTCTGGATGTCAACAAGAATGTTAGAGTTCAATCCATTTGGTGGCGCGACATCTTAAGGATAGGAGGTGAAGAGAGCGGAGGTTGGTTCAAATCCAACGTGTGCAATGTATTAGGATCCGGCAATCTTATCCGTTTTTGGCAAGAAAGATGGTTGGGTCATGAAAGTTTCATGAATTTATTCCCTCAATTGTATGCAAAATCGTTGCAACCTGATGCTCCTATAGCTGTTTTCGGTTCTTGGAGTGATGATAATTGGACTTGGAGTTTTGATTGGGCTGTGGAGCTAGCGCGAGATGATATGGATGCTGCAACTGAGATGTCGATTTTGTTAGCAGATATTAGGCCTAAGAAGGAATGCTTGGATCATCGAAAATGGCTCATGAACCATGCCGGTATGTTTACGGTAAAATCAACATATTGTTTCCTGCAAAACTGTGATTCATTTTTGACTATTAATAGTAATGTGGTGGATGCGCTGCAAGATTTATGGATGAACGATGTACCGTCTAAAGTGAACATATTTGGATGGAGATTGCTATTAGCACGACTTCCGACCCGTATGGCTTTGGTAAGAAAAGGAATTATCAATAATCTACGTGAGTTTTGTTGCATGTTTTGCTTTAGAGAAGAAGAAGACATAGATCATTTATTTTTTAATTGCTCTGTCTCAATTCAAGTTTGGAAGAAAATTTATAAGTGGATGGCTGTGGATTTCATCCCCTTTGAGGAAGGGTGGAAGCACTTCATATCTTTTGGTGATTTGGTGAAGAGTAAGAGACTTGCTAAAACTCGTCATGTCATTTGGTTAGCAACTACTTGGAGCATATGGCGTACTCGGAATAATATTGTGTTTCGAGGAGATATGTTTAATTTGGATGCTTTGATAGATCAAATTATCTTTATTTCTTGGTTTTGGTTTATAGGTCGGTTGAGAGTTAATATTTCTTTTGTATTTTCTGATTGGTGTAATGATCTGTTAGTTTGCATTGATAGCATCTAATGGTTTTCGTTTGAATTGTAAGGGTTGAGTGCCCCTTGTACTCCTTATAATTCAATTTTTGCTTATCAAAAAAAAAAAAAACTAAAAATCCTGTAATTAACACACATTAAAATGTTAAAAATGTGTACTTGAAGCACTTTAAGAGACTTCAAACCTAAGAACAATGGAATCTACCATTTATAATAGTTTCCAATGAACCCCCAACAACTTCCAAATTACATGAGAGATTATTCAAAAAAAATTGTGAAACACAATAGACGATGTGTCACCTCAAAATTAATTTAATTAAGTTCCGCCATTGATTAAGTTAATTTTGCCATATATGATATCAGTTTTACCATATTAATTTTACTAGTTTCATTAATTTTAAATATAAACCTCCAATATTTTTCACTCTTTGGAGACCAAAACCTAAAAATTCGAGAAGACTGAAGAATAATTTAAAAAAATTCTCGAGTATATTCCTTGAGCACTGTCCCTTGTGTGTATTATGATGATTAAATTAGACCGTGTTAGACAGTTTGAAACTTTGTATTCCTTTAATGTAATATTATTGCCTTAAGGTTAATCATGATCAATATGTCTATATGAAAAATCACAAACACACATAAACATGATTTATTAAACGCGCATGCAAGCATGCATGAATTTTTATATACATATATATATATATATATAAACTCAATCCCATTATGAAATTTGTCATTATTTTTGTTTGTTTTATTATATAATAATCTTCAAAGACACGTGAGAGGGCAGGAAGGAAGTAGACAAACATAAGTGTTAATCAAATTTCAAAGCTAAACAAAGAAAGACAGAAAGGCTATATTGGGATTGGAGCTCTAAAATTATCAACTTAAAGGCATGGGTTCAGTTACAGTAGATATAACACTGACAAATTAAACAGCTAGTATATTATAAAAATATGTCCACCATTTTTAGTACTCCTAAAGTATAGTACTAGTATGAATATTGAATAAGCCAACTGGCATAAAATATGTTCACAATTTGGTAAAACCAATTTTTTATATAGAAATTAATAAAAATAAAAATACTATAATGAATAAATTAAAAAAATTATCAAATTAATCTTATTCAATATTGATGTATTTTGTGATATACTGTATAGTTTAACTCCCTGTGTTCAAGCTTTGAACCTAGTGAAGAAGTTATGTTGTTATATATTCATCATTTTACAGTAAGGACTGCAACGTCGGTCCAACAAATTTAGAGGTTTAAAATAAGATTTAAAATGAGACACTTTAAAATTTAAACCATTAAAATCATTAAATCTTACAGTATTAAACAATAAAAAAATACTAAAATTTATTAATAGTAAACGTAATAATTAAAATTTATATCAAGTGATGATCGAAAATTAATAAAATTATACTATATATTAATTTGAATTGAGTGTTCAGATAAGAACATTCTGATTGTGAAAGTTATTTTGTCAGATCTGTATTTGATGATGATTGGTGTGATTTTCTAGTATTTAAGGGGGGAAATGTACCTGAAAAATGTTAGCACTCAAACGCTCAAGTCAGTATATGAATGAGGTGAGAGAAAGCGCTAGAAGAATTGGGATAGAATGTGTGTACTTTGGGAGTGAGTGCATGAAAGTTTATATAGTGGAATATTAGGGTTAACAATATGTTGGTATCCTCCATGTGTAGAGAGGATCAACTACAAATATTTTCTGAAGTGACATTTATCCGGTGTTTACAAGCGTATACTGGAGCTATGGACCCTCATTTTTTGATCTTGCGTACTTTCGTAGTTGTTTGAGAACCATGTGGAAGTCTTATCTGTTTAAATGAGCCCTTTGGTATTTTGGGCTTTAGGCGCCATCCCAGAACATAATAAAGTTGAGGGCTATTAAAATTTGAGGTTCAAAGTGGCTGCCTCACTTGCCTTTCCTTTTTTTTGATAAGCAACGTTAGTCGTTAGTATTACAATGTTAGTTTTTTTCTCACTTGCCTTGTCTTTCCTTTGGTCGGCCATGAAGAGTTGAAGTATCTCTTGTATTCTTTTTAATAAAAAAATTTCTTATAAAAAAAGTAAAGTAAAAAAATATTAATTTGACAATATGATGCATGTAATATTAATAAAATTAAATGGTACAATCCTAAAATTTGTGATGGGTGGAGAAAGAAGGAATGAAAGATGAGGACAGGAAGAATTGTGTATGTAAGAGAGGATATGGGTGATGGAAATGGGCGTCTGAAATAAAAAGCATATGTTTCCTATGTGTATAACAAGTGTGTCGAGTAAGTGAAGTTTGGATGAGGGCATGAAGTGATATAGGCCACTATCCACTTACTATATATATATATATATATATATATATATATATATATATATATATATATATGTTTTCTTATTTAATCAAACACCACTATACTATAGTGCACCATCTTAAGTTATAACCCATAACTTGTTCAACATAAACAATTTTTATTTTTTTTTGCAACATAAATAAAATACATTGTCAGAATTTCCCATCCACAGCAATTGATTAATTGAACAATGCATCCTCTTTTTTTTAAAAAAAATAAAATAAAATTATAAAGTTTGTGATTTTTTTTCCTTTTATGGTGGTTAGTTGGAAAGTTTTTGATGAATCATTTGGTTAGTGATGTATTCCTCTTATGGATAAAAACTTTTTTCTATGATTTGTTAGACACTTTTGAGTAAAGAACCAATACAAAACATAACAAGTGGAAAGGAAAAGAGATGAGGGGAACAAAAATACCAGTGTTCCTCTTGTGTACATAATTGGCACTATAATGACTTGTGACTGGCCGTGACAAGTGCTTATTTTCTTGGATAAACTCAAATTCTACTCTTTCACATTAGTTGTCTCAACAAGACACATACTCCCCCCATTTATCAAAATTTTGAGATGGTGGAATAATTCACAATATATATATATTTATCAAAACATTTAGATGGTGGGATATTGGCTGTAATCCAGCTGTTTCAAAAATTGATATTCACAGATGGTGATAACAAATGTTGATGTATTTGGATCCATTTAAACATTTAAAATAAAGGGAATTTTTCAAAAGATGTACGAAGAATAAATTAGATCGGGTTGTATTTGTATTTTATCCGACCTTAATGCATGTTAGCTTGGATTTGACCCTTACTCTTGTGTCAATTTAGACTTGATTCGTCCTTTCACATGAACAAGTCTTTAGACATCCTTTTATCGTGTTTTTTTTTTTTAAACAGGACAAATTCATAGATTGAATTGCATTTTGAACACTTCTAAACATTGTTGTTGATGCTTAATAAGCAACACAGCTAATTAAGCATCCGAGTAGAGATGACATGAGCCTTCATTTGATAAGTAAGTTGAGTTTTGAGCTTCATGAGAGTTAGGCCAAACATCAAGATTTAAAGAGCACTAACTGTCCTTATGTTGGATGCGGGAGTTGAACATATGCTCTTTTGAATTATAAATTAACTTTTCATCAACGAAGTCTAATCTAAAATATTAATAAAACGATCAAACATGTAAATAATTGGTACAAATAAAACAAATTTAGAACAAAACATATATTAATACAAATTTAGATTGTGTGCAGTTTAACTGCATGTAATCAACTCATATCTGAACTGCGATTAAATTTAGATGGTTTATGCTGATTTTAATTTTCTTAAATTTAAAATACTGCTGAGGTTTAAAATATGAAGTGTCCAAACTTTATGGGGAGCTCTAAATGTGTCAACCTCATGTAGTGACAACTTTCTGAATGTACCTACGAAGCATCGCCGATACGATACGACATCGATACGGTGATATGGAAAGTTTTTCAAAATTCTCGATACGATGCGGCCGCGATACGTTATTTAAAAATTAAATTTAAAATTAAATATATATAAATGCATAATATACAAACATGACTAAAATCGATAATGATAAAAAATTAACATTCAAATTACTCAAATTGAGCAAACAAATAACAATTACATATCTTAAATTAAGTACTACCCAAATGAGAGAGTGAGATGAGTAACTTAATTGGTTAAGCTAGTTGAGCTAAGAGTTAAGGAATTGGAAATCCATAGTTCAAGTCCTAACCAGGAGAAAAACTAACACAACAATATAATTTACTAACAATTTGCTTATAAAAAAAAATACGTACTACCCAAAGACATAGTTCGTAACATCATACTCTAACATTCGATACTTAAGAGAAAACACGAATTGTATCAGTCTCCTTTCCTACGTTTTCATCATCAAAGAGCATTAATTGTCTGATACTTTTCCGATACGCGTATAAGAGAAATATCCGACACATATCGATTATATTTTTTATAAAAAAATAATATTAATTTCCGATACTTGTATCGGAGAGTATCGATATCAAGTACATATCAAACACGATACTTCGTCATTTTTAGAGTATCGGGACTTCACAATGCACACAAACCTTGATTTCCAAACATACCCTTATCTTAAGCGGAAAAAAAAAATCCAAAATTTGAAGTCAGACTATAGTCCCGACCATACCCTGTTTCTCCCATATCTCTTTCTTTGTTGTTACCAACCAATCAAATCCTAAAGAGTTTAGTGCAATTATTATTATTTCAGAAAGTATTTTTTAGGTTGGTTTTGAAGATTAATGACATGAGTAAATTAGTAATTCTATTAATAATTACTTTGTGGGTGAAAAGTTTTTTTTATATATTTGTGGATTGCAATGCAGTTAATTTTCATTTGTGTAATGAAATTAGAGTTGTCATATGGCCAGGTCTTTTAGCCCTTTAGGACCGAGTAGCCCGTAATATGTGTAGAATCGGGCACAGGTAGTAAATTTAGAGTCCGTCTTGAAATAAGGTCTTTTAGTCCGCCCATATAAAACTCAGGTCTTGTTAGTCTAAGTTATAAGAATTTTGTACCTTGCCATGAGTTTGATCTCTGACTCAGTTAGGAGATAATTCACGTTATGTGTCCTATGGATTCGTCATCAGAGTTTAGTCACCTAAATTTAATCCCAATCTCTATTGGGAGAGAAGGAAAAACTATGTTGTGTACCCAACTAATTTCTCAACGGAGTTTAGTCACCTAAATGACAGTAGAAATTTTGTGCCAGTAACATGATAATGAAAATATCCACAGTTTTTCAAATGACAACCTAAACTTTCACCTTTATGAAAGTAAAAAGAAAAATTGATATGATAATTAAGATAGTTTAGACCACAAATAGATTCATTGTTGATTACTCTCTTCAACCTCATATATAAACAACCGTTCATCTTTTAAGTTTATAAACAATGATACTCCCTCCGAACACAATTATAAGCAAAAAACACTTTTTAGATTCATTAAAATAATAATGTATTCAGTCTATATTATTAACTATATACATTACATTTTTTTTTTTTTTGGTAGTAAAAGAGGGCTAACGCCCAAAAAGAAAAGAACTATAGAGTTACATGAAAATTTCTAGGCATGTAAATCCCAGAAAAATCATCAAAAAGAAGACTCGAAACCTCATTTGGAGGAGTCTACATAACATGAATATTAAAAGAATTCAGAGAAAAGCTGAAATTAGCCAGCCAATCAGCACTTCTATTTCTCTCTCGCCAAGTATGATACATTACATTTTCAATAAACCTAAAAAGTGATTTTATTTCCTTATAATTGTGTCTGGATGGATGAAGTAACAACAAAACATGATTACGTTACATGTTAGTACTAATTACTAGTACTATGTTAGTATTAATGTTGTTTGTTATAGGAATGGGAAGAAAAGAATGTAGTGACGATGTTGATTAGGCAGAACAGAACACAAGGACATTTAGGTAGGTCCCACAACAATAGTTTGTCACTTTGTCTTGTCCGCGCGTGCTTACCAACTCACTCACATGCGACTGTGAATGAAATATGAATGAATGAAGTTGTTGTGTTATTTTGTTGTTTATATAAACCCAAAGGGCATTTTGAAAGTGTAGCGGTGAAGCAATAAACCAAGCAATAGCATTTCATTTCAATTTCAACAACTGAGTTAGTGAGTAAAGTGTGTAGTTAGTTACTTAATCATTCATTTTCATTTTCATTTTCTTTTCCATATATTTATGCATTTTCATTTTCCCATATATATATATATATATATATATATAAAACATAAGCTCAAACATTGCATCATCCATCATCACATAAGCATAGTCACATAGTGTGTGTGTGTGTGTTTGTGAGTGAGTACAAACTAGTAAAGTTGCAAGAAAGAAACAAATACAAATGGAGACAAATGGTGAGATAAGAGTATCATCAAAGTTCAAGAGGGTTTGTGTGTTTTGTGGGAGTAGTCCTGGCAAAAAAAGTAGCTATCAAGATGCTGCCATTCAACTTGGAAACGAATTGGTATATACTAATACTTATACAAAAAGGGTTTCTTTTTCTTATTTCTTTATTTATTTTTATTTTTTTTATGTATGGTGTGTAAATATTTAAACTTTATGACATGACATATTCAATATTTCAGTTGGGTCAGTTCCTTGTGTTCATAACATGTTTGTTGTTAGTTCTAACTTAAACAAACTATGTCTCTTTTTTTCTTGGTTAACTTAGTTTCTAACATAACATCTATTTCATTCAAAAGATACATTTTTTTTAGAAAGTATCAATTTTTCACATCATAAATCTTAATGGTATGTGAAGGTGTCAAGAAATATTGATCTAGTGTATGGAGGAGGAAGCATTGGTCTAATGGGTTTGGTATCACAAGCTGTTCATGATGGTGGAAGACATGTCATAGGGTATTATTATGACCCTTTCTTTCTCTCTTTTCCTCAAAGTTTTCATTTTTATATTGTGCTTATTATGTTGGTCTTTTTATCCATTGACACTGTATTTTTGTCATGTTATTGTCTTTTGCAGAGTTATTCCCAAGACACTCATGCCTAGAGAGGTATGTATGAAAAGCTTTTAGTCTTTTTTCTCTTTATCATTCAAAAAGGGTCAAACTTTATTATACCCTTTTTCCATTTGATACTATATTCTATCTAGTTGTATTCATGTTCTGTATCTTCAATTTAAGTTAACTAGTTAAGCTTCTTGGTAATTTCATAGTTTCGTTGTTAAAGTTAGTTCTTTTGGCTAGATAAAAATGAAGAAAAGTAAAACTAAAGTGTGAAAAATAAAACTCAATAAATGGATCTTGCAGTCTTTTGTTTTACTTCAGTGGCTTGTACTGAGACTGAATTTTTCTTCTCTTTTGTTTTGATCTTTATTACCTCTTCACTTTTTGAATTTTTGTTCTTATTTTCTGTTCCATTTTCTTGTCCTTTTTTACAGCTAACTGGTGAAACGGTAGGAGAAGTAAAAGCTGTAGCAGATATGCATCAAAGGAAGGCAGAGATGGCTAAGCATTCAGATGCTTTTATTGCCTTACCAGGTTAGCCTGAGACCTAACAATAGTACAAATTGCTTATAGCTTTTCTAGCTATATCATGTAGCATTGATCATATCTCAGTCTTTAATGCTTTCTTATAATAAGCTAATAAACCTGTTCTTTAAAACCCTTTTTTGACTTAAAACATTACTACTAAAGGTCTTATCACGCCTAATCACGAATATTTAATTTTGATACTCTCGCTGTCTATCACTTTTGAAAGTTTTACACTTTCAAAAAGTCACGGTCAATCGTATACGTAGACTTTAGAAGTAGTTATCATTGAAATCAAGCGTTTTTAATGATCTGAGTAACAAGTCTTTATAGTGATAGTGTATATAAATTAAATCCTAATTAGTATATAGTTGTTTATGATTTTAAAGTCATTTGTAAAAGATAATGATGATTTACTCAGTGCTCCACTTTAAAAAGAATCATATCAAATTTAGTCAAATAAAAATGACACTGCCACTGCAAAATGATTTTGTAACTTGATATATCCCAAATGCTATGATGATTAGAGAGTGACCCTTCAAAACTGGCTGATCCTTACATTGCCTCAGACCATTTGACATATTTGGCTAAAATTTTGTACTGCTTTGACTCTGAACAACTGTGGTTCTCTTGGTTGAATCTACTTTCCTTGGAATCATGACGTTTTTGTACCAAACTTACTTATGGCTTTGATAAAGAAAGGATACAAAGCAAAAGAATAACTGTCACACACAAGTTAATGGTTTTCAAATAGCACCTGTACCTGTCATGGAAATGATGCTTCTTTTAAAACACTTTTTATTTCTGGTATTAGTTGTTATCATTCTGTGATGCTGAAAATTAGTGACTTATACAGAAGACAAAGTTTCCAATCACTCTTTCTTGGTATCCCTTGCAAGAAAGAGTGAAGAGTATCTGAATTCGCAGCTGTAAGCCTGTAATGATACCACATAGTTATACGTTGTAATCAATCTCAGCCAATAATTTGGGATTAGACGAAGTAGAATACTTATTCACTAAATGAACATTAAACAATAATGCCATCTTTAGATTTAATAGTCGAGATAACTGCGTGACATAGTTATTGTAGGGAATCTAATGAGAAGCTATTAATTTACTCAACAGTTGATATGCAAATTACATGCAGGTGGTTATGGGACTCTAGAGGAGCTTCTTGAAGTCATAACATGGGCTCAACTCGGGATTCATGACAAACCGGTAAATGACTTGTACCATTTTGTTAAGGAACCTTTATTACAAAATCAATTCATTTAAAATCAATTTTTACGTTGTGTTATTATCCTAACTAGAATTTACATTCCACATAGGTGGGATTAGTAAATGTTGATGGATACTTTAATTCATTACTGTCATTCATTGACAAAGCTGTCGAAGAAGGATTTATTAGTCCAAATGCGCGCCACATAATTGTATCAGCACCTACATCAAAAGAGTTAGTGAAGAAATTGGAGGTAATTAATTTTCATAGGATCATGAGATAATATCTAAGTATTTTTTTTAAATAATCACATTTTCTTCTGTGGAATTGAGCATTTACGTTTGATTCATCACAGGATTATGTTCCATGTCACGAAGGCGTTGCTTCGAAGTTGAGCTGGCAGATGGAAAAACAACTTGCTTATCCTGAAGAGTATAACATCTCAAGGTAGCTGAGAGTAGTTTACTTGATGTGCAAGGAAGATGAAACTATATAGAATTTTCGAGGTGGAAAAAAGCTACTGTGGAATATCCCTATTCTGTTTTTTCTTTATTCCTCCTGAAGAAAAGAAATTTCTTCTGTAAAGTACTGTGATTGACCTGAAGAAAATGTGAAATTACTATGTACCTCTCTTTTGAAACTACTGATTTCCCTTCTAAGTTGTAAGTAGTACTAGGGGCTTCTGAACTTATTAGTCAATGACAACTAATTTTACCCCTTTAATTAATTAATCTATTTCTTATTATGCTTTTATGCTTGGTACTACTGGTTTCGTGCTTGATATTTTGCTCAGTCTAAAAAGCATTAAAAGTATCTGGATGAAGTGTTGGGAAAGTAATAGGAAAAAAATCTCTGTTAGACATATTGGCTTTGGCTTTAGACTTAGAGGGGGTGAATAAGTCGATGGAAAGGAAGATAATCCGAAATAAAACCGTATATGAAATTCAATGATTACAAGCATGCTAAGAAAAGGATTATTCGAGTTTCGAGAAAAAAAATCCAATAATCACGAATCAATAAACATTTCGATTATATTGCTCAAGGTTTACATGATTCCAATTAAGTGAAATATAACAAAAAACTTAGTTTGGAACTTTTATCGAGCAATTGGTATTCAGCCTTCAAAGTTTGATTCGAAAACAAATGAAATTGACACTAAAGTATTTTTATCATGGTGTGCAATGTAAAGAGTTTCTTTAAAAACAATGAAATTGAAATTATGGTATTTTGATTCCCTTCTGAAAAACAGTTTTTTAGTTTTTAAAAATTAAATCTAATTTTACAAAAGTGTTTTCAAAAACTGTTTTCTGTGTATCAATTTTTAAAACTAAAAAAGTAAAACAGGTTTAAAAAGAAGAAGCTTATTGGCATAGCGCTTGAAGATAATCATACGTATAATACCAATTGCAAATATCAAATTTTGTACTCTCGCAGACCATTTCTTCATCGTGTAACAAGACATATATACAACCCAACTGATCTAACCTGTTGATCAGAATAGATGGTCAATCCGTTGAGTAGCAATTCGTCCACCGGATGGGGGTTGTACCTGCAGGCGCTCCTATTCTTAAGTCAGCAAAGAGTTCAAGAGATACTATAGAGAAGAGAGAGTGTAAAGAATAGAACATCGGGTTCTCCCGTATAGGAGAACTTATATAGTTGCCCCCGACGCTGGGCCAAAGGTTGGTCTAATGGGCTGGAATAACCGGCCCAATAGACTCAACTGTCAAGATAGTCCATGTATCGTAGGGGAGGCGGTTATTTGCCCCTATCTTGGTTGGAGTCGTTCCACTATATGTGGGTAAGACCATGTACAATGGTCTCAACACCAAAATACATTCATCACCCACTTTTTCACTCCACATCATTTTCTCTTTCTTCCACCTAATCATTCAACACACATTCAACTTTTACACTCTCCAATGGTTTTTCTATTCAACACCCTACCCCACCACTTTCTCTACCCCACCACTTTCTATTTCATATTCTTATTTAAATTTAAATTTTTGTTTTTATGATTAAATAAAATTATAATTATCGATTAAAATTAAATTAAAATAATTAACACTTAACGATTTATTTTTTAGTTTTTTGTAATAAAAACAAAATTTATTTAATGAAATTATACGATACAAATCATCTTAACTTAATTTAAAATACAACACACAAGTAACGTAATTAGTACGATACAAATATTTTGAAATGCAATACAACACACAAGCAACATAATTAGTACGATACAAATAATTTAAAATGCGATAAACACACGAGCAACAACGTAATAATTAGTACGATACAATAATCTTCAATCACGTCCCATTCCAAACTTTGTCCATATGTGCTTCACTAAATCTGCTTGCAAATCTTGATGACCTTTTGGATCACGGAACTCGGATCTAGCACGCACATGATTTGCAAAAGCGGGTAACACCTCAGTCGAGTATGGTTGCGTTGCACTAGATCCACTTTCCTCAGATTGCTCAAAATCAGTCCAACGTTGAGCATATGAGTCTCGTTCATCCTCAACAATCATATTATGTAATATGATGCATGATCTCATTATGATACCCAAATCGGCTATGTCCCACAAGCGAGCTGGTTCACAGATGATTTTAAATCGAGCTTGAAGAACTCCAAATGCACGTTCGATGTCCTTCTGATATCCCTCCTAATATTTTGCAAATAACTTATCGGGTTCACTTTGAGGAAGTCTAATCGATTTGACGAAAGTTGGATAAGAAGGGTAGATACCATCAACTAGATAGTATGTCATATTATATGGACGTTGATTCACAAAGAAATTAACAGTAGGCGCATTTCCCTGTTCCACGTCATCAAACACCGGTGACCGGTCTAGAACGTTTATATCGTTCAACGTTCCCGGACATCCAAAAAATGCATGTCAGATCCATAGATCATGAGATGCAACTGCTTCAAGAATAACTGTGGTGGTTCCCTTATCCCCCCTAGTAAATTGACCTTCCCATGCTTTAGGACAATTTTTCCACTCCAGTGCATGCAGTCAATACTCCCAATCATCCCTGGGAACCCCCCGCATTTCACTAACATGTAGTATTTTTTGCAGGTCATCTTGGGTTGGTGCTCTCAGATACACTTGATCATACAATCGTATGATTCCTTTACAGAATCTACGTAAGCACTCCAATGATGTAGTACCTCCTATTTTGATGTACTCATCGACCGCATCTGCTGCTATACCATATGCTAACATACGCATAGTTGTGGTACATTTTGCTAAAGGTGATATACCTTCTTTATTGGCTGCATCAACTCGCTGGGTGAAGTAGTTATCACTACTTGAAAGGTCCCTAACAATTCGAAGGAAAACATGTTTTTGCATCCGGTAGCGACGACGAAACATTGCATCGTCATATGTAGGTTCATCGGCAAAGTAGTCGTCAATTAGTCTTTGGTTTGCCGCTACATGATCTCTTTTGAGATATTTTCTAGTACGAGGTGCATTATCTTCCAATATTTTCTGTCGACGCTCTCTAAATCGATTGAGTATATAAGCGTCATCAATTTCACGTCTTTGTTTGTAGGCTGCGATATCAAAATGAAATTTTATATGGATCCATTTTTTGTGATATTGGAAGTAGATTGGATGATATTTGGGATATTGGAAGTAGTTGGATGAGAATTGGGATATTGGAGGTAGATTGGTACATAAATGGTTGCATGAGTCCCTATTTATAAATGATAGACATATGACGGATTTGAAATAAATATTGTATAGAGTTAATTATCGGATAAAGATTAGATTTGATTTGGGTGGTAGACCACTGACGGATTTGAAATAAATATTGTATAGAGTTAATTATCGGATAAAGATTAGATTCGATTTGGGTGGTAGACCACTGACGGATTTGAAATAAATATTGTATAGAGTTAATTATCGGATAAAGATTAGATTCGATTTGGGTGGTAGACCACTGACGGATTTGAAATAAATATTGTATAGACTTAATTATCGGATAAAGATAGCAGACAATAATGTGGGATTGGTACTACACTGCCAAAATGATAGCATACAATAATGATAACATACAAAAATAATACCATACAATAATTTAAATGTCACAAACACTACACTGACATAAATCAACGCAATAAGATTAAAGCAAACACTACACTGACTTATTCAAACACAATAAAGCTGACATATTCAAATACAATAAAATTAAAGCAAACACTACAGATAAATACTTGCTTGAAATTAATCATCAAACAGTTCTTGGGCCAACTTTTCCAACATTTTTTTCTTCTGGTCATCGGGATGGTCGTCGGAACTTAACTGTAGATACAATTTCATTTTCTCCACTTTGTTAGCCTCTTGTTGCATCAATGTCATTTTCTCCATTTGTTCAAGCTCTTTCTCCCTTAATTGTTTGAATTCAGTCCATTCAGTTTCCACCACCTCCAAGGTTTCCTTGTTTTTTTTTTTTACCCTTTTTTTTAGCTGCCTCCCTACCCATAGGACGAGCACTAGATCCTACAGAGTTTGAGCCACATGCATCACTCTCGTGAGATCTCTTAGATCCACTACTTCCAGATCCTACTTGACTACTATAACGTGGTTGATCACGGAGAGCATTCCATTCTTCCATTAAAGTGAATCGAACATTCTTCCCACATGCATATATTTCCCGCGCTTTTGCCAAAACATCATTCTCGGACCAACCACTTCCTTGGAAACGCTTAGTGCCATCATAAGCGCCAATCCATTTACCCAGTATTTTGTTCATATAATTAAAACGGTTTCGGCATGCAACTCCATCACGCGGAGGATCGAATGAGCAATGCTCATTATAATAGTCGGCAATTTGACCCCAATATGTTTCACCTTTCTGGTTTCTCCCGACAACACTGCTTGTTCCAAATTTGATCCACCCACTAATTAGCACCAAATTTTGTTCAGTGTTCCATGATGGTTGCTGGTTTTTCTTGCTCTTAGGAGTTGAATCTTCATTAGCAATAGTTATTTGTGTTGAAAATTCGGGAAAGTTAGATGTACCACCACTCGGAAAATTTTCATTAACCATCGGCATGTAACCATTAAACGGGGGTGTTTGAGATGAATTTCTCAGCATAGATCCATAATATGGATGAAAGTTTGGAACAAAGGATGATTGGTTGAAATTTGGTGTTAAACCAAAATTAGGTATGTTTTGAGGATGTTGGTTGAAAAATTGATTTGAATTTTGATAATTGTTGGGGTTTTGATAATTGTTGGAGTTTTGATAATTGTTGGGATTTTGAGAATTGTTGGGATAATTAGAAGAATTGTTGGGATCCATTTCACTAAAAAAAGATTAAAACTTCAAAAGAAAGACTAATTAGAAAGATAATAATAGATTAAGATAGTGAAAAACTTGGTTTTTTTTTCTGTGTCCAAATGAAATGAACCAAGTCTCTATTTGTAGAGAAAAAAAAATCACGAATTTTGGTAAAAAAAATAAAAAATTAATTTGCAATGAGATAATTGAGTTCAAAGATAAAAATCAAAAAAATCGCCCGCCCCAATCAGAAGCAGCCATGTGGCCTGCTTTATCCCAAACGAGCTTCTCTCTCCGCGTTGAAGAAGCACTCACGCGTGCAGTCTGCGCGTGTTCTACACGCGCCTGTCTGGCCGAATCAAAGCGCGCCAGCTGTCCCCCGTGGCAGTGTTCAACACAGTTGAATATCTTCATCACCTCTTTCATCCACATCAGTTTAAACACCCCACTTGCAATGGTTTCAACACATCACTTGCAGTTGAAAGACAAATTCAACACCCCATTGCACTTGGTCTAATGGATAAGCTTCATGACTGGAGTGGCAGTTGGATAACTGAGCACGCGCTTATCGCGCTGTGAAGCCGTTACGTCGTGGAGGACATGTCATGTGCTGACGTGGTCGGGGAGACCTCCCCTTACTGGGTTGTGCCCCATATTCCGGGCAGGAGCATAATTGGGTCAGCTCTTGGCCCAGTCCAGAACACCGACGATATTAGAATGAGACAATGACCTGTAAATCTTGTACATATGTTGTACACTCCATTCAGCATTTATTCCTTGAAACTTACAAGCAACATACTTGTTATCTATCCTCCAAATCGAAAGCCTGCAGAAAAGTTCAATCATTATAAAAAGTAACACATGCCAACAAAGGTAAAGAAATAAATATGACATTAATATAAATTTGATTTGATAAACCTAAGGGATCTTCAACATTTCTCTAAAGCCGCCTTTCCCAAACAGATTCAATAGTCTTATTATCAAAAACTATGTAATTGTAAGCCACTCTCCTCAACCAAATTAATTACTTATCTCTTTATATAGTTTTGAAGAATGAATGTCTAATCCATTTTTGCTTCCTCAACCAAATTGTAATTTCCTTATTATTTTTATTTATTTATTTATTGTCTTAGATGAAGTGATAATCCACTGAAACTAAACTCACAAATAATTGTGAGATCCCGAGTTCCAACCCGGGTCACGACGTCCGACCTAATAATTTCGACATTTTTACCGGTTGAGCTAGGACTTATGGGACTATTTTTATTTATGTTTTATAGAATGATCTGGTTGAAGAAAAACAAACTATTGATCTTCCACTTAAATTGTCCAAGGATGCAGGTAAGATTATGTTTCCTTTAATCACAACAATTAACAATAAATATTGTTTCAAGTATATGGATAATTGAGATTCTCTTAACTTTATTGTTACAGATTCTGAATTTCAAAATGATTTTCGTATTGTCGAGAAAAGTTACTATGCAAAACTTGCAAATATAAAAATTATAAGTTGTTTCTTCTTCGTCTGTAAGTAGTTTCATTTAGTTAAAAAAAAAATTAGTTAATGTGAGTTTTTGTTGATTTATTTAATGTTATTCATACAATGTGATTTTGAACGGAGTGTGATGATAGATTAAAGAACATTGAAAGTGTTTTTAATATGAACATTTAACATGGTGTGTTTAAACAAAACATAAATAAAGGATTTTGAGTATGAGAACTTTACTATTACGTTTTAAAATGGAGAACTAAACATAACATAACAGAGAGAGAGAATAAAGATGGTTTAAAAATAGTTGGTATGTTAGTGTAATAAAATTCAACATATATATTTAAATAAATAGCTGTTTACGTTCATAAATTTTATGAAATAAACTATTTACAAACTATCAACTACTAATATATTTAAATACAGGCTGATCAAGAAGTCAACATTACGAGCCTTAAGTATGTCTACTCGTGAAAAATCATTGTCTACTTAAGATGAAAAAAAATTATAACTTTATACAATCTTTTAACTCTATTATTTAGAGCCTTTAATTAACTTTATACAAGCTAATTAGAATGGAGTTTATGCCCTTGTGTAACCATTGTATTTTTACATCCTAGACACTTCTCATGCTAGAAGATATGGATCAGCATATGTTGTCACCACGTCTAGCCTTTCAACTTGGTTGCAGATTAAACACATACGTATAAAATCTCGAAGAAAAAAAAAATAGTAAGCTGTGTATTTCAACTTGGTTGTAGATCAACATTATGAGGCTTAAGTATCGTATGCTCACGAAAAAGAGTAAGTTGTGACTGATCATGACCGAATGGACGTTTTCCATATAACATTTGGAACAAAATAATTCCACAGGACCATCCGTCCACCTTACAAAATAACACTTAGGCCAAAATGATTAATCAAATGGAAAAAGAAAAAAAAAGTGTCATACATAGTAGGATCGAAGAATGCTATCTCGGCAACATATCATTAACCGTTTCCCTTGAAGGAACCAGAGGAAATACGAGGCATCTAGCTGAAACACTCTGGAGGTAAATGCCTTTAAATATAAATCAAAGGATCTTGCTGATTCCAAAATCAATTACTTTGGCAATGCCAAACTCATTGAATAAGATGTTCGTGGGCTTCAGATCGTAATAAATAATATTCTCTATTTATTTATGGGTCATGTTAACATGTGCACCAAGGGCACATGTTAAGATTCTAAATATAGAAAATTGCATTTAATGTTAGAAAAAAATTTGATGTTTAAAAAGTTAAATGCACAAATTTCAATATATTATTTCTACTTTTGCTTCCTTAACATGTGCCTTTGGTGCACATGTTAACATTTTCCTTTATTTATTCATATACACGAGAGCTTGAAAAATCTGACACATTATCAGTTTTGGCTCATTCTTCGATAAAATCAAAGTTTCCTTAAGAATATTGTAAGACTTTTCTCTGATATAACAAAGGAGGAAATAACATAATTCATAAATCTTGACATAAACTTTTATCGTATAGTGTGTTTATGAATAAAGGAAGAAATAACAATATAAGTCACGTAAAGCAGTATAGAAATTTACCTAACATTCAGAAGGATCAACATATTAAATTGAATTTATTTTTTTTTACACATGAAATTGAGAATATATTAGTAACTCATAATGATACATTGTATCTTGCTACTAAACAAATGTTTATTGACATAACGCTTGAAGATTATCATAAGTATAATACCAATTGCAAATATCAAATTTTGATTCACATGTTTAACTAGAGTGTTTTGCATTTTACAGTAACAAACAAACTATTTTTATATTATCGAACATATTTTTATGGGAGTTTCTACGGTATATATGAAAAATTTCAATGTACCGATATATTAGATCAATTAATTAATAAATTAACGATTATTTTATAAATAAAAAAACTATTCGTCGATTATTGTATTTTAGATATGATAATTTCATAAGAAAAAACACAAGTTCAATGTTTTTTAAGCATTATACTAACTTTTTTTACATTTTTTCATAAAAAAATTCAATAATGACTATTATAAGTGATAAAAAATTCAAAAAATATATCATTTTATTTTTTTACAATTATCATAAATAGTATTTAATTATTATGATATTTTAAATAATAGAAAATGTTCATTTACCTAATATTTTAATAATTTAATGTATCGGCACATTGAGATTTTTCATATATACCGTAGAATCATCCTATTTTCATTCTCTCTTTGTTATGTTATATTTAGATCTCAATTTTAAACCATAATACTTGTTAAGATTTCCATGGTTTGGAGAAAATGGAGAAAACTTTAGAAAGTCTTCAAGATAGTAAAAATCATAAGGATTCATATTTGATAAAAGATGATGAAAATAGTACAATGATGGCTCTTATATAGAGCAATTTAGGGGTTAACTAACTAACTAACCACCTAATAACAAACTATAACAAACTCATATAAACTCTAACTAACTAATAGAAACTACTAACTAATCACCATTATTCTTAACATCCTCCCTCAAACTCAACATTGGAAAATTTTCCAATTTGAGTTTGAATTACAATGATTCTCAACATTTATTGTGAAAAAAAATGCAATCTAAAATTGCATTGCAGCAAATAACATGTGACCCAAGTCCAATAGGAATACAAGCATGTGATCCAGGGATAAAACAAGAAAAGAATCCAAGCTTAAGCCTTCTCCGAAACCTTCAGTGACCAATGAGTATCAAACACAACTAGATCAATCATTGACATAAGCTAATTTTCATGCTCCAGACACCCACAAGACCAAATTTCAATACTTGTAGGAAGCAAATTGCACTAACTACTAAGGCCTTCAGTCGATAGGCACCAAATAGCAGTAACAAGGTATGGGTATATCTCAGTAACCTTCACAAGTTACTTCATGGCAAGTAATTGAAACCAAATTCTCTCATCAATCTTCATACAAGCAGCATTGAAGAACAATATTGTAGAATTGGCTTCTATAATATTGTAATAGCCTCCCTCAAACTCATAGTAAGAGAATTTTTAGTATGAGTTTGGAAAACAAAACCAAAACTGATTAATCAACTTCAACAAATATCATCAACTATTTCAATTCTTAGAGTTGCTCCCAAAAAACTCCAAAATGATGGATGAAATTCCAAACTCAAGACTACAATAAAATCCAATAACAGATGAGATAGATGCAAAGGTGTGAAGTTGTATGAGGAACAAGGATGTATCAGAATTTGTACCAGAAGCCAGATTGAGTTCAGAAGGTAAGTTGTGTTCAGAGGCCAAATTGAGTTCAGAGTCAATGATGAACAAAGAAGATTTTGAATCCCTGACCTTTGTGTGCTTTTCTTCTGAAATAAAGATGGCAGTTAGAGACTTCAACTGCGAGTGGTGACGATTCCCGCCAGGATCAAACACAATGACGGTGAATTCACCCAAAAATTCAACAACGAACACCATGATCAAACAAAAAGTTGACGGTGAGAACGATATCAAGGTTATCATGTCGGGGAGAGGCTTGACTACACCGCCGGGATCGAAAACAGTTTCGACGGCGAAAATGGTGTTGTTGATGCGGTGAAGCAAGCTACACATTTGTATCGAAACCAAATCTAGATCAAGGAGAACTGTACCTTCTAGAAGGTGACCAGCGAAGGAGGAGATAGAGTGATTTTTCACGGCGATTCCAAAATAACCGCGATGAGGATTCTGCACCACTAGATCCATTGATTCTTGAAAAGACCCGTTCAATTCTGTGACGGATTCAGAAACAACGAACACGGATTCAAGATTTGTAGTTGAAGAAGCGTTACTCGCATTTGGAAATTTCATCAATTCATCTTTGATCTCTGAAATTGGGAACAAAAATGATGATGCGGAATCATGATGTTCTTCTGGTGTGAAGTTGTTCAAGAAACAAGATATCTCCCCGATCTTGATTATGCATCCATTGAATCTTGGTTTAACGGGCTTAATCGACTTGATCGGAACAATTTCAAAACGAAAATTGCCGAAACTGAAGCTGTCAAAGGTGAACTCAGAATTGTTCTTCTCCAAGATTTCAGAATCAAGATCCTCATCCATGGTTGAAGTAATTGCAAAACTCATCGGAAGTTGTTGCAGTGGCTTAAGAAGTGGCGGCAATGGCGAAAACTTCTTTTCCATCTTTGATTTCTTCCATAGGTGACAAAAAATGGAGTGAACCATTAGAAATGAAGGTGGATCAAAAAGTACAGTGTAAACTTCTTTGTGATAAGCAATGGAGGAATTCTCCGGTACCGGTACAATGGCGGAAGCGGGGCGGATTCTCGGTGATCGAAACCGAGGCGATGATACCATGTTAAGATTTCCATGGTTTGGAGAAAATGGAGAAAACTTTAGAAAGTCTTCAAGATAGTAAAAATCATAAAGATTCATATTTGATAAAAGATGATGAAAATAGTACAATGATGGCTCTTATATAGAGCAATTTAGGGGTTAACTAACTAACTAACCACCTAATAACAAACTATAACAAACTCATATAAACTCTAACTAACTAATAGAAACTACTAACTAATCACCATTATTCTTAAGAATACTAAAATTCTATTCTAATATTTAGAATCCATTGATTATATTTTGTTCAAACACCTCATGTCAATCTAGTATTATTCATGCGAATGATTGTGGTGTTATTGCATTTTTAATTTTTATGCTTTTATGATATATGTTTGATTCAAGGTCTGACCAACTTAGATTAAATGCAAATTTATTATTATGAGACATTTAGTAATAAATGGAACTTATGAATTAATATACTTCCTCCGTCCCAAAATTAGTGTCATAGTTTGTGCATCGACAAATGTGCAATTGTCAAATGTGTCACTTATTTTGGGAAGGAGGAAGTAGTTAAATAGAGATGGACACGTACTTCTTACTTAATGACTTAGACATAAGCCTTGAGGCCATAATGAGAATACAAAGCAAAATTTTTTGAACTTGAACGAAATAAGCCAACCTAGACATATATAAGAACAAACTTATCTGCCGTTTCACATTTAACATCGTAGACATACATGCACCACAAGGCATAACTTTGCTCCAAATGACACGACACCACTTATCAGTCACAAATCCTAGATTATTAGTCTAAATATACGATTTACTTGTGAAAATATGATCTAATACTAATTTAATATTTGAGTTTAGTTTAACTCAATCCTAAAAATTTAACTCGTAAAATAAGAAATATATTCCTTTTATAAAGAAAAACTCTCAATAGCAATGGTCAAATGGTTTATTCAGACAAAATTTCACTTCATGCCTATATTATTTCCATTAGTCCCATCCTTGACCCTAGCCTAAAATTGATATAAGTTCTTCATAGTTACTAGTATTGCTATAACTAATTTGACTAATAAGTAGAGCAAAGAGTCCACTAATCAATCATTAATAGACCTTTTCCCTACAAACAACTTTTCCACCCTAAATTTCCTTTAACCACCATCATCATTAAAATCTGGATCAACGGGCTTCCTTAATCCACCAAGAATATCAAGTTCAGAACCATATCTCATGCTCCTACCTCTCCTTAGATTACCTACAAGTTTCCCGGAATACATTGGATAACTTGATCCCATTGGAACCTGCAGAGGTGCAGAGAAATATTGACTATCATCATTTCCATAATATTTCCCATTGGTCGCCATCATCATAACATTCTCCTTTTCCTTAACCTCATTTGTCTCTTTCATTCTCTTATACCGAAACCAAGCCGCTTGTATAAAACATGCAGCCCATGTCCGCCACTGATGTGAATAGAATCTAAAGGTTTGTCTCAGTTGTTTGCTATGTAACCTGCGGAATTGTGCCGCAACAAACTTTAAGTCCTCTGCAATGAGTGCAAAAGCTTCGACTTCGATGATGGCTTTTACCGTTCTAGTTGACGAAGGAAGTACAGCGGTTGGACGAGGGTCTAAGGCCCACGGGAGAAGCTCTTCACCGCAGAAATCACCCGAGCCTATTCTGCAGGTGTTGAAGAAGCCTGTTCTGCCACCGTTGGTTGTGCAAGAATCTAAGCGTCCTCGAACGATGAAGAGCATTTCGTTGACAGGGTCGCATTCACGGACTATGCAAGTTCCTGGAGTGCATAGAGTTGGTTTCAGCCTTTCACATATTGCATCTAACATCCTGTCATCCATTTGATCAAATAGTGGTACCTGTATAAATAGTGTTCAATAAGTACTCTATTCTTATTTGTTTGCTTGTTTCCCAAGTAACATATCAACTATATAAGAAAAGTGTTGTATGCATGGTTTGTTTTTTATAAAAAAATAAAATTGTATGCGATTGAGATGAGAGGAGATTTTTTTATGTATCTATGATCCCAGTTACATGACCACAATTGAGATTGCATCCATCATATTTGACCATAAATTTCCAGAATATCAAAGATTGAAACCGCGACCACAATTGTTATTTCAACTCTGATTTAAAAGTTAAAACTTTATCAAAGATGAAAACAAATATTTACTTACTTGTCTAACTAGATTAAGGCAAAGGTGGCGTTTAATGTCACGTCTGAGATCAACAGGTAGGTCTCTGAGAATAGCTTCCTCGTCAACTCCACGAGTAGCTACCCATCTGAATTGGTCATGACGTCGGACACTTTGCTTCAAGTAACATGGGAGTTGCCTGTGATGCATCCATCTTTCTGTATCTGTTCTTCTTATCCTCCACTCTTCAAGCCGTATAGTGGTGGATTGAAGGTAGGTCTGTTAATCAGAAAATAAATTAAGGGCATATTTGAATTGATTTATTTGAGCTTATTTACCGACATAAATACTTGTAAGACTGTTTGGGAGTGCTTATGAGAACAGCTATGACATGTCCATAAGTTCTTTTATTTTTATAAACTCTCCCAGTATAGCTTAAGCTTTTTTATCTTTTCGTGGAAATTGTTTATACATAAGCACTTACAAGATAAGCGTTTATGCTATAAGCACTTAATTAAACTAGACTTACTTGCATATTTCCTATGAGTAGTGCAAAAAGCACTAATCCAAGAATTGCAACAATCACAGCAAAATTAATCTCTGGAACATGTGTACTTGTTAAGAGATTCTGTCCTGCAGAGCTGCAAATTTAGCATAGAATTTGGTTACAATACTACAAACTTTATCCTTTATTGAAATTTGGGTTAGGATCAAGAATAAATGGCTATTAAGACACCAAAAATAATAATTTTTTGTTCAAGAACATGAAGGTCTCGAATACATTTTAGAGGATAAAGCGTGTTGATGAATGAAAAATCAATGGTTGAAATTGTAATAAGATACTACATGCACATGTATAATAAATTATGAAATTGTCGAAATCTCAACCGGTTATAATCCAAAACTTTTACTTCAATTAATAAACGAACTTTGCCATCCAAAATTTGAGTTACCTTAGATTCCTCAATCCCCACCAAAGACAGTAATAGTATTTGTTTAAGAATTTCGAGCCAGTTATTTCCAATGTAAGAGCATCAGCAAAAATTCCAAACTGAAAGAAGTCACTGTTCTGATCACATAGTCCTGATAGATTGCTTGATCTAAGCCATGCATTTCTATTTGGATCACTTATGCTTTGACAGTCGAGATAATGATACCGACAATGTGGATATTCAAGTGTACAAGCTTTCTTCCAACATTCATCTTGTCTTTCAATTGATAACAGGTACCAGGTAGATCCTAAAACCTTTTTGAAATAAACAAATGGTTAAGAAATCAATCAGAAACAACAAAATGCCATGAACTATACTAGAGTGCTTTTGAAAATTATCTGAAAACAGCTTATGGATATATCAAAAAAAACTCTGGCTTTAAATGGGGCCCCCGCAAGCGGGCGTTGGGATTAATCCCCTCAGATTTGTCGGTCCTAAGGCCGGATACCGAGTTTTCAAAAAAAAAATTAAGTGCATATCGTATAAGTGCTTTTGTATTAGTTATTTCTATAACAAAATATAAAATAAGGTGAAACGGTTTGTATATATTAGAGAGCTTATGGAAATAAGCTGAAAACAATTTATGGACTTGTCAGAAGCTGTTTCCATAAGTCCTCTCAAACAGTCTCACAAGTTGTTTATGCTAGTACATTTCAATCACAAGTATTATGAAAAGAATTATTTGGAATAGTGACTTACATGACTAGCAAGCATATAGAGTGTCAAATTATAAGCTGCACCTGCCCAAGCTTTTTCCATCATTACTCCATTTGCCTTGGTGATTTCAGATGAAAGAGGATAAATAAGATATAACCTCAATAAGTACTGGAAAATGGACACAAGGCGCAATATTTGCCTTGATGCGATCATTTCTGACCCCTTCAAATTTGGAATTACAGCCCAAATCAGTACCTACAAATACAATTATATATCAGTTATCAAATTGTTAGCCTGCAGCAGAAGGTATAAAACATGAGTTTAGGAGCATCTACTAAGCTGTTTATCCAAGAAGTTTTAATCAATCAGATTGAAATCATGACTGATGTCTGACACCGACACATGCGGTTACATACAATTATTTCTAGTGTCAGTATCACTGTCGTGTCTGGAATCCGTGTTTGTGTAAGTGTTTCATAACTTAGAAATCTTTCTTTAGATTTTTTCAATTAAGTTTCATATTAATGTATTATGTTTTGGATTTGTCATCAACAGTATTTTATAAGAACTAACTTGCATCATAAAAAAAATTGTTTCATTAGCTACAAAATTTCAGGAATATACCTGAGGAAGTGGTAGAGCAGCAACAAGATCAAACCAAAAGTCTCTACTCATATAATTTGAAGCAATCTTTGAGGAATCTATAATAAGTTCTCCTCTACCAGAAACACGAGATGAAGGGGCAATATAAGCAGTTTGAAACCTAACATAAATCTGAATGATGTAAAATGCATCAACCAATGTCCTAATTATGGTAAGTGAAACTTCAAGACCAAGTGACATATCAATGCATTTTTCTTTCTTAACAACTGGTAAGTAAAAGAAAAGTGGATCCACAAACAATGAAATCAAACAAGCTGCTAAGAATATTTTGTTCCATAAATTTACTCTAGGTCCTCTAGGGTCTAATACTAAAATCTCTTCTGCATCATAATCTTCAGAAAACACCCTCGAAAGTTCTCTTCCATTTGATGACTTGTTTTTTGCGTCCCTTACACGCTTGTGTTGATCACTCGTCTCATAGGTCATCATTTCCATGTGATTTTCTTCAACTTCGTTTAATTTCACTTTTTCAAGATTGTCATGAAACCTGAGTTCACAATAACATTGAAATTTAGCACCCAAAAAAGTTATGGTTAATTTGTTCAGGGAGGTGACAATATTAGTAGCATTGATCGAACCCTTGACCGAATTTTTTTCTTAATAGGAAATTTGTTATGGTTAATTTGGTCATGGAAATGGCTATGTTAGTAGCAGAGATTGAACTTTAGACCTCCTAAATGGAAGTCCCTTGATGTCTCAACTCATACCATTGAACTATTAGTCTTTCAAGAATTAGAAATAATCAAAACAAATGAAGTTGAAAATAATCAAAATAAGTAATGAAATAGTAAATAATCATATACTAAAATTGAAATGTAACTACATAAGTTGATAAGTCACAATAGGGTAGAACAAACAAACCTTACAGATCTTGATATAACAGAAGCCATTGTTCTATATAGTTCAAGTTTCACCTTGCAAAGAAAGTCAGAGATATAAGAAAACTTATATACAGGTGTAAAAAACACTGTTTGGAAAGGATTTGATTTAAGTGCTCAACCACAAAATCTTAAAGCTTAATTTTGCATACCATGTTTTGCCAGAAATCATGTGACTGAAAAGTAGGACAACTACTAAACAATAGGTACAGTAATCTTTTTGGTAAAACCTGTGAATTTGATACTGCATTCAAAGTCTTGGTTCCTTGGACTTCATGGCCAATTTGATGTATGGACATTATTTTTTTGTGAAATAAAAAGGATGAAACTAATTAAGAAAGATTATGAAATTAAATGTAACATAAGTTAGCAAAACTAAAACTGTCTACAGTGGTGATTGACGCTAAACTTGGTTGGGAGAACCACGATTTGATCCTCCGCAACTTCGATCGGAAGAGGGCTGCAACCACTTGTTGTCAGAACTGACCCCCGAACCGGATTAAATTGGTGGTGAATGCTAAAAATAAAAAAATAAAAAAAGCACATTCAATGAAAACAACAGCACATTCAGGTTCAGTTATATGTGAGAAACAATATTAGAGCAGTTCAAAGAGGAAGTTCACAAGCTAGAAAAAGGAGAGAGAAATTTAACTTATAAAAGTTTCAGTGGTCCTTTAAAAAGTATCACCAATGAAAAATTTCAGTATCCAAGAATGCTTGGATGAAATGATTTTTGATCTATTTAAGCTTAATTAAATGTTCCAAGTTTGAATTCAATTCTAAGAATATAGCAGTCTTAAAACTAATTCTTGAAAGAGAGTTGTAGTTTGGTGTGGTCATATACAATTTGAAATATTAATCTATGAAGTTACGCATAAAGGATACACGATTAAAAAAATACACCAATAAGATATAAGTATTTAGTCTTGTATGTACAATTCAATTGTTAGTTACACATATATTGGATGTATTTGGACATGTTCGAACCTCATATTCCTCAATTATCTACTGTTAAGGTGGTGTGTGTGTATAATGTTTGTACAAAATTATTGACTCAATTTCAAGAAGTTATGCTTTAAAAAGAAAATCTCAATTTCATTTTTTTTTTTTGTAGATAGACGAAAATTTATGGGCAGGGTTGTCTACAGTGAGATTCTCACTGGATTTCCTTCAGTGTTAATCTCTGTCCTTCAATTGTTTTTTATTGTTGACCAACTTGTTGAAAAAAGAATTGAATGGTTATGATTTCATGGGAGATAAAATTAATGGGAGATGATCCATTTCCCAAGGTTATAAGCCTTGAAGATGAAAAATACAACATTAACAACTAATTAACAACTACAAAAATTTATTTAACTGGTGTTTACATGAAGTTTTTACTTTTAGAGTTTGGAGAATGTTAACTTGTGCTCTTAAGGGCACATGTTAAGGAAGCAAATATAGAAATTATTTTTGGAAACTTGTGCATTTTTACTTTTATGCATTAAATTTCTTACATTATTAAATACAGTATTTCTATATTATGATACCTTATTACGTGCCCTTAAAACACACGTTAAATTTCATGCAGTATTTTAAATGATGTTTACAAACTGAAATCTGGCACGCAGTGAACACAATGCTGCACAAGATGCTATAGCATACGTTGCAGCAAGACAGTCGCAAAACACAGGAAATAAATAAATAAATTGCAGAATAATAAATAAGACAGCTAGTTGTTAACCCAGTTCAGTGCAACGTCACCTACTCTGGGGGATACCAATCCATGAATGAATCCACTATAATAGCTCTAGTTCAAAGCCCTCGACCAACACCCGGTACTTGACTTATCACCTAGACACTACCCGTGCAATCCTACCTAAGAACCTCTTAGATAATGAGACACCGTCCCAAATTCCTTCTAACAACACATATTATGTTGCTGTCAATAACAATAATCAGGATGGAGACACTCTCCTAGAAACTAGACCACACTCTTGCTTAAAAGCTTATGAGTGAATCACACACACTAACTCCGTGCTTAAAAGCTTAGGAGCAGCTTACAATAAACAACACAAACCCAGTCCTAAACTTGCATCAAATCGACACAAGAAAGGCTCACAAAAGACACACACTCTAAACCTTAAAGACGCACACTTTGTAGAATACACGGTTTAGAATACACACATTGTAAAGGCTTGAGGCTTCACATATTTATAGTCTTCAATTGTCTTGATGTCCAAGTTAGGTCTTCAGACATGTACAGCTGTAGGAATTGCGGCCCAACCCTAAATTATTTTTAGAAATATAATTCCTGTTGTTCCAAACAAAAAAAACGCAAAAATATAATATAATTATATTTTTGTTTTAAATAATATTCCTTCAGCCGACTTCAATAAAACTTGCTGAGCAAGGCTCGTTTTGCCCAGGCGCACGTGCTTGAATATATAATTTAAGCAAATCTTGACTCAGATTTGAAATAAAAATTCTGCACGAAAACAGAGCATCAGTATGTTGTACTATGATGCTACAGCATCTCAGTCCAGCATCTGGCTGGTTGGCTTTTGCAAAAATGTAGCCAATTAAAACACCAACACAAACAACTTGTAACTCAAACAAAAAAATTCACATGATTTAATTAGGGATAAGAATTTCAATTTTCATCAATCTTTTGTCCTAAATTTGTCCGATCTCAAATAATCAAACACAATACAACTTCGATCGTCTATTTTTTAGACATAAAACGCACCGTTATAAAATAAATACCAACATAAAACTAAGTACACCGATATTGTGTGTAAAGGCTGGCAGAATAAACGTGACTTGTGTGAGACAAAATTAAGGCTGAAAAAAGAGCTTAATGGTATCTGTAAAGATTGCAATCACTTTGAGGAATTGCATCACATAGCACAACTACCTCCTAAACCAAACATGTGTATGGCCACAAGATGGATTGAGATTTCTTGTGGTAGAAAATTACAATTTTCAGAGTTTAATATCTCAACCATTAATTTTGTCAAAAATATATATTTCAACCATTAATCACAAATAGATCAAACAATTTAGATTAATACAACTAGTTCAATCGGTTGAACTAAAGGTTAAGGAGTTGGAAGTCAATGATTTAAATTCTGACAAACCCTTGCGGCATTTGTTAGTACACTATTTGAAGAAATTTTGTATTAAAACTTGTGTACTATACTGCATAAATTTAGAAGTCAAAGATTTATTTATTCAAAACAAAATTACTATTTAAAGTAACTTTAACATATGCCCTAAGGGCACATGTTAGTGCCCTAAATGTACCTTTAGGGCACATGGTAGAATGACCCTTTAAAATATTATTAATAGTCAACATTATAAAAAAAACTTAATTAGTCTATTGGTCCCTTAAAGACATTTTAGGTTTTACAATGGTCCCTTAAAGAAAAAAATGTCTGGATTGGTCCCTTAAAGAAAAAAAATGCCCAAATTGGTCCTTTAAAGACATATTTTTGTCATATTGATCCTTTCCGTTAAATTTTAACTCCAAATATAACAAAAAATTTCAATGGTTAAAATTTTAAAAATTAATAAGGTTTTTGGTGGACCACTTACACTTAATGACACTACAATTCAGTCTACTAAAACTAACTTTTTTTGTAAAAAATTGACAGAAATGACCAATTGAGAAACGGATGTGTCTTTAAGGGATCAATCCTGACCTTTTTTTCTTTAAGAGACCGTTGTGAAACCTAAAATATCTTTAAGGGGCAAAAGACTAATTAAGCCTTATAAAAAAACTAAACTAGATGAAAAATGCACACAATTAAGTCCTCACTCCTCAAATGAAAAAACTAAATCACATAACAGATTAATTTCACGGGATCCATAAATCACATAACAGATTAACATGTAAACCACAGAATTAATTTGTGGCTGATAATTTTCCAGGCACATTTGCAATAGTAAAAAATTTCCACAACATCGATTGAAAGTTCAATCTTCAATCGCGGTAACACCATTGAATATCGAGCAATCTACATTTACTAAGAAAGCATTAAAATACAGACTACAACAAATCAGTTCAAATAAAATCTATTTAATCTAAAGCACACGTTCAAGTTTCAAGAGAGTGTTATCTCTTCAACAGAAAGAAGCCTGTTAGGTACTGCTACTGTGTGTAGATACAGTTACCAAGTATGAAGTGCAATCTTTTGTAAACCGTTCAAAAACATCTATGAATTGCTGCCACATAACTCCCAACTACCTGCTAACAACGAGAAGTTGGACCATTCAGATAAATTCATGAAGAAAATAAACACCAATATTCTAAGATGTCTTGCATTAGAACACAACATATTATATATAGGTATATGATAGTACCGAAGTCCTCTCTTGATCGGGTATAGATGAAAGGCCATATCCTCAAAATTCACGCTTTGGTCTACTAGAACTATCAGCCGGCGCGACCCGTATGGCTCTTCCATTCAAGTCCTGCAACCAAAATCAGATAATATAAGATTTTGGTAGTTAAAAACATGACCTAGCACTGACACCTCAAATTGAAGACAAACCAACAAGATATTTTCATTGATTGAGCTCTGAAATGTAGATTGAATATTATCATTTCATACAGCAAGCTCATGCTGATGAGATCTTTTTTATCTAAAAGTAACTTTATAAATCTGAATTTGACATGTGAATTCAGAAATGAAAAAGCCACGCATCATTTTTATGTTTTCCAGAATGTATCTGAAACGTGGCAGAAAATGAAAATCGAAAACCACAAATAATCAATATAATATATCCACTTTGCAAAGAAGAGTGATTTGCATGCTTACCACGCCATCTAAGGACCGAATAGCACCGTTGACCTCTTCAGCGCTACCGTAAGTCACAAATCCAAAGCCTTTAGATCTACCACTCTCCCTGTCATAGATTACCTTAGCTTCTATAACCGTTCCTTGTTGGCTAAACAATCTCTCAAGTGCCAAGTTGTCAACACCCCAGGCAAGATTGCCAACATGAACACGGTTTTCGCTACCTGCAGAAGAACCACCTCTTGGAGGACCTCTCCTGTCACCAAAACGAGGATTGTCACCAAAACGTGAGTTCTCGGTACGAGGTGGAGGTGGTCCAGCATTCACTCTCAATTGCCTTCCATCCACTTCCTGTAAATTCCCAAACATACTTTTCATTAGATGTTAATTTCATAACATAACAGATAATAGTAAGCCATACTCACATATCACATCATATAAACTCAACTATAGGAATTATAATGGATACAATTTGGATAAGGTACTACCGCAGTCATTCCCATATCCACACACAACTTCAAAAATCATACTGAAATCATCAATTAGGTACCTAAATACTAGTAACTATTACACACACTTCAATTAATGATTAAACATCACATATACATACATAAATGTTCATAACATTATAATTTAGTATATGTTTATGTGAGCTTATGAGCAAACTGAGAACTAAGGTACTACACTCACATTCATACCCAATAATTTTTTGATACAATTACACATACACACGCTGAATCTCAAACAACTATAAAACAAAATATCTTAATAATTAATAAACAAATGATGACAGATAAACTCACATAGCCATTTAACTGCTGAGCAGCAGCTTCAGCTTCCTCAGCCGAAGACATAGTCACAAAACCAAATCCCCTGCTTCTTCCAGAAGTTTTATCATAAATAACCTGCAAAAATAAAAACAAAAATTTCATAATTTGACACCAACCCAATATTTTTCATCCAAAAGGGTAACTAATTAAACCATAAAAAACCAAACTTTGTAAATTACCTCAACCATCTCAACATTTCCAGCATTATCAAATATCTCAGCAAGTTGAGCACTGTCAACACTGAAAGGAAGGTTACCAACAAACAACCTCTGTTCGGCAGAGTAACTACGTCTATCATCATCAAAGGTATCTTCTTCTTGGTCGAATTCAGACGAAACGGCAACACGAGAAACGAAACGGTTAGACAAAGTTGAACGGAGAGAAACAGAGGAAATGGAAATTGGTTTGAAATTAGGGTTGAGTGAAAGGGAAGGGAGTGAAGAGAAACATTGGGGAGAAGAACAGAGAGGGTTTTTGGTGAAGAGAGATGGAAATGCTAAGGAAGTTGCAGAGGTAGACATGGTTGAAGGAAATGGATTGGATAAGGTTTTGGGAAAATAGGGTTTATGGGATTATGAAGAAGAGAGTGTGAGTGAGGGTTTGGAAATGTGATATTTATAGAAGTGAAGGGAACGGTGGGAATGAGAGGATGAATGAAGATGATAAGGTAAGATATCATATTGATGCCATTTTACTAATTCGTCCCTTCAAATCATAAGATATTTTTCTTTAAGTTTTTGAGTTCAATATTGATTTCATGAGCTAATCTTGTTAGAATAGTTTTGAACATTTTTTTTTTTATTTTTTATTTTGAAAAAATAGTTTAGTTTAGAACAATCTTAATTTTTTTTAATCAAAACAACTTTAACTCATTTCATTATTAATCAAAGATTCAATACTACTGGCTCAGGAAATGACCGCTCTTGCAAGAGAGTTGGTAACAATCATATTCGTTTGTCTCCATACAAACTTAATCTTAAAGTTAGATAAAGAGATAAACTAGCTCATCTAATATTAGATACAAGGGAGCAAAATTAAGATATCCCAACATTATTAGAAGTAATGGTATTAAGTATTAACTAAAGATTTAGAATCATTTTCAAACATAACATAATCTCACCTTGACTAATAGCAAAATGAACCACATCAAGAAGTATCACGTCTTCTCATTCGATCTTAGTTAAAATTATTAAAAAAAAATTAAGATTTATTTATTTATTAGTCGAACTTCGAATTACTAGAAGTATTTTTTAACGAGAATTGAAAATTTAATACCAAAAATAAATTTTGATTTAATTTATCAAATTGTAAATGTTGGGAGAACATTTCATATATTTGGGTGTGAGTTTAAAGTGGCAACTCTTTATTTCTTAGCACATAGCGTGTGAGATTGTAGTCGGTGTAAATTGGTTTTACACTAACATTCAATTAAAATTTAGGTTATTACTACATAAATATTTTTTTAATTCGTAGACAAAGTAGCAAACAACATTGTAACTCATACAACTACTCTTTTGGAAAATTTCTTTTTACAAGTAAATATCAATGATTTTTGTAAGTTGCAGCCAGATTTTCTATTATGTAAAATGTGTTTACCATTTATTATCAAAGAAGGTTCAGGTGGTTATGTAGAAGCAAAATGAGATCATTTGAAATTATTTAATTTCATTAAAGGTGTCCGTTTTTACGTGGAGATTACTTCAAAATAAACTACCTACAGAGGATAGACATGAATCAGAAGGATATACTATTTTGCTCAGGAGGATGCAATACTTATGAAACAACTAATCGTTTATTTTTTGAATGTGATGTTTGTTGTAATATTCGGAGAGGTATTGTTTGGTGGCTGAGAATAGACACCGCGCTTTCGGTTGATGCACATTATCATGACATTCAATTTGGTGGTAGTTATTTGTTTAGCAAGGAGAAATACAAAGTGTTTGTTGGCAATTTGGGTGGTGTGTTGTTGAATTTTTTAGAAAGAAAAAAATAATAGATTGCTCTCGGAAGGCATTGTAAATTGAGCTCATTATTGATCAAATTAAGACTCTTGTTTGATAGTAGTCGAGGACAAAGAAAAAATGTTTCATGTATAATTTAAATATGCGGTGGTGTGTGAGGATTAAAACTCTTTGATATATTCGTTGGATGTGTAATATTTTTTCTTTTCTGGGGTGCTTTGTTTTTTTGCCCTGTTTTTTTACCGTTGTACTTTTTCCAATGAAGTCAACCTAGTACTTGATTGAGTTTTTTTAGTTAATATATATTTGTTTGGCTTCTTAAAAAAATGTTTAGCATGACAATACTGATTGTCAATTGAAGCTAGATTATATAGACTTCCACATAAATACTTTATAAACATTTTTTGAAAATAACCACCACATATTTATTTTATTTTATTTTTTATCAAGTGGTCTAATCAGGGCCGTCTCAAGCAATTTGGAGGCCCAGCTCGGCCACTGGTTAAAATCAACATGTTAACCGCTCGGCCACACAGCATTCATGACTCATTCTGCATTATCAAATATTTATTATGTATCCATAAAAAAGTTGGCCCCAAAATTATACAATTGGAGCCCAAAATTTTGGAGGTTCAGCTCCATAGAGCTGTTTGCACATGGTCTGGCCCTGGGTTTAATAATTAAACTCACATTTTATATGTGAAGAAGTGAGAAATTCGATCTATACTGCTATCAACTAAATTATACATACAAGACTTACATAATTGATTTTTTTTTTTTGGTCCAATAGATTTTTTTGACTGCAGTTTAATCAAATAGACTGATGTTTGAACCCCTAGTAGCCACATCTTTACTGGATACATACTTAATTTGTGTAAATTGTGTTAGATGTTAATGTAGGATTTTTTTTTCTTCTTCTTGTTTTAGTGTGTGTGTGTATATGATGGTAGGTTCTATAGCTATCAGAAAATTAAAGCGATGCAAGAAAACTAAAGGAAGGGAAATAACGAAAAATAAAACTGCAAATTAGGTTTTTCATACCATTGAATAAAACAAGCTACACTTTAAATACTTAGCTAACCCTAATGGATATGGGCCAGACAATTGGGCCGTGAGCCACTTTGAAGGAAAAATAATAACTAGTAAATAATATAAAAGAAAATAAAATATGCAGTTATTTAAGAACAAAATCTTGTGTCCAAAAAGGTTTCCTAATAGTTCTTTTGGGCCTGGAATCCAGCCCGCTATCATTGCCGCCCGTTTCAAAGAGAACCTTGTCCTCAAGGTTGTTGTTAGAGTCCAATTGTGATCCATATTTGTTCATTGAGTTGGGAGGTAGATCCAATGGAGTAATGGCCTTTGCTGATGTGTTTTCATCCATTGGTTTTGTTTCTTTAGGGAGAAGATCATGTGGTGATGCATGTGCCTTGGGAAGAGCTACTTGGGAAGGCGTGTTGGCAGAGAAAGAGGACTTAAAGTCCCACGCATTGTGACTATGGGGAATAGTAGCCAGCTCATTTTGAGTGAAAATTTCTACCCGTTGGGAATCTTCGACACGGGAAGGAGTGATACAGCTTGCACGCGTGGGTCCCATAAATAGTGGCTTTAATTGCTTTTCAGTTATCACAGAAGGATCCAATGGTCTTGTGGACTTAATTAAAGATGGTGAACCATTGATCCGCTGTCGCGCGCGGATCAAAACGAGTAATTTTGAAAAACGTAGTACGGCGACAATTAACTCGGAATATCGTTCTCAAAGGATTCTTGAATTTAACTAATCGAAATTGAAATCGAGATTGAGGGGATTGGTTTGGTTTTCGAAATAAGTGATTCTGAAATTAAGCTGTTCGTGAAAAAGTGATTAAAACGGACCAATCTACTATACCGATTACCAACTTATCATTGATTCCCACAAAATTCCAAATCCCTAGCGGGTTCGCTCCTATTCGACTATAACAACCATTGACAAGCGCGATAGATATTATAACGTGTATGTTCTTGAATTCCGAATTAAGCAAACGGATAAAAACTATTGCGAATTAAGCAAACGCAAATTAATCAAAAGCGGTAATGCAAAAGCTACGTTACTGCAATTTAGATTCAAGATCATACATACAATCAAATTTAAGAGATCTATCCTATAAAACAATCAAATTAAGCATGCAATTGAAATTATAGAAAAGAACTCAAAGGAACGAAACAATATGGAATTTATTAAGAAACCTCAAAGCGGAATCTGCATACAGTAGATTGGTTCTTCGGGAATTAGTTCCTCATTGCCATTGTTGTTCTCTCTCCAAATTCGTGAAAATCAGATCCTGCTCAGTAATTTCGGCCTAACCCCTATGAATAACACATTACCCGTTTTACAATTAAACCGGGTCAAAAGTACGACCTAAGCCCATAACAAATGACCCAAAAACTTAAGTAAAACTAGTGCTGCAACTTGTACGAATTTTCTGGCACTGCTACAGTCCGAATCAGCTCTCGACTTCTGAACGAAAGTTGTAGATCTTTTTCTTAGCTTTCCAACGACTGGTAGCACGCTTCAATCCGATACTCCAAGCTCCAGTTATGAATTTATTCGTGAAAGCTGCAAATGCTGGAAAATAAATACGAAAATTAATTAAGTGCAAAAAAATAAAATAAAATAAGAAAACACATTGAAACATAAAAATAATGTAAACAAATAAAAGAAATGCTATAGTACAAACATGGAAGAATGTGCATCAAAATGCACTGATCAAATTCCCCCACACTTGAACTTTTGCACTCCGAGCAAAATGAAAAACAAAACAAAACACAGACACATCTACGATTACTCATTCTATGCTACAATCATCACAAGCAATCACACATTCCAGGATTCAAGCTTCCAACCGTAGACTGTATTTCAAAGATTGGCATAACTCTTGTATATCAGCTGTCAATGATAACCCTGCGTGTGTGTGTACTGCCTATTACTGTCAACCAGAGTCATGACATGATCCTTCTCAAAAATACACAGTCAGGATACTAAGCCACATTTTCCTTTCTTACAATTCAGAGTCTGTGTCCGGATTTCAGCTTGGGAGAAAGCTGCACTTTTCAAGTTCTCACAGGCTTTTAGAATTTTTTTATACGCAGGGACACCACCTTAAGTTCATTTTAGTTATGCTTTAGGTGCTACTCTACCTTTTCACCTGACGGGATCTCGTTTGTTGCGAGTCCAACCTATTACTCCGAGTAGAGCACCCTACACAGCATTTGTTCCTCCAGTTTCAGGCACAGGAACTTATCATATTTTTTAAATTTTTTATTTTATAGTGTAGTGTCCCACCATTTATTCTAGTCATGATCCTACAATCAAGTAATCTAGCTTCTCCCCCAAACTTAGTCTTAGTCAAACTTCTGCATCAAATTCAGTACTCAAATAACTTAGGCTAATGACTGTGTATTTTAAAGACTTATCAAGCCACTACTAAGTTTGCAAGTTTTTCAGCAGTTGTGCATTAAGGTGCAAAGATTATCATATACAACATGAAAACAAGAATTTCCAAAAATTTCACCAATCCAACAACTATCAGCTCTAGCCCTAGAACATGTAACCACTCATAACAATTGCATGCACGCTAAGACTTATTTTTTATTTTTTTATATTTTATTAAAGACTGAAATTTAAAAACTACAAACTACTAAAATGTTCCCCCCCCACACTTAAATCAGACATTGTCCGCAATGTAATAAGCATAAAGTGAGAATAAGGAAGGAACACACCCGAGGGGCTAAGGTGTAGCGGCTGGTGCTTCTATGTCTGGTGGTTTTGGTGGAAGCCCTTCCACACTTTTATGGAGCAGCTTCAACCGCTGTCCTTTTGCTTTGAAAACCTTGCCAGTACCTGTACTTTTAATTTCTATAGCACCAGAAGGAAAAACATTAGTCACAACAAAAGGGCCAATCCAATTGGACCGAAACTTACCAACCATATTTTTCAGGCGAGACTTAAACAGTAAGACTTTTTGGCCAACAGAAAATTTCTTTTTGGAAATCATCTTATCATGGAACTGCATAGTCTTTTCTTTATCATGGGAGTGCTTGGTTGGGGCAGCCGGAATCTTGGTTGGGGCAGCCGGAATGTCAAGAACTTTAACCGTATTGACTGCCACATTGACAACTTCACCTTCACCTGTATGAAAGTTACTATCCTGCAAGTCAGAATCAATCTTAGCACAAACAGAGCAAAGGTTAGTGTTAGCACATGAATCACCCGAGTGAGTATCATCAAAAACCAAATCCATATAAAAAACAGAATGTTCCTCCAAGGGATGTTTCATGGCATCAGAAATGTTAAATTTAGCGACAATGTCGCCAAACTCCATGGACATGGTTCCATCATAAACATCAATTTTTGTTCTTGCCGTTCTCATGAATGGTCGGCCTAGAATTATGGGTGCCCTGCTGGAATTAGTTTCTCCCTCCATGTCTAGAATGTAGAAATCTGCAGGAAGAATTAAGTCATTAACTTGCACCAGGACATCTTCTACCTTCCCAGCAGGGCGGGCATTGCTCCTGTTTGCTAGTTGCACGATTAAACCTGTAGGCTGCAAAGGACCAAGATCAAGTTTATTATAAATAGAAGTAGGCATAACATTAATACCTGCTCCCAGATCAAGCATACAATTTTCAAACTTACTATCCCCAATGGAACAGGGAATAGCAAAAACTCCTGGATCATCGCACTTTTCTGGCATGGCCTGACTGAGAACTGAGACATTAGCTGAGGAACCGGTTTTGGGCTGAATGAAAGCAGAAACATTTCTTCCCAAACTGACTCTCTCATTTTCCTTCAATTTCCTCTTGTGTGTGCACAAGTCTTTCAGGAATTTTGCATATCTAGGAATCTGCTTAATTGCATCAAGAAGAGGAATGTTGACCGCACATTTTCTGAATACATCAAGAATCTCTTTGTCTTCCTCAACTGTCTTATTTTTATTTTTCTGCACCCTTTGAGGAAAAGGAATTGGTGGCACATATACTCTTTCAGTTACAGTCTCAGTTGTGACAGAAGGCTCAACAACAGGTTCATGAGTAGATGATGCAGCAACGGGTTTCTTCTTCTTTTTCTCTGGAGCTGGTTCTGACACTCTTCCGGATCTTAAAGAAATAGCGCTCACATTAGCATTACCATTCGGATTGACAACGGTTTGTGCTGGAAGTTGGTTCGAACCTTGAGCTTGCATGTTATTTATTTGAGTAGCAAGCTGTCCCATCTGTGTGGTCAAGGTCTGAATGCTAGTATCAGTCCTTTGTTGGAACTGAAGGTTGCTCACGGCCATTTGTTTGACCAGATCTTCTAAGGATGGTCCGGAAGGTGCAGGGGCAGCCACTTGAGGTGAGTTCTGCTGTTGGCTGGTTTGTGGATTTCCATATCGAAGGTTGGGATGATTCCTCCAATTGGGATGATATTTGTTGGTGGACAGGTCAGGAGTGTTGTTGTACCTGTTTTGACCGTAAAGGTTGGCTGCATAAGCTTGTGGCAGCTCGGTAATGGACTCGTCACTCAGAATAGGACAAGTGTCAGTTGGGTGCTCAGGAGAAGTACAAATACCGCACAAAGTTGCAGATTGAGGTTTTGCTACTGCCAACTGTTTGACTAAGGCAGTGAGTTCATCAATTCTGGTCTCTAAAGCTTTGTTGGAAGAAACCTGCATTTGACTCACACCTTTGCTTTGCACAGAATTGTCTCTAGTGGTGAATTGTTGAGAATTAAGGGACATATTTTCGATGAGGGCCTTGGCAGCAGCTGGAGTTTTATCGACTAGTGCTCCACCACTAGCAGCATCAAGAATGTTCCTGTCCATCGGTAACAACCCCTCATAAAAGTATTGGATGAGGAGCTGCTCGGTAATCTGGTGTTGAGGGCAGCTAGATACCAAATGTTTGAATCTCTCCCAGTACTCAGTCAGTGACTCATTACCTTGTCTAATACCACAAATTTCCTTTCTTATTGAGGCAGCTCTGGAGGCAGGAAAATATCTTTCCAAGAACACCTTTTTCAGGGCAGTCCAGCTTGCAATTGAGTTTGGCTCGAGATAGTATATCCAATCCTTTGCTGCACCCTGCAATGAAAAAGGAAAAGCTCGAAGTTTGATATGATCTTCGGTGATCCCTTCAGGCTTCAGTGGTGTAGAACACACCACTTGGAATTCTTTCAAATGCTTGTGTGGATCTTCACCTGCAAGACCACTAAACTTTGGCAACAAGTGTATTAAACCCGATTTCAATTCAAAAGGAGTAGCAGCAGCATCATATTCAATACACAAGCCATTATAATTCACGTCAGGAGCAGCTAATTGCCTTAAGGTTCTATTATCAGCCATGTTAAAATCAAATTCAGAATCCGAATCAAACAAGTTATGCAAGTAGTCAAACTCAGACTCAATTGTGGATGGTGAGCTAGTGGTAACCTGGACTGTTCTACGTCGTGTGTGCAAGGTTCTCTCTACTTCAGGATCAAAAACAACAATTTCAGAACAACGAGACCTAGTAGCCAGGACTAAGGGAAAAGCAATGCCACAACAGCAACAATAGTGAAAGTGCCAACAATGTCCTAAAAATAAAAAAAATAAAAAAAACAAACACAAAGAAAGAAATCGATCAAAATAAATTCAGAAAAATAAAATGACACCGAAATTAATCTAATGACTTAAAAATATAATTTTGGGATTTTTTTCGATTTTTTTCAAGACGGTGAAAACAGTAAATAATTGCTTAAAAATAGAAAAATGATGAATTTTGGAATTTCGAAGCAAAGTCCCGTAACTACTCTGTAGTTAGGGACAAATGACCAGAGAATTATTTTTCTTCAGGTACCCAGAGCAGATTTCGAAACAGACTCAATTTTCTCAAAAACCGATTTTTTTACGATTTTGACTCTAAACCGCGAATTGGATGAAACTAGGACCTAGACTCTTAGACACTAAAACGATTAATATAATCAAGAATCCCCGGCAACGGCGCCAATTTGATCCGCTGTCGCGCGCGGATCAAAACGAGTAATTTTGAAAAACGTAGTACGGCGACAATTAACTCGGAATATCGTTCTCAAAGGATTCTTGAATTTAACTAATCGAAATTGAAATCGAGATTGAGGGGATTGGTTTGGTTTTCGAAATAAGTGATTCTGAAATTAAGCTGTTCGTGAAAAAGTGATTAAAACGGACCAATCTACTATACCGATTACCAACTTATCATTGATTCCCACAAAATTCCAAATCCCTAGCGGGTTCGCTCCTATTCGACTATAACAACCATTGACAAGCGCGATAGATATTATAACGTGTATGTTCTTGAATTCCGAATTAAGCAAACGGATAAAAACTATTGCGAATTAAGCAAACGCAAATTAATCAAAAGCGGTAATGCAAAAGCTACGTTACTGCAATTTAGATTCAAGATCATACATACAATCAAATTTAAGAGATCTATCCTATAAAACAATCAAATTAAGCATGCAATTGAAATTATAGAAAAGAACTCAAAGGAACGAAACAATATGGAATTTATTAAGAAACCTCAAAGCGGAATCTGCATACAGTAGATTGGTTCTTCGGGAATTAGTTCCTCATTGCCATTGTTGTTCTCTCTCCAAATTCGTGAAAATCAGATCCTGCTCAGTAATTTCGGCCTAACCCCTATGAATAACACATTACCCGTTTTACAATTAAACCGGGTCAAAAGTACGACCTAAGCCCATAACAAATGACCCAAAAACTTAAGTAAAACTAGTGCTGCAACTTGTACGAATTTTCTGGCACTGCTACAGTCCGAATCAGCTCTCGACTTCTGAACGAAAGTTGTAGATCTTTTTCTTAGCTTTCCAACGACTGGTAGCACGCTTCAATCCGATACTCCAAGCTCCAGTTATGAATTTATTCGTGAAAGCTGCAAATGCTGGAAAATAAATACGAAAATTAATTAAGTGCAAAAAAATAAAATAAAATAAGAAAACACATTGAAACATAAAAATAATGTAAACAAATAAAAGAAATGCTATAGTACAAACATGGAAGAATGTGCATCAAAATGCACTGATCAACCATCCAACGGTGTACGAATAGCCAGCGAATTTTCGGGAATAGGAGAAGATAAATGAGATATTGTCTTAGTTAAGTTGGAAGGTTCACTCGCAGAAACAGAGTTGTTATTGTACTTCTCTCCTTCATTGAAAGTACTTTGAGAGAGTTTCTCTCTAAATTTCTCAAGTTCTTCAGACGTATCTTCTACTTCTGTTCCTTCCAAAATATTTTTACCTCTCATATCAGCAGGAATAGGAGTAAAATGCGAGCGTGGGTCATCACCCTTGTAAGCCCGTAACTGAGAGACATGAACTACCGGATGAATTCGAGATGATGCTGGAAGGTCTAGTTCATAGGCTACAGCGCCTATACGACGGAGCACTGGAAAGGGTCCATAAAACCTCTTTGACAGTTTCTGTGAAACGCGACGCTGCACCGATGTTTGTCGATAAGGTTGAAGCTTAAGTAAGACCAAATCACCACAGTTAAAGGTACAATATGTTCTTGACTTGTTTGCTTGAATCTCCATTTGTTGTCTGCTTCTTTGTAAGTTGGTCTTCAAAGTATCAAGTATTGCTTGTCGTTGCTGCAGAGTAGTGTCCAGATCTCTGATATTAGTCTGTCCGCTGACGTAGTCCAGCAGAGATGGTGGTTTGCGACCATACAATGCTTCAAAAGGCGTCATTTTGATGGCTGAGTGGAAAGCTGTGTTGTGCCAGAACTCAGCGAGGTGCAAGTATTTATACCACTGTCGAGGGTTTTCGCTGGTGAAGCATCTCAGGTAAGCTTCCAAACTTCTATTCACAACCTCAGTTTGACCGTCAGTTTGTGGATGGTAAGCTGAGCTATATTTTAATGTTGTGCCTTGTAGGTGAAAAAGCTCCTTCCAAAAACTACTAAGAAAGACTGGATCTCGGTCAGATACAATGGATTTTGGGATACCATGAAGGCGACACACCTCGACCGAAAAACGTGAAGCAAGAGCTGGTGCTGTAAATTTTGTTGGGAGAGCGATGAAGTGAACAAATTTTGTGAGACGGTCGCAAATCACCCAAATGACTGTATGTCCAAATGACTGGGGTAAGTGTGTAATAAAGTCCATAGACAAGTCTTCCCATACCTGTTTGGGTATATCAAGTGGCTGTAATAACCCTTGTTTTTTCTTTGGCATGTACTTGTTTTGCTGGCATGTCGCACAAGTTTGAACTAACTGGGTCACATCTTTGTATATTCCTGGCCAAAGAAAAGAAGCAGATATTCTGGCTAAAGTTGGCTGAACTCCAGAGTGGCCAGCTGTTGGGGTACAATGATACTCACGGAGGATAGTTTTACGCAGATCTGGAATATCAGGTAAATAAATTTTATCTTTGAAGTAAAGTAACCCATCTTTAAGCCTGAAACTTTGTTGCATTTGTGTGTCTGTTTCAACTTGTTGCACTAATGTTTGCCCTGCTTTGTCTTTCATATAAAACTCCCGAAGATTGTTGAGGATAGTTGGTACGGGTGATGAGATGGAGAACAAGACCGCTTCCTCTTCTGTGTGTCGACGACTGAGAGCATCAGCCACTTGATTAGCCTTCCCAGGTTTGTAAAATATCTCGAAACTAAATCCTTGTAATTTGGAGGCCCATTTTTGTTGTTCTGGAGTTTGTATGGTTTGGACCAACAAATTCTTTAAGCTCTTCTGATCTGTAAATATATGAAAGTGTCGACCAATCAGATACTGACGCCATTTTTTTACAGCTTCGGTAATGGCATACATTTCGCGGACATACACAGATGCAGCTTGCATACGCGGGCACATTTTCTTGCTGAAGAATGCCAGTGGGTGGCCCTCCTGAGATAAAACAGCACCTATTGCTACCGCGGAGGCATCAGTTTCCACAATGAAAGTTTTGGAGAAGTTTGGCAAGACCAGCACAGGAGTTTCTGTCATTTTTTTCTTTAAAGTTGTAAAAGCTAGCTCTGTATCTGTATTCCAAACAAATTTAGTGGAACGCAATAAATCAGTGAGTGGAGCGGCGAGTGAGGCGTAATGTCGAACAAATCGTCTATAAAAGCCGGTGAGGCCTAAGAAACCCCTGAGTGTCGTGAGAGAACGCGGCCTAGGCCAGTCTAGGATAGCTTGAATCTTTTCTGGATCTGGGGTCACACCATTAGATGAAATAACATGACCTAAATAGTCAACATTTTCTACTGCAAAGGCACACTTGGAAAATTTTGCAAAAAATTGATTTGATGACAATAAATCTAAAATCAATCGTAAATGGTATAAATGATCATTTAGACAACGACTGTAGATTAAAATATCATCAAAGAAAACTAAAACAAACCGTCTTAGATAAGGGCGAAGTAGATCATTCATGGCAGATTGAAAAGTACTAGGAGCATTAGTAAGACCAAATGGCATAACTAAAAACTCATAGTGTCCATCAAATGTTCTGAAGGCTGTTTTGTGAGTGTCTTCTTGCACGACCCTAATTTGGTGATAGCCTGACCGAAGGTCAATCTTAGAGAAAATTGATGCAGAACCTAACTCATCAAAGAGCTCGTCAATGGTTGGGATAGGAAATCTGTCCCGAACAGTAACGGCGTTTAGAGCTCGATAATCCACACAAAAACGCCATGTGCCATCTTTTTTGCGCACAAGTAGGACAGGAGATGAATACGGGCTGGTGCTGGGCTTTATGATTCCTTCTTTGAGCATATCATGAATGATGGTTGTCATTGCTTCTTTTTGGGAATGAGGGTATCGGTATGGTTTGACGTTTATTGGGGCAGTTTGTGGTTGAATTGGTATTTTGTGATCATGTGGCCTTGGTGGGGGTAGGCCATGTGGTGGCTGAAATACATTTGGGTATAGTTGTAAGATTTGCTGGATTGGGGTTGGGAGTGTTGTGAGAAGAGAGTCTAGGCTTTCTTTGGCTTTATTGTGGGGTGGGAGTTCTGTGTCACTTGTGGGTTGAAATGTAAGCAAATGAATGGCAGCAATTGAGTCTGTATGTGCTAGATGACATATGTGGTGGTATGTGGATGGGGTGGGTAAATTCTTTGAGTCACCGGTTATTGTGATGTTGGTGTCATGGTGTTTGAAAGATATTTTTGGGATAGAGAAATCTGCATTGAGGGGTCCAAGGGTTCTCAACCATTCCATTCCCAAGACCACATCTGCGCCCTCAATGGGCAATAGGTAAAAGGGAATATGAAATAAGTTGTTTTGGATGGTAATAGGAACATCTGGGCAGAATCCTGAACATTCTAAGTGAGAGCCATTACCAACCATGACGGAAAAGTTTGGTATAGTTTTTGTGGGGATATGAAGGTGCGATGCAATGCGGGGTTGGAGAATGTTGTGGGTGCTGCCAGTATCCACTAAAACAGTAACAATTAGTCCATGTAAGAGTCCTTGAAATTTCAATGATTGGGGTGAAAACTGTCCAGTGAGGGCTTGGGTGGATAGTTGAAAAAAAGCCTCATTAGTGTCAACTGTAGTTTCCAGTTCAGCTTCAGTAGTTGGTTCCTCAATATCCACATTCTCTTCTTCATCAGCTATAAGTAATAGAAATCGCGGTGTTTTGCATTTGTGTCCCGGTATAAATTTCTCATCACAATGGAAACATAAGCCTTGAGCTCGTCTCTCGTCTCTTTGGGCATTTGTGATCCGTCGAATTGGCAGTTTTGGTGTGGGATTTGTGTTGGAGGAATTATTTTGGGCAGTGTGGTTTTGGGATATATGTGGTGGTAGGTTTGGTTGTAGTTTAGGAGGGGTATGAGCTGTGTTGTTGGTGGTGATAGCATTGGTTGAAAATGGTTTATTAAATTTGGGCTTTGAGTCTTTGATTTTGGATTCAATTAGTTTGGCTAATCCAATTGCTTGGGAAATAACAGTAGGGCGGTGGATTGCAAGTTCGCCACGAATTTCTGGATTCAAACCAGATATAAAACAGTTTAGAATGGCATCTGGTGGTAACCCCAAAATCCGATTACTAATTTTCTCAAATTGGGCTTGATATTCAGCAACAGATCCATGCTGTCTAAGTTTAAATAATTGAGCTTGATGATTTTCATAGGTAGAGGGACCAAATCTTAATTCCAATGCTCTTGAAAATGAATTCCAATCAGAAAATTGATGATTTTGAAACATCCATTTATACCACCCTAATGCTTCGCCTTTCATATAAAAAGCAGCCATAGATAAACGATTTGAACATGGTATATTATAATAAGAGAAAAATTGTTCAGATTGAAACAACCATTCTAATGGGTCAGTTCCATCGAAATGGCTTAATTCCACTTTAGGTGATCGATAGTGTTGGTGGGGAGTGGTGTGAGAATTTTGTGGGGAACTGTTTTGTTGTATAGAGTGGGGGTATGGTGGGAATTGTTGAACAGCAAATTGGGGTAGTTGTTGTGTTTGGCTGTTGTAGAATGGTGGGGGTGGGAATGGTGGTGGGGGAGGTGTGTTTAGGGTTACAGTAGGTAGGCTAGTTCTGGTGTGTTGTGTTGGTGTGGGCAGGGTCACGTTAATAGGGTGAGTAGTATGAGTAGTAAAAGATTCAAAACCAGGAGGAACCCATGGGGTGGAAGAAGAATTACCTGCAGAATGCAGATCTGACCTTGATTGTACAGTGAGAGATTCCAATTTAGCATCAATTTTATGGAGGAGGGTGCTGAGAGAATCAACTTTTTCTTCCATATTTTTCTGCTTCTGATTTATCTTGTCGATCTGGTCATGGAAATTCTGATTTGAGGCGGCTAAAGATGCTTCCAAGGCGTGTTGCTGGTATGCAATACCGTCAAGCAGCTGGTTGTTGTGATGTTTGGTTTCTTCAAGGTCGATGGTAGAAGGGGTAGTGTTTGTGGCCATTGAGTTATGCAATGAAAGCACCAATGATGGTAGGTTCTATAGCTATCAGAAAATTAAAGCGATGCAAGAAAACTAAAGGAAGGGAAATAACGAAAAATAAAACTGCAAATTAGGTTTTTCATACCATTGAATAAAACAAGCTACACTTTAAATACTTAGCTAACCCTAATGGATATGGGCCAGACAATTGGGCCGTGAGCCACTTTGAAGGAAAAATAATAACTAGTAAATAATATAAAAGAAAATAAAATATGCAGTTATTTAAGAACAAAATCTTGTGTCCAAAAAGGTTTCCTAATAGTTCTTTTGGGCCTGGAATCCAGCCCGCTATCAGTATAGAATTAGGACGTGGTGAATGAAGTGCTGGAAAGTGAAAAACTGCAAAGAATGGGTTGTAGTCTAATGGAGTGAAATGTGTACAGATAAATTTGGATATTATTGGCATGTTGTTATGTAATTATTATGGCCAATATGTACAAGTGGGTGTAAAATTATTTTGTTTGCTTCTTTGTTTGTGGACAAAACCAAAGCTGTATCTTCTTCATTTTGGTTTGCAAGTGGACGAATGATGGAGGTTTCGATCGTCTTTTAACTGTGCACAAATTTTTGTATTGGATAAATTGACATAATGTAAAAAAATATTTTCCAAAAAATAAAAGCAGACAAAGAAAGAATGATATATGTGATTATGTTCTAGAGATTTTTGGTGATATAATTTTGTTGATATAAAAGGAAGCGGTAATTTCTCTTTCTACATCCAAATTTTTCTTTTCGCCTAGAAAATTTTGACAACGTTTCCCGAATTTTTTTAATTTACACTGAAGAAAAACTTCCAAAAATATTTTCCGAAATTTTCTACATATTTTGCGCGAAAAGAAAAACTTGGGATGGAGAGAGAAACCATAAAAAAAAGTGCGTTATGTTTGAACTAATGGGCTTAAGCCCAAAAAGAAAAATGAAATGAAAGATTAATTGCTTCTTCCCTCTCATTGCTCATTACTCTCAAAATGCTAAAAATACTTCCAAGTATTCACCGGAAGATAAAAATCGGAGAATACTTACCGGAAAATATGTAGGCATCAAAGCGTAAGTTTGAGTTTGACTCAAATTTATTAGTTAAGGACTCTAATATAGTAAAATAGTCTTAAAACTTGTGTAGTTAATCTTTTAAAAATATAGAAAATATTTTTTTTAATATAAAATTTACCTCTTTTAATTTCTTTTAACTAATACCATGTACCTGTGAGTACTAGTAGCATGAACCATAAAAGAAATACCAAAACATTTCAAAGCAGTCTGCTATAAAATTTAATGTAAATATCATCTATTTATATTCAGTTATACAGAAGCTTGATAAAAGAATGAGGAGGTGAACAAAATAGGACCCGGATTCCGTGCAGTCGAATTTTCCGTGCAGTCATGCAATTGGTCACTTTATGGCCGTCCGATAGAGATCAGACGATCATGATTTAACAACTGTATTTTTTGACTATATTTATACAAACCATCCAATCGTGATCGGACGACTATCAAGTGACTGTACTGAAAATTCGAATGCACCTAATCCAATTCCACAGAATAGGCATGTCAACTTCCAATGACAGCCATAACACATTTGATACATGTAGCTCTGCAAGGGTTATCCAGCCGCATTTACAACAAATTTATCCATATGATCACAACCTCAATTGAGAAGCACAACCAATCTGCTATAAGCTGCAATGGAGCCAAGCTTACTATAAAATACTCAATTTTCAACCTTGAATTGAATCACAACTCCTACACTATTATTGAATTTGAAGTCAAGCACAATATAAGTCTCTACACAGATTAGGAGGCAATTCTGGTCTAAACTAGAATACTTACTCCTAAACCACGTAGAGTAGAACTAATCATGTGCGGAGCCAAGGCCTAGGCAATTCTGGTGACTGACTCTGGATTGCTGGGAATGCTTGGTTGCATTGACTCCAGCTTTTTTCTTTGACATCCGGAAACAAAACATTTTATTCGTTTAAGACATCTAACATGTTCAGCGATCATAGCTTGCATATTTGCAAACTCCCGATCAAGGGGGCTTTCCAGATCCACCTTGGCCTGTCGCTCCATCTGGTCCAGTAGATCCTATAGCTTCTGTCTGTGATTCTCCTCCTCCTCCTCCTCCTCCTATCATACAGTAAAAAAATCACATTATACGGTGAATACAAAATTGAGTTAAGGTTTGGATATATAATAAGCATAGAATCAAAATAAAAGATGGATAGGTTACACTGTTGTCTGTCTGATGATGTTGAATATATAGGACGGATAACCTAGTAAACGTGCGTGTATTCCGTGTTGACTACTGTAAGTGTAAAGATAACGGCTTGTGGTTGTGAGCATTGATGGTGTCGGAAACACTTAAATAGTTTTAGAATTAAGTGGTTTTTTTAAAATTTTAATAACAAAAAAAAGTTTCAACAAAATGATGAAATACCTAAAATAGTAGCTTCTTTAAGTTCATTATCAAACTTTAGGATAAGTTTTATTAGAAGACAATCCGACAATGTTGCTCACTTGTTAGGAAGAGTGGCGTTGTCTTTCGCTAGTCGCCAAGAATTTGATTACGTATCATTCTGTATTGAAACAATGTTGTTGAATGAAATGAGTTAAGATTTTTACCGTAAAAAAAATGATAGCTATCAAGGACATTATTGAAGTGGTCGGGGTTCGAACTCCAGATTCCGCATTTAAATGTGTAAGTCTAACCACCGGACTACTTGACCCAAAAAAATATATTATTTGCAAATTTTTCTTACAAAAAATTATATAACACTATAAAAATCATTTTAAAAAAGGTCAAATAAACAGATCATTTGTCTAACATAAAAAAAATGGTTTAAGTAGTGTATGTTGGAAAAATATGAGACATAGAATTATTTCATTAATATAAATCAAAGAAATATTAGAATAAATAAAATAACAGTATCGAATTATTGAACAAGAAGAAATAAAATAAGATACATAATAAAATAAAAATTATACAACAAGAAGAACTTATCGCATTATTGACTGAGGCGTGCAATGCACTGGGCTTAAGAGTATTTCGCCACCACAGGTAAATTACCCGGTGCAGTTGGTCTCATAGCTAATACCCTCCAAGATACAACAGTCACATCTTGCTAGCACTGCACGTGAATTAGCAAGGTCTCATAGAACTACTTTTTGGATACTCAAGGGAACTTGTAATATTATTATTATATTTTTCAAATATAACTCTTGTTGTCTACCTTATTCTTTCTACTCCTATATCATTTCAACCATTGTGTCCCTTATATAATAAGAATTTCTAGGATACCTCTTGCATTCACTTGTCAACCAATAAATCTTATTAATATGGATTAATGAGTAATACAACCAATTAAATAGAAACGGCTAACTTGAATAACCAATTATGAAACGTGCATTATTATTAATAATTAAAAAATAATGATTCTTAAACTTAAAAATAAATTACATATAAAATATCCTACAATCCCCCACAATTTATTTTAAAGTTTTAGATTTTAAGTTTTAGGTGTTCCCAAGAGCGTGAAAAATCAACGCATAAGCACTAGTGTCTTTTGGACTATGAACTAGCACATAGAGCAAATGAAATTTGATCCACTAGAATGTCGGTGAGATTATAACCTCTATGAACCTCATTCCGTATGTGAAACAGTGACTTCATCACTCACATTGATCTTTCGTCCAAAGTTGTTCAACGCGGTTTGGTGCATTTTGGCCTTGCACCTATACCTGGATTTCATGAGTGGCTCTAGAAAGTCTGCCCAAGCTTTCATAAAGGCGGCCCCACCTCAACACTCATATAGGTGAATCTATCAAGTGTACACCACAGTCAAACACACCACTCATTCATGAGCTATAGATTCATTAAGAGAATAAACTCAACCTTCAACGCTGTAGTATGCACTATCCTACACCATAGTACACCATAGGGATGAAATCAAATAGAAATTGGATAGTGTCTTCTCAAATTGACAAGTGACTTGTTCTTACCCATATGAACATAGCCTTGCAAATTTTCACAATCTATGTTGGGTTACCGTCACTTTCAATTTTTGTAGTGGACATAAATTCATCCCCCTCGATGTATATATCATCCACTAGTTTCTTGCTCAGTGGGATTATCATAGGATCCTTTATTTTGTAATTCAACAGCTGTTTCACAAAATCACAAAGAATACATTGACTAAGACGTCTCTTAGTCAGTATCTCATCATTTATTTTCAAATATACATCTATGATATATTATCATAGGTTTACTTAGATAAATTCTAAGTAACAAACATTCTCACAAAAAGATAAATTCAATCTATGTTTAGATTTATTGTATAGGTCTACTTGAAAATTTTAAAGTGACAACACCCCCACAATTGGTAGAATTAATTCTCCAAGCAAATTATTTTCCAAGTCTACTTGAAAAAGTTCCAAGTGACAAACCCCCACATTGGAGAAATTAATCCACATATAAGTATCCGCAAGTTTTTATTAATCATCGTTGTATTATTCTAATACAATGGATAATCCACAATATACTATATAACATTTTATGTGTGTATCTCAAATATCTCAAAGTCACGACCATATTCAAGTCTATTTAGATTAGAATATTTCTAAGCGACGACTTTTCTATCACATATTGAGGTCATGAAATTTCTCAATAAAATATCTTCTCAATTTGCTTCCAACACTACTCTACAAATTTACATGCTTTGGTGGCAACAAATATTACTGCATCACTTGAATATCAATTAGTGAACAATGTCAATGTTGAACTGTTTAATTAACACAACAAAATGTTAACCACCGAGTATAAAAATCAAAGTGTAGAGATATACAACAGTTTCACATCAATTTATTTAATCTATGATTCAGGGAGTCTAACAAAATACCACACAACACATACATATTTGTTTTGGTTATTAGAGTTAAAAGAAAATTAACATTACCATATGTATGATCTGAATACGTTTATCTAATTCCCTCCATTTATGCCTAACTAGTATACATTTCTCAAGCTATTGTTCTCATACATGCAAAAATATCAACTTCAATTCATAGGTTACATGTATACCAATTCAAAATTCAATGAGATTATAAACCAGAACCTCTAACTAATTTAACATGATATTAAAACTCAATATAAAACTCCCACACTTAGAATACAAGTTTTTTTTTTTTTTTTTTATTATGTCGACCCAAAAATTGTTGATTCATTCATGCCATTGCAGCCTATCACTTTTCTATTTTTTTATTTCTTTTTTTTTCTTTTTTTTTTCTTCATAATCAAGTTAATTACAATCATAGCCTCAAAGTAATTAAGCATCATAGGAACTGTTCTGGACTAGACTAACGCTAGTCCACCTACACCTCCACTAAAGTCCACGTGGCTTGCCTTTCCACCTCCATGTCAGCATGGCACAACCTCTCCACCAAGATAAGGGTAAAATTACTACTCTACCCAATATCTAAGGGTGATATCTTGGCAGTCCCTCTTAATGGGCCTTGGCTAGTCCAGCCCAATAAGAGGATCTTTGGCCCAGACAGGGCCGGCCCAAGCCCAAAGCAAGTGAAGCTAGGGCTTTAGGCCCCCAAAATTTGGGCCAAGAAATAGGCCTCAATTTTTTTTTTTGTTGGGGAAATAGACCTCAATTTTTAATATAGAGATATTTGTTCCTAATTGTTGACAGTATTTTAGTAATAGCGCAGCGGCTGAAGGCCTTGCATTTTTTAGCTCTTGGTCACAGGATCGAAACTTAACTGTTGCATTTTCAATTTATTTTTCCAAAAATTATTAATAAGCCTCATTTTCCAATGTTTGAATAATAACACACCACCACCACCGTAATTGCTTTCTTGGTGAGCAGTACACCAATATAATTAATTCACTAACAAAGTTAATTTTTTGACCTGATGATTTATTATAATTATTCATAAGTGATTAAATTATATTTTACAAAAAATTATAAAAAAAAAACTATTTTTTACAAAATTACCTATAACTTCTTTTTTTTTTTTTTTAAAACTTGATATCCGGCCCTAGGATCGACTAATCAAAGGGACCAATCCCACTATTTTTTGAAAACTTGAAAAAAGTAATTAAAAATAATATTAGAAATAAAACAATTGTTAAAACAATTGTTTTTGCCGAGGTGTGACAACTATTATTGTATAAAAGGATTAATATTTTTTTTTTTATCATTTCTTTTATTTTTTTTGACAAACTTTTTTTTTAATCATTTCTAAAAGGCCTCATTTAATTTTTCGCTTTAGGCCTCAACATATGTTGGGCCGGCCCTGGGCCCAGAGCTGGGGGCTATATAAGCTCTCCTATACAGGAGAGCTAGGGAACCTTATTCATTCTCTCATTTACTTTCTCTCTCTAGTATCTCTCCTGCTCTCTTTCCTTGTCTGACTTTGGCATCGGAGCACCTGCAGGTACAACCCCCCCCTCCGTGGATCAGCTGCTCGACCCGCCGTCAACCACCTGCTCAACGGACTGCTAACTGGCCATCTACATGTTCTGATCAACAGTTAAGATCAGTGGCGCCGTCTGCGGAAAACTGAGTTCTCCCCTTCTTTATTTCGAGCACGAAACTAAAGAACAAAACCAATCAATCACTCATGGCCAGTTCATCACAATTCAACAACAATGACATTGAGGACGTGAATACTGCCGTCCAGACATCTCCCCGGAACACTGTTTTGTCCCCCGTTCGCATTACTGACCTCCAGGCCCTCCCCGAGACTGACTCCAGGGACGGGCAGGACCTTTCCTGGGCTTTCGAGGACGGCGACCTGGTCGTCTTAACGGAGAAACAGTTGGGGAAGCAACCACAGTCCGCGCAGGGAAAAACAGCAGATACTGATCTGTCCACAGCTTCAGTGACCAACGCTGATCTAGCAGCACTCGTCGCTGCTCTAAAACAGACTACCGAGGCTCTGCAAGGACAAAATCGCAGGATGGATGAACAAAACAAAAGACTTGAACGCTTGGAAAGAAACCAACATAACTCAAGGAAAAGCTCTCCCCCGCGGAGACCACCTGCTTCCCAATCCCCTCCCCGGCAGGAGCCTGTCAAACAACGACGCCCTGCCTTGGAACGAATTGAGCAGCCCAGCAAAAAAAGAGACTATGTTTCTCCTCCTCGCGAGGGCATCGCCTCCCCAAATGGCAAAAAAGGAAAAATTGTTGACCGAGCTAAACCACACCGTCACTCCCCTCAAGGACCTATTACAATGGCTAGACGAGGACAGTCTACAAGTCGAGGATATCAATCTGATCATTATTCTCGCAGCCCAACTCCTACCCCCCATGACAATTCCCCTGCACGGAGATCCCAGGAAAGTGACGAGGAGGACCCTCGCTGTCCCTTAACTCGTGATACCCTGCGAGCACCTATCCCAAAGGGATTTGAAAGACCTCCTCCCCTTCCTGCTTATGATGGACTAACTGATCCTGACGACCACATTGCATCCATCAATGCTACTCTGGACTTCCTTAGAGTCAGCGGAGCAATCAGGTGCAGGCTCTTCCCAACTTCCCTAAGAAAAGGAGCAATGGCATGGTACCACAGTCTAGCTCCTCAATCCGTATCTTCGTGGAGAGATCTAGCCGATCAGTTTTGCAGGCACTTCACTGCCTCTCGGAAGCAACCAAAAACCGAGGCAGTGTTGGACGCCATTTTCCAAGGTGATAATGAATCCCTTCGCAACTTTATTGAGAGATTCAACAAAGAGGCCATCCAGGTGGACACAACTGACGATATGAAGAAGTACTTGCTCCAACGCGGTCTTCGCCCGAACAGTGACTTCGCAAAAGCTGTTGGAATTGAAAAACCACGTACTTTAGATGACCTCCTCTTCAAATCTCAATCTTACATACAATATGAGGAGCAGCAGGAAGCAGATGCAGCTCGTTATGGGCGAGCAGGCAATACCCATTCTGCTCCTCAATCTCATCAAGAGCAGTCAAACCGAGGAGGAGGAGGAGGAGGAAGAAGAAGAAACGAAAGGCCAAGAGAGCCCCGAGGACCTCCAAGTACATTCAGCAATTATACTCCCCTTAGCAGAACCAGGGATGAAATATTCAAGGAATGTAACTCAGCCGAATTCACAAAAGCGGGAATTAAGTTCCCAAGACAAACACCTCTCAAACATGGTCAAGACAAGAACAAATATTGTAAGTACCACAAGAGCTATGGCCACTTGACTGAGGACTGCATTCAGCTGAAGGATGCCATCGAAATATTGGTCAGAAATGGACAATTGAAGCAATACGTCAAAAGGAGCAACACTCCCCGACCAGAAGCTGCTGGAACCAGCACAGTTGAAGAAGCTCCACCTGAAAAAACCGGGCACAAGCCAGTCGCCCTCTCCATTTCCCGTCCAGAGGATTTTTCCATCCCTGATTATCTAGAAGACAATTACATTGCCCCTACTCTGCAGGAATGGGAAACTTTTGCTGAAGCTATGGTCATATCCGGTGGGGGATTTGACAAGCACTCTGTTGGCTCAATTAAAAGAAAATTTGAAGAACTCATTGATGCCTCTTCCAACATGAGTGCAACCCTGGACAAAGCAAAAGGGCAATCAAAGCCCCTATCATTCTACATGGAAGAACTGCCCGGAGGAGCTGCAAACTCCCAGATTCCCCTGCTCATCAGGGTCGATATGGCAAATATGGATGTTCGGCGAGTATTGGTCGACCAGGGAAGCTCCTGCGACATTATGTACGCCCAGCTCTTCAAAACTTTACAGCTGGACGAAACTTACCTGACTCCTTACTTGGGATCTGATCTGACAGGGTTCAACGGAGCAACTACCAAGCCGTGGGGGTATGTCGACCTCTTGGTCACCTTCGGTTCCCAGGAAACAGCTAAGACAATTAAGGTCAAATTCCTGGTCGTCGACTGCCCTTCCCTATACCAATGCATTCTGGGCAGGATTGCCATAGCAGACTTGGTAGCTGTGCCCTCCACTGCCCACCTAAAGATGAAGTACTACACCCACAAGGGGCAGGTCGCCACTTTGCATGGGGACATCGAAGCTGCAAGGAGATGCTTCAATGCATCCTCTAAGGGAAACGAGTATTGGAGAAGCTCCCGAAGCCAAGAAAACCAAAACTCCAACATCTTCACCCGCACCAAACATCAGCTCAATCGACCTGGACAGCCGCATATCCAAGAAAGAAAACAAGGAGCAGAAGAAACTACGCAAGGAAAACAAAGAAGAGGACGAAGCTAGCAAAGAGCACCATCGTCCAATTCCCGATGGCGAGTTCGAGCTGGTCCCATTCGGTGAAGATTCGAGCAAGGGTGTGAAGATTGGGACAGGGCTCCCCGACCTGGCTAGGAAGCAGCTGAAGGCCTGCCTAAGAGAGAACGCTGACCTGTTCGCCTGGCACGCATCTGAAATGCCCGGGCTCGACCCCAACGTGGCCTGTCACCAGCTGACCATCGACCCTTCTGCTAGGGTGATGGATAATTTTCGCAAGTGAACGAATTACCACGTAGTAATAAAAATATCGATCCACAGGGATTGTGTGATTAAACTAGTCGAATAGTGCTCATAGACATTATGCAAGAAATACACATAAATTGGGGGTATGTTGAGTGATGATTTGTTAGAAAACGTGCTTTGATATAATGGAAAAGCGAGGTAGAATCATCGGAATCGCCTAGTCTATAGCTAAACCACATACAATCTACTATATCATAGGAATCTACTCAAGTGTTAACAACTAGATCGACAAATTAGTGAATCGCAATCTCTTGTCAAAATCCACTCTATTCGTTGTCGATACTCCCCCGATCTCTCGGGCGGAAGCTACCTACAACGAATGATATTAACGCGCGTCAATCGTTCGCTACACTCTATGCCTCAATCTCTCGACCGGAGACACTCGAGCGCTTAATGCAATTCAGTTCAGAAATTAAATCAATACTCTCGCACGTGACTTAACTCGAAATCATTACAACACTAATGAAGGATTATAAAGCATTAAACATCGAATTGCATTAAATCAACACTATGAACAGAGTAGTTTCTTACACATATAGCAGATTACATGAGGTCTATCTACATCCTAGGCTATCCTAGATCCTACCTCCGAAGAACTTAGCTCCTCATCTCCCTTTGTTCGCGTCCGAGCTTCAATGTCATGGCTTGTGAATCCATGCTATCGATGTGCTTGGAGCTATCCTTCGGAGTCTTGAATCCCAATCTTGAAGTTCCAAACCCAGAATGTAGATCAAATTTACAGAATTTTCCAACCCGAAAACAGAATTATGCAGAAACTATATATACAGAAGGCAACCACGCCGCGCGCCAAATCTATCACGCCGCGCGTGGTTGCAAATCCATCAACTACGCCGCGCGTGGTAACAGAATCACGCGGCGCGTGATCAAGTCAGAGAGCAATCTTCTTCTTTAACAAGGCTTCACGCCGCGCGTGGTAAGGCATCACGCCGCGCGTGATCAGAGTGAAAATCTTGGCTCCCTGTGAGCTCCATCACGCGGCGCGTGATGGGCTACGCCCCCAGCGTAGTGAAAATCCTCCATTTCCTGCAATTTTTCCTGTTTTCTTGCAAAACAAGTAATCAAGCTTATGGTTAGATTTCTCTTATATTTATTGCTAAAAACCTACTAAAATGCATCTAATGTTGCTAAAATAGGCATGGATTATAGAGTGTGACGATTCGTCATCACAACCCCAAACTTAAACTTTTCCTTGTCCTCAAGGAAACAACTTTTACCTCAAGCTTTTGTGTCAAGACCTTGGCATTTTCCTTAAATTCACTCGAATCATACATACGTGAGAATCACCTGATGATCAATGATCCACCTGCAAACAATGCTCAATTGCACAATCGTTCCCGCAAGACATTTTCAAGTAGTTCACATTTTCCGACCACGGCTCTATGATTCCATCACACTACTCACATGCACTCTTCAGTTTGGGTAATTCACTCAAATCAACACATCAATGCAAGTCAACAATAATTTTGCAAGTAGTCTAAGAATTCATTCGGTTCACCTTGTGCACACACATTAGAGGTCTTTTAGGGTTATAACGTGGCTTGGCTAGGGTGGATGGTGATATTTTGGGATAAGTAGTAGAAAAACTTGGAGTTAGATCCCCCTATTAGTCAAAGAACATTTTCATACACCAAACCCCTTTTGAAATATAGTGGACTAGAGAACTTTTTTCACATCATCAAACAAAGTTTTGCAATTCTTTAGAATTCAAGGCTATCACTTCTTTTCTATATTTTTTTTTTTGATTTTTCACATTCATTCATCTCTTTTTTTTTTGTCATTTTTCATTTTCTTTCTTATCTCTTCTTCTTTGCCTTGCAACTTTTGAAATTTTTTTGAAAAATCATTCAATCAAAACTTTTATAAGTTCTCTAGTACCCTCACCCCAAACTTTATTTGTTGCTAATTCCAAAGAGCAACCCCAAACTTAGTGGTGAGCAATGCGCATCAACCACTAATTAGGTGCCTAACCTCCAAGAAAGTTGTAACGACCCGATTTTTAGTAAATCGATATTTTATATATTTGCTTATATTTTGGGTTAGTGTTAAATATTTATTTACGCGACCTATGATTATTTATCGCGAACATAAGTTTGTGAGCGAAACCTTTGTCGTGTTAGTGGGCTTGGGCGTGTGATAGAAGCTTAGTGGGCTTAGGCAAGTTGGGCTTGAACCAAGAGAATTGGAGAGTAGTATATATAGCAAGTCAAACCAATGAATAGTTTCATAATTCATTTTTCATGAGAAGTGAGGTTTGTAAGCTTAGAAGCAAAGCAAGAACCCTAGGAGAGCAAGGAGAAGAACTCAAGCAAGGAGAAGAGAGTTAGAGGCCAAGAATCATCGTTCAATCTAAGGTGAGAGTGGTTAAGCATAAGCTTGGGTGATCCAAGAGAGGGGAGGTGTCTAGCCTCCATTCCTGAACTTCTCATCCAATTTCTTTGGGTTTTGGGTGAAGTTTCTTTATCATAAACATGTCTTTTCATCTTAGTATGCTTAATGAACATCTAGGAGGGAATATGTTTATGTTTGATGATGGTTTTGCATGTTTATGCAACTTTGTTTATTTTGCAAGAAATTGACATGATTTTGTATGTGTGATGTGTTTTGGTGTTTTTGATTGTTGATTCATGTATATATGTATGGTATATACATGATTGATCACTTGTTATGCATTTATAACATGTTTAGATGTATTTTTGAGTGGAATCAATGTTAAACCGCCTTAGAAACTCAAGAACAGATATTTTCTGGTGTAGTTCGCTACGGATTCGCTACGGATTCGCTTAGCGAATAAGTTCGCTACGGATTCGCTACGGATTCGCTTAGCGAATAAGTTCGCTACGTGTTCGCTACATGTTCGCCATGTACCTGTAACCCTCTGATGTAGTTCGCTACCTGTTCGCTACAGCGAACGTGTTCGCTACGTGTTCGCTACGTGTTCGCTACGTGTTCGCTACGGGTTCGCTACGGATTCGCTCAGCGAACAGCTCTGTGACAGCAATTTTTGTTAATGTTTGTAAAGTGTGTGTATCCATGTATTTGGTTTCGTTTTGGTTTGGAATTATTATATGTTTAATAATTGTGTTGTGTAATGGCATTTATATAAAATGTCAAAGAAGTATATGTATGTTTGTATATCGGGTTGTCCGATAAAGAAGAATATCAGTTTGCCTGATAAAGAAGTTTAATGGATTATGTTATCCATGTAGTGAGCAGTAGCTTCGTGCTAAGTGATTATCATATGTTTGGTAAATGCATGGCATTCATAGATTCATGCATTACTTAGGGATATCAGACTTGTCTGATAAAGAAGGATATTGGACTTGTCCAATAAAGAAGGATATCAATGGTAAGTTCCTTGATAAAGAAGATGGTACCACATGCATTAGTCGTGTCTAGGTTGGCATGACATTGAATGTTTGGCATTAGTCGCATTTGAGTAAATGTGCAATTATGTGTTATGTGTTATGTGAGTTCTTTGTGTTGTCCGAGACGACGTGAAACTATCTGGTTGTGTATTTGTGAGTATGTGTTATCTGGTGTATTACTTATCGAGGCATGTGTGTGAGTTAGTAATACGTGATAGGTTGAATATAGGTGCGTTTCTATATTCGTATGTATGTGATTATGTTTACTAACTCTCTACCTATTTGTTATGTGCTGGACCTTTGGGGGTTCAGGTATTCAGGTCGAGGTTTCGATCGAGCTTTAGCTGTAGATCGTTTTGGTGTGGAGCACTTTTGGTGAGGAGCTAGTGTAGGCTACCTTTGTATAGTTTTGTTAAGTTAGTTTGGTTGTGATGTATATTAGTGCTCTGGTATGTTGTAACATCGAGTCGGGGATCGTTTGTATTCTGTCGTATATCGATGCGAACATCTTAACTTATGTTTTATGTAAATGATTTATCTTTTGAACTATTTTGTTCATTGTTTTGAAAATCCTTTATGTTATGTTTTCCGCTGCGACGTTTCGTGTCATGTGCACGATCGTTTTTGAAAATGTTTTTCCGTAGCGCTCCGGCTACTTATCTTTAAAAAGTTTTTAAGATCACGTTTTTAAGGGTAGTTAGTTCGGGGTGTTACAAAAGTCATTCCTTTTTTGTTCATCAAAAATTTCTTAAGGTTTTGCAAAAATAACATATTCTTTTCCAGCTCAAATTGGTCAAGCAAAGGATAATTATAAGTAAGGGTGGATAGAAAGGCTCAAAGGTACCAAGGAACATGCCTCGTGTGTACTACAAAAGTACCAATCAAATAAAAAGACGACAAGCAAAATCGAGAGACAATACATGAGTGGATATCACACATAGAAGGAAAAAGGAGTGTTTGGCTCAATACCTCTCGGTTGGGTCGAATCAAAGAACCGGTCAAAAAGTGTGCGTTCCCTTCCTTTGCCTCTTGATCACATGAGTGCAACAAGCTATTGCACTGCAAGTTTCACAAATCACACACGGAGAAAATCAAGCAATTGATACTCAAGTAACTAGAAGGAACATGCCAAAATATTGAAACAAACTCTAAAAGTAAAAACCATTCCACAATTATACAAAGGAAGATTCAAATTCAGAGTACACAAATAAAATATCCAGCCAATATCCAAGCAACATCAAATATTATTACAAACCAACGAAAGTAAAAGACAATTAAGTAAAGATAGAGTAGTAGAGCAGTAGCAACAGCAGCAGCAAATCATCACCAACAATGTCAAACAGCGTCATCCGGCTGGCCAGTGAAGTAGTTTGTGAACGGGCTATTCAAGTTCAGATTCAGCCCATCCACATCCAGCATCTCCCTCTCCATAGCAGCAGCCTCATCCTGCTCAACCCGGCGTCGCCTCTCGATCTCGGCCAACTCAGAAGTTCTCAGACCCGAATTGTACGCTTGTCTGGCCTGAAAAGATGTCAGTTCCCTCGCCTGATGCGCCTCCCAATCAGTATCAACGGGATACAGAGTCCCAAAAGTAGGAGGAGGGTGATCAGTGCATTTTGGCACATATTTTCTAGTATTATAATTTAGCATATTAGTAGTCTTTCTACAATAATATCGAGTTTTTATTATGTTTCTAAGTTTTGGGTCACAATTGAGCCTTAATGAATTTATTTGACCAATTTTCGTATTAAATGACATATTGATCCTTCTCAGTCCGCAGGTCATAACTTGAGCTACGAGTATCGGATTGAGGTGTGCGAATATGCGTTGGAAAGACAAGAGAAAGAGATACAACTTTCATGTTAAGGCCAGAACCCAGTTCGGAGCACAACACAGTCAAATATTTACGTTTATGTTCCAGACTTTATGAAAATAATGTAATTTCGGGTCAAACTTATGTTTTTTCGACCCGTAGCTTTTTAAGCCCAATTTTCTATGAGTACTTAAGCAAAAACATAGCTAGGGTTTGACAATTCTGATTTCACGCAAAAAAATAGAAAAGAAAGGCTGCTACATTCTCATGGAGAACTAGCAACCCTAGGTTGATCCATTGGTATACGGGAACATCGTTCATGACTTCTTGAGGTTCAATTCTTAATAGTAATTCAGTTTATTTATTTATTGTCTTCTCTTATCAATTCATGCTCTTTATTTATTTATGAAACTCGAATATAGTGATGCTTAATCTCTATTTTGAGTTATATATTGTGAGACTTTTCGGATTGATTCATCGCTTGTATGACTAGTTCGAATAGGAATTGATATAGGTTTTTTCGCGCTTAGCAAAAAAGGGTTGGTCGAAATCTGTCATGATACAAACCGTGTTCTGAGTGACGCTTGTTCACTACTCATGGTTAGTTGAACACATTCTTTGCTTAATCGAATGAATTCGTATAAACTGTTTATCGCTTGTATAATCGGTCTTATAAACCAACCAAGGCATGAATATATAAACAATATTTTATGTGAACCGAGGATAGAATCATAACGAAGTTTTCCTAAAACCAATGGATTGATCGTCTTTTTATCAATTGAATTTCTAATACTCTTTCGATCTAAACAAACCCAAAACCCCATATTTAATTGTGTTATTCATTGTTCTTATTTTTACTAATTATTAAATTAGAGGTCCTTGTGAGACGACCAAGGTTAACTCCCTTGTACTATATTTTATAAAACTTATTTTTGACCACGTACGACATCGATCAAATTGGCGCCGTTGCCGGGGATCTCTGATTATGATTAGTAAAATTTAGAACTAACTAACATTACTAACACTTTTTATTTTGTGAGTTTTTGTTGTGTTTCAGGTTCTGACGTTGAATTTTGCAGTGAAGCTGAAAAATAATAAATTTTCGGTTGATATCTCATTGATCCGAAATTTGGTCCATAAATCCGAAAAAAATCAAGGAACAAAACTTTCGTATCTTTGATACGAAAATTGAGGCTGAAATTGCGAAATTCCTTCGTTTAGACCACTTTTTATTTTTTTTGAATTTTCCATACATTTAAAAAAATCCCAAAAAATTATATTTAGATTTGTTTGATTTTTAGAGATTTTAGGTGTTATTTTTAATTTTTTTTTAGATTTTATTTGACTCGTTTTTTATTTTTCTCTTCATTTTATTTAGACAAAAAAAAAAAAAACCTATAAAAAAATGGGAGATTCATCGGACCAGTTGACTTATATCATAAATTGCTTGGATGCAAGAAAACAACAATCTTGCTATCAAAATTATATTCCAACTGTGATGTGTAATATTTGTTCTTCGAGTTTTCATATTAGTGATGATTGTCCTATATTTTTAGATACTTTTTGTGGTGAGACGCAATTTGTAGGCAATTTTCAAGGACAATACTATCAAGAACAAAATTCATATCCTGCTGAGCAGCCTATTTGGCCACATCCACAGTTTCAGCAAATTGATTCATTGGTGGTTGAGCCACAACCTAGTTTGGAAGAATTGATAAAGCAAATGGCTGAACATAATAAGCAAATGGATGAATGGATGCAATCCTCTCTTCAAAGTTTAGCAGTCCAAGTTGAGCAAATAGTCTCCAATGCCCATCTAATTCAAGAGAAGAAGATGTTGCATGATGATGTACAACCTGCTGCACTCTTAGAGGTAATGCAATGTGATACAAGTGTTGATGAAACTCCAGGTGAGCCCATTGAAACAATACTTGTTTCTGTTGATGAACATAAAATAAATAACACAAACTCAAGTGAATGCATGAAAGAGAATATTACACCACAAAATTTTGATTTGGATGAATTATATACTTCTCTTGAAGTAGATAAATCTTTTGAAATTTTTGCTTGTGAATGTGGTGTTTGTAATATTTGTCATGAGATCAATGCAGCTATTTTAGGTGAAGACATTTTGATTCCGGCAACCAGTTGTGCAGAAATCCCAACAAATTCAATAACTCTTGAAGTTAACACAAAAAGTGTGGATTTTAGTCGGAAGCAACCATTGTCTATAGCAAAAAGATTGTTGGTGGAACCTCTTATTAAGCCGCACAACAAGCATCCATCCTTCATCATTTGTGCATCTCTTCCACCCAATTTATCTGACTCACAAGCTAAATGTGGATTTTCTGATATTCATGTTTTTGTTAGTGCAGGTTTACCATATGTGCTGGCTATTCCTCCTAAGCCACCAGATTTTTTGTTGATATCCAAGTTCACTTGCTATTTGTTTTTTCTTGTCTCGTGCATTCGTAGTACGGAAAGGCCTCCACCAAAACCACCAGACATGGAAGCTACAACTACAATTCCACCTTGATCCCTCGGGTGTGTTCCTTCCTTTTATCACTTTATGCTTATTGTTACATTGCGGACAATGTCTGATTTAAGTGTGGGGGGGGACATTTTACATTTAGTTATTTAATAAAAAAACAAAAATAGAATAAAAACAGTTCTGGCATGCTTGCAATTGTTATGAGTAGTCACATGTTCTAGGGCTAGAGTAGTATAGTTGTAGGATTGGTGATATTTTTTTGGAAATTCTTGTTTTCATGTTGGATATGATAATCTTTGCACCTTAATGCACAACTGCTGAAAACTTGCAAACTTAGTAGTGGCTTGATAAATCTTTAAAATACACAGTCATTAGCCTAAGTTGTCTGAGTATAGAATATGATAAAGAGGTATGATTAGGACTAAGTTTGAGGGAAAGCTGGATTACTTGATTGTAGGATCATGGCTAGATTAAATGATGGGATACTACACAATAAAAAAAAATATTAAAAAATTAATTATAGAATAAGTTCATGTGCCCGAAACTGGAGGAACAATAATGAATATGTTGAGTTCCTGTGCCCGAAACTGGAGGAACAAATGCTGTGTAGGGTGCTCTATTCGGAGTAACAGGTTGGACTCATTACAAGTGAGATCCCGTCAGGTGAAAAGGTAGAGTAGCACCTAAAGCATAACTAAAATGAACTTAAGTGGTATCCCTGCGTATAAAAATCAAAAAGCCTGTGAGAATAAGAAAAGAATAGCTTCCCCTCAAGCTGAAATCTAAACTCAAACTCTGAGTTGTAGGAAAGAAAAGGTAGCTTAGTATCCTGACTGTGTATTTTCGAGAAGGATCATGTCATGACTCTGGTTGAAAAGTAATAGGCAGTACATACACGCAGGGTTGTCGTTGACAGCTGATATACAAGAGTTATGTCAATCTTTGAAATATAGTCCACAGTTGGAAAGCTTGAATCTTAGAATTTGTTGATTGCTTGTGATGATTGTAGCATGCTTTGTTCTAGAGTTTTGCTCAGGAGAGCAAAAGAATAAGTGTGGGGGAATTTGATCAGTGCATTTTGGCACATATTTTCTAGTATTATAATTTAGCATATTAGTAGTCTTTCTACAATAATATCGAGTTTTTATTATGTTTCTAAGTTTTGGGTCACAATTGAGCCTTAATGAATTTATTTGACCAATTTTCGTATTAAATGACATATTGATCCTTCTCAGTCCGCAGGTCATAACTTGAGCTACGAGTATCGGATTGAGGTGTGCGAATATGCGTTGGAAAGACAAGAGAAAGAGATACAACTTTCATGTTAAGGCCAGAACCCAGTTCGGAGCACAACACAGTCAAATATTTACGTTTATGTTCCAGACTTTATGAAAATAATGTAATTTCGGGTCAAACTTATGTTTTTCGACCCGTAGCTTTTTAAGCCCAATTTTCTATGAGTACTTAAGCAAAAACACAGCTAGGGTTTGACAATTCTGATTTCACGCAAAAAAATAGAAAAGAAAGGCTGCTACATTCTCATGGAGAACTAGCAACCCTAGGTTGATCCATTGGTATACGGGAACATCGTTCATGACTTCTTGAGGTTCAATTCTTAATAGTAATTCAGTTTATTTATTTATTGTCTTCTCTTATCAATTCATGCTCTTTATTTATTTATGAAACTCGAATATAGTGATGCTTAATCTCTATTTTGAGTTATATATTGTGAGACTTTTCGGATTGATTCATCGCTTGTATGACTAGTTCGAATAGGAATTGATATAGGTTTTTTCGCGCTTAGCAAAAAAGGGTTGGTCGAAATCTGTCATGATACAAACCGTGTTCTGAGTGACGCTTGTTCACTACTCATGGTTAGTTGAACACATTCTTTGCTTAATCGAATGAATTCGTATAAACTGTTTATCGCTTGTATAATCGGTCTTATAAACCAACCAAGGCATGAATATATAAACAATATTTTATGTGAACCGAGGATAGAATCATAACGAAGTTTTCCTAAAACCAATGGATTGATCGTCTTTTTATCAATTGAATTTCTAATACTCTTTCGATCTAAACAAACCCAAAACCCCATATTTAATTGTGTTATTCATTGTTCTTATTTTTACTAATTATTAAATTAGAGGTCCTTGTGAGACGACCAAGGTTAACTCCCTTGTACTATATTTTATAAAACTTATTTTTGACCGCGTACGACAGCGATCAGAGGGAAAGTAGACCGGTAAGTCATCGCCTCGGTGTACATGGAAGAGGCGGTATCAAAGTAGAGATTCGGCAGCCCCGAATATTGAGAAATCTCCATCTGATGCAACATAGAAGCAAGCTGATTCATATCATGAGAGTAACGAAGAGGGTCTTGAGCTGGTATATCGTGATACTCATGTACCGGATCCCCCTGTTGATCCGGATGATTACCTTCTTCAAACCGATTAATCTCTTCTTCTTCCCTCAAAGCTTCCTCTCTTGCAGCATTCCCCTCACCTCGGGGCACAATCGGACCTCTCTCAAACTTTTTCGTGAAGTAGGATAATGACAAAGGACGAACAGGATGAAGATCACCTTCTTGCACATTCATTGGAACATTATTCGCCCTACACAAAGCAGCGATGAGATTGCAATGTCCCAACGTAAAAGTAGGATTCGGATGATTGGCTATCTCATGAAGATCTTTTTGTAACCAATACCCCAGATTAATATACTTCCCTTCAACCAACAACCGGACCGCGTAAGCATTATCAAGCTGAATCTCTGGATTGTTACCTACAACCCTCACATTCTTCAACCAAAATTCACCCCAAGCTCGGTGAACGGGATTAAAACTTGTTAAGCTCAACCTTCTAGGGAGAGAAGCTGCTGAGTGGGCTAGCCACATTGCTCCCGGACGACATACTATACTCTTTAGTTCCTCCCTAACTTCGATCCCACTCTTGTCGATCCTCTCTCTATCACGCAAGAGTTCACACACGCCTCCAGCAGCACAACCAAGCAGATTGTTTATAGTTTCAAAAGAATAACTCACCTTAACACCCCTAACCACAGAAGTATATTCCGGAAACAGTGGTTGATCCGGTAAATAGGCATTTGCAAAGAATTCCCTAGCCCACATATGATTGCCAGGATTAACTTCATCTTTAATCATTAGTTTATTAAATTTCTCCCATCCCCTAGACTTTATCTCATTTCCTAACTCAGCTACACCATTCAGCAAATCCTCACCAAAACCCTTCTCTTGATTAATAGTAAAGGTTCGAATTTGTGAGTACCTTTTCTCATGAACTTCACTGATGAAGTGGGGGTGAACCTGTGGCCGAGTAACATTGCTCCGGCGAGGAGGAGATGCTTGAGCGGACCGCGAAGATTGCCCCTTGCTGGCACTCATCTTCGTCCTTGGTTTCTTGGGTGGCTCTTGTGTTGGATTAGCATCACTCTTCTTCTTTCCCTTTCCGGTTAGCCGTGTCAACATCTTGATATTGTGAAGATTGAAGTGGGTTAATTTGGAAAAATGGTGAAACGAGGAATAGGAAGTGGAATTGGAGTGGGTGATATGGGTGGTATGTGAATGTGAAGGAGTGGGATGATTGGAGGTGTTTAGAAATGAAATTGGAGAGGTTTGAAAGATGAAAATGGGTTAACAATGGAGTTTTTCGTGTGGGAGGACGTGTGAATTGATGATGGGACGGATGGAGTGGTTGAGAAGATGAAGAAATTCAAATTTTACACGCTTTTCTGTGCAGCCACGCCGCGCGTGACCATACCTACGCCCCGCGTAGTACCAATTGTAACGGTCAAGAACTTCTTTCCTAAAGGCCACGCCGCGCGTAATCTCCATCACGCGGCGCGTATTCACTTAGTCAGAGACTCCATACTTCTCCAGGCTTCACGCTGCGCGTGATGCATCCCCACGCCGCGCGTGATACATTCTGAACAACTCCTTCCTCTGTGTTGAAGGATCACGCCGCGCGTGATTGTACTGCGCCCCCGGCGTAGTAGAACTCTGTTTTGCCCTGTTCTGCTTCCTGTCCTTGCTGCTGCTGCACACCTACCTACATACTTCAAAAACAAACACACTAAAACATTAGAAACCGTTGGGTTGCCTCCCAACCAGCGCTTGTTTAACGTCCCGATGCTTGACGTTCCATGCCCCTAAGGGTCATGGAAAAGTAGTGCCACCATGTGGCAAGTAGTGTGCATTCCAAGGTAACTTAAGGGCATCTTTAACCATGTGATCATAAACCTGAATTCTAAAACACTGTGGGTCTCCATCATCACATGTCATCTTATCAAAGACATTGAATGTAACCTGCTGATCGTCGGTCCTTAGCATGAGTTCCCCCATCTCCACATCGATTAGGGCTCGGCTAGTTGCTAGGAAGGGTCTACCAAGTAGCAAAGGTTCCCACTCCCTAGTTTCTTCTATGTCTAAGACCACAAAATCTGCGGGAAACACAAACCCAGCAACTTTAACCAACACATCATGGAGAATACCTTCCGGATGCACAACCGATCTATCCGCCAAAGAGAGACTCATCTTTGTCGGCTTTGCTACAGCTCCCGGTATCTTCTTCATCATTGATAACGGCATTAAATTTATGCTAGCCCCCAAATCACACAAAGCTTTTTCAATAGTGAGCGTTCCAATGGAACATGGAATTGTAAAGCTCCCCGGATCTTTCTTTTTCTGAGGCAGCTTCCTTTGGATGAGAGCGCTGCACTCTTCCGTCATACTTACCATTTCATCATCTAGCGGTTTTCTTTTCTTTGTGAGCAGCTCCTTCAAAAACTTTGCATAACTCGGCATTTGCTCCAACGCCTCAACCAATGGTATAGCCATCTCAAGCTTGTTCAACACCTTCATGAACTTCTTGAACTCCTTCTCCCGCTCAAGATTCTTAACTTTCTTTCTCCTAGGAAAAGGCATCCTAGCATATGGCGATTCATCAACTCCTTTACCTTTCTCTACCTTCTTACTCTCTTTTTCTTTTATCTCCCTCTGTTTTTCAACTTCTTCTACTTCATCCTCACTAATCTCCACTTCCTTAGACATATTTTCATTTTCTACTTCTCCTTCAACTCTCTCCTTTTCGACTACATCCTCTTGCTTATTTTCAACTTCTCCCTCATTGACCTTCTTTTTCAAGGGCTTCTCCACAGCTGGCCGTTCCGGTATCTCTCTACTCCTCAAAGTGATTCCATTGCAAGTTTCATTTTTCGGATTATCATGAGTGTTTCCACCGAAACCTCCTTGATTTTGCAACATAGAAAACTGTCTTGACAGCTGACCCATTTGCACCTCAAGATTCTTTATAGAAGCTTCATGATTCTTGTTAGAGGTTGCTTGACTCGATTTCATCGCTTCAAAGTTGCTTTGGGTCATGAGCATGAACTGATTTAGAGTCTCTTCCATCCTTGATGGAGGCCTTTGCTGCTGTTGCGGTGCACCTTGACCTTGCATACCGTTCCCCCACCCGGAACCGTTGTTATTGTTGTTGTACGGCTTCCGGAAATTGGCTAAGTAGCGAGCCTCCTCTGAACCCTCCGGGAAGCATCCGCCATTTGGGTGGTCCTGCAAACAAAAATCACAGCGCACATTGTCAATTTTACCTATTGGAGAAGATTGAACTTGTGGATTGGACAGCAGCTTCATCATTGCTTCGATTTGGCTCGTCATGAGTTTTTGCTGTGCCAATAGTGCTGTTTAAGTATCCAATTCCAACACTCCGCCTTTCTTCTTGGCTCCTCTATCATTAGTAACTCTATACTCGTTTTGAGCCATGCTTTCCACCAATTCTCTTGCTTCAGTTTCGTCACGGTTCTTCAACGAACCACCGGCTGATGCGTCAAGTATCATTCGCGTTTGAGCCCTCAAACCTTGGGTAAACATTTGCATCTGATTGTGGCCATCAAAACCGTGATTCGGACACCTTTTAAGACAAACTTTGAACCTCTCCCAAGCATCATACAACGTCTCCCCATCCGCTTGTTCGAAGTTGCTAATTTCAGCCCTTCTTTCTAGAAACTTGTGAATGGGAAAGTAACGATCTAAGAACTTCCGCTCCAGCTGTCTCCAAGTCTCAATAGTCCGGCGGGTATCGTGTCCAACCAATCTTTAGCACGGCCGGTGAGAGAATGCTTGAATAACCTCAGTCTTTTGTCCGATTCGCTCACCCCCGGTGGATCGGTATAGTCGCAGGCTTCATAGAAGTGAGACAAGTGTAAGTTCGGGCATTGAGCTTCCGATCCTGAATAAGGGTTCTCCTTTAGGGCGGAGAGGACCGTGTTCTTGATGTCGAATGAGACAGGATTCGCCGGCTGAAAGCCTTGATATGCCAACGCGTCATTGTCTCTCCTCCCATAATCACCAAGGGTACGCCTTGGCGGTTGAGGAACCGGTGGAACCTGTTCTTCTTCCATCGTTGCTGAAGTCTGTCCTTGACAGTCCGGTGTATCCCTTAGCAAAGCTGTTCCCCTTGAAGCTTGGGCTTCCCTTGTTGCCTTCCGAATTGCGCGAGCTGTCTTTTCAATTTCGGGATCGAATTGTAGCTCAACTGGACCTGTTCTCCGCATGCACAAGGAAACACACAAGTAGAACGCTCCGGTAGAAAAATATCAAACAGAAAAATAAAGAAAACACAGAAAATATGAACACTATCGCCTTGTCGAATCAATCACAATCCCCGGCAACGGCGCCAAAAACTTGATGGATAATTTTCGCAAGTGAACGAATTACCACGTAGTAATAAAAATATCGATCCACAGGGATTGTGTGATTAAACTAGTCGAATAGTGCTCATAGACATTATGCAAGAAATACACATAAATTGGGGGTATGTTGAGTGATGATTTGTTAGAAAACGTGCTTTGATATAATGGAAAAGCGAGGTAGAATCATCGGAATCGCCTAGTCTATAGCTAAACCACATACAATCTACTATATCATAGGAATCTACTCAAGTGTTAACAACTAGATCGACAAATTAGTGAATCGCAATCTCTTGTCAAAATCCACTCTATTCGTTGTCGATACTCCCCCGATCTCTCGGGCGGAAGCTACCTACAACGAATGATATTAACGCGCGTCAATCGTTCGCTACACTCTATGCCTCAATCTCTCGACCGGAGACACTCGAGCGCTTAATGCAATTCAGTTCAGAAATTAAATCAATACTCTCGCACGTGACTTAACTCGAAATCATTACAACACTAATGAAGGATTATAAAGCATTAAACATCGAATTGCATTAAATCAACACTATGAACAGAGTAGTTTCTTACACATATAGCAGATTACATGAGGTCTATCTACATCCTAGGCTATCCTAGATCCTACCTCCGAAGAACTTAGCTCCTCATCTCCCTTTGTTCGCGTCCGAGCTTCAATGTCATGGCTTGTGAATCCATGCTATCGATGTGCTTGGAGCTATCCTTCGGAGTCTTGAATCCCAATCTTGAAGTTCCAAACCCAGAATGTAGATCAAATTTACAGAATTTTCCAACCCGAAAACAGAATTATGCAGAATCCATCAACTACGCCGCGCGTGGTAACAGAATCACGCGGCGCGTGATCAAGTCAGAGAGCAATCTTCTTCTTTAACAAGGCTTCACGCCGCGCGTGGTAAGGCATCACGCCGCGCGTGATCAGAGTGAAAATCTTGGCTCCCTGTGAGCTCCATCACGCGGCGCGTGATGGGCTACGCCCCCAGCGTAGTGAAAATCCTCCATTTCCTGCAATTTTTCCTGTTTTCTTGCAAAACAAGTAATCAAGCTTATGGTTAGATTTCTCTTATATTTATTGCTAAAAACCTACTAAAATGCATCTAATGTTGCTAAAATAGGCATGGATTAGAGAGTGTGACGATTCGTCATCATAGGGATATAGTACAACGTAGGTGTAGGTAGTCTCCCGAGAAAGCGGAGGCTGCAGAAAAAGCTGTAAAAGACCTCCTAGAGGCAAATTTTATTTCGGAGGCCAGGTATACTACCTGGTTGTCCAATGTTGTACTCGTCAAAAAATCTAATGGAAAATGGAGAATGTGTTGTGATTATACCGACCTCAATAGGGCTTGCCCTAAAGATTCTTATCCTTTACCCTGCATTGATAAATTAGTTGATAATTCTTCTGGCTTTAAATTATTATCTTTTATGGATGCATATTCAGGATACAACCAAATTCCAATGGCAGTGGCGGATAGAGAAAAAACAGCCTTCATGACTGAGTCAGGCAACTATTACTACAACGTAATGCCCTTCGGTCTGAAGAATGCTGGAGCAACATACCAGCGAATGATGAACAAAGTATTCCGAGGACAGATCGGCGACATGCTCGAAGTTTACATGGACGACATGATCGTCAAATCCCCCGAGGAAAATGACCATGTCGAGCACCTACGAAAGGTCTTCAAGCAGGCCAGAAAATATAATATGAGATTCAATCCAGAGAAATGCACATTCGGAGTCCGAGCAGGAAAATTCCTTGGATTTTACCTGACCGAGCGAGGAATTGAGGCAAATCCCGACAAATGTCGTGCCTTCGCTGAGTTCCCAACTCCTAGTGACAAAAAATCAATACAAACTCTCAACGGAATGCTAACGTCCTTATCTCGCTTCGTAGCCAAATCCGCACAACACGCGCTCCCTGATGAATCTTCATCAGTCGCTATTTTTAGAGTCTTTTTAATTAAGTTTTTAATATAATTTTATTAGTTTAGTGTTTACTTTAAAGTCATTTTAAATAAATTGCGGTTTTTGATTTATTGAGTCAATTAGACGTTTTTCTCTATTAAAATAATATTTTGTGTAGTTTTTATTTTCTTGGTTCAACTAAACAGATTTTATGCTTGAGAACAAATATTATTAATAGGTGTTTTAGTGTAATGTGCTGGTGTAAATAGAAAACAAACCAAAGCTGCCTAATGAAAGAAGAAAACGTGGGCCTAATGTCTTGGCCCAAATCCAAGAAGAAAGAGATGGAGCTTGGCACATGTACCAGGAGCTGCTGCGGACACAGATGACACACGCACTACAGGACAAGAAAGAGAGGACGCATCACCAACGAAAAAAACAGGGGAAATAGGAAAAAGCTGCGTACAGTGAAAAGGAATGGAGATTGAAGATAGTGGTTGCAAGCTTATGACTTCTTTGGTTCAATTTTCTTCTTCCCTTTGTTTTATCTTATTTTATCATGAGTAGCTAAACTCTAGATTGGTCCTTAGGGGATTCTAATTTTAATTTATCTTGAACCATGTGATTATCATATGTTATGATCAATGAATTACGAAGTTAGTTTTTTCAATTATTCCTTGTGCTTAATGCTTTACATGACTTGATCAACTGTGTGATGATTTCAATTATTTGTTTTACTATGACGATAGGAATGAATGATCGATCTAGGAATGATTGATCAATTAACTTTCACTTAAGACATTTCGGATTGTTAATTGAGATTTAACGGATTAAAGTTTATATTCCTCAATTGATCATAGATTACCTAAGACATTAGGAATCGATGATCAAGGGAGAGGATTATGTTACCAAGACATTGGGCATAATCAATTGAGATTTAATCTAATCATGAAACTAAATTGAGTAATTTGTAATCATACATGAAATTACCAAGAGAAATAGTAATTAGATGAACCAAAAGGATCAATCGTTGTTCTTTTATTACTTGGAATCCTAAGTTATTTATAGTTTATGATTAAACTTCAAACCAAAGAAAACCCCCCCCTTTTATTTACGTCTTAAATACGATAAAATTGTTTTGTCAAGATCGAAACAATCCCTGCGGATACGAACTTTATAAATTTTATTACTTAACGATAAATTAGTACACTTGCTATTTTGTCATCACTCCCACTTTTCAAATTGTTAAAGAAAGAAGCTATTTTTGAATGGTCTAACGAGTGCGAGCAGGCTCTTCAACATCTGAAGAAAGCTCTATCCGAGCCACCTGTCCTCTCGCGACCAAACGACGAGGAGGTACTATAATTATACCTCTCGATCGCATCAGAAGCCGTAAGTGCAGCTCTCGTCCGCGAAACGAACGAAGGACAAAAGCCAGTGTACTTCACGAGCAAAGCCTTACAAGGCCCAGAACTTAGATACCAGCAAATTGAAAAAATAGCTCTCTCCTTAATCTATGCTGCAAGAAGATTGAGGCATTACTTCTTGGCTCATACTATTGTGGTCCGAACAGACCAGCCCATCAAATCACTACTTGGTCGACCAGATATGGCAGGCAGGATGCTGAAATGGTCCCTCGAACTTTCAGAATTTGACATTCGTTACGAAAGCAGAAAAGCATTAAAAGCTCAAGTCCTAGCCGACTTCGTAGCAGAGATGACGAGCCCTTCCCCCTCAATTGACGGGGTAGATAAGTGGACGATCTTTGTGGACGGAGCATCAAGCGCAACAGGAGCAGGTGCAGGTATCATACTCGAAAATGAGGATGGTATACTAATCGAAGTATCACTAGCACTGTCTTTCCCAACCTCAAACAACCAGGCAGAGTATGAAGCTTTCCTCGCAGGCCTACGTTTAGCCGAGGACATGCATGCCAAGGAGATTAAAATCTATACAGATTCACAACTAGTTGCTTCTCAAGTGCTAGGAGAATATCAAACCAAAAACGATAACCTCTCAGAATACTTAACTCTAGTGAAAGAAAAAATTACTAAGTTTGATTCTGTGGAGATATTACATGTACCTCGCGAACACAACAAACGGGCAGACATACTGTCCAAACTGGCAAGCACAAAAAGGAAGGGCGGAAACAAATCTGTGATCCAAGAAATACTCCCTCGTCCAAGCATAGAAAAACCGACCAGCGTCCTCGACATCAATGTTATCAGCGACAAAAACTGTTGGATGACACCAGTATACAACTTCCTCGAGCACGGAAATCTCCCTCCCGAGCAGAAAGAGGCAGCAGTGATAAGGCGAAGAGCATGTGCATATGTAATTCTCGATGGAAAGTTGTACAGGAGAGGATTTTCCATTCCCCTTCTAAAAATGTGTTGACGAGGACACAGTCGACTACATCCTGCGTGAGATTCACGAAGGAATCAATTCACAACACTTGGGAGGCAGATCACTGGCCAGAAAAGCATTACGAGCAGGATATTACTGGCCTACCATGCAACAAGATGCTAAGGACCACGTAAAGAAGTGTGACAAATGCCAACGACACGGGGACATGCACTTAGCCCCTCCTCGCGAGCTCAAATCTTTGTCCTCACCATGGCCGTTTGCCTGGTGGGGCATGGACATACTTGGTCCCTTCACAAGAGGACTTCATCAAAATAGATTTTTAATAGTCGCAGTCGACTACTTCACCAAATGGGTGGAAGCGGAACCCCTCTCTGACATAACATCGTTTAGAATCCTTCGTTTCTTCAAACGAGATGTGCTATCCAGATTTGGAATACCACAAGCTGTGGTCACAGACAATGGAACACAGTTTACAGACAAAGGCTTCCAAGAATTCCTTGCTGCCCTGGGCACCAAGCAACATTTCACATCAGTCGAGCACCCCCAAACTAACGGGCAAGCCGAAGCCGCGAACAGAGTAATCCTACGTGGCTTACGGCGAAGGCTCGACCAGAACAAAAAGAAATGGGTCGAGGAGCTCGAAAGTGTGCTTTGGGCTTATCGAACAACCCCACACTCCACAACCGGGGAAACCCCATTCCGGATGGTATACGGAACAGAGGCAGTTATCCCTGTAGAAGTCGGGGAACCCTCCCGACGAACTGAACAACCCCTTGAGGAAGAATTGAACGACGAGGCACTCCGAGAAGAGCTCGACCTCGTCGAAGAAATCCGAACAAAGGCATCCTTACGAGAAGCCACTCTTAAACAAAAAATAGCTGCTCGACATGACACCAAAGTCATCAAGAGAGAATTTGAGGTCGGCAGCCTCGTCTTGAGACGAAATGCTAAAGATTCCCAAGATGGAAAACTTGCAGCCAATTGGGAAGGACCATACCGAGTCCGCAACAAAACAGAAAACGCGGCATACTACCTCGAGGACCTTCAAGGGAAAGAGATCCTCCGACCATGGAATGCCCAGAAATTGAAACAATATTACAGCTAAGTTTTTGCCACACTAAAAAGGCTGCTCGAACTCAGAGCACAACGAGTCGAACACCTTGACAACGGAGGGCACCACGGTACACGTGCTCATCTAAAACCATAGCAGGGGAACCGATCCGCCATAAGGGGAACGGAACTCTTGCTTGACAAGGATAACTCTCGAAACGAGCCCATTGTCCCTGTACCATGACCTAGCACCCAGCTCGCGATGGGAGGTTCAGGTTGCGAAGAAAGGCACACTAGCGTGCTCGTATTCGCGTAACTTAGAAACAACTCTAAGTGCTTATACAGTTCCCCAAACTGTTTAAGTCAAAGCTGAGGAAACTACCCTCAACAAAACGCGCTCGACAAAAACTAGCGAAGGCTCCCCGACATGAATTTTGTAACAACAAACTTTCATCCCTAAAAATTTCGCAAAATGGGGAGGGAACCTCCCCGTCACGAATTTTGTAACGAGCTTGGCATTTATACATGCAAAAATGAAAAGCATACATACATGCACAAAAACAAACAGGCAAAACTTAGCACACCAACGTGCTCGGACGAACACACTAACGTACTCGGACGAACACACAAAAACTTGCTCGGACGAACACATCATCAATAAAATCTGCTCGACTAAAGCTCCCCGGCGCTAAATTTATAAAACAAATTTAGCCAAGTTAAAAACAGGGAGGAAACGCTCCCCGGTGCGAAATTTAAACAACGAATTTCGCGAAGCTTAAAACGGGGACAAGCTCCCCGGTTCCGATTTTGAGCAATAAATTTTGGGAGGAAAAGGCTCCCCGGCGCGAAATTTATACAACAAATTTCGTAAAATTTTCTAAGTTAAAAACGGGGAAAGGTCCCCGGTTGAAGTTTTGAACAAGGAAGAAACATACATACGAGCAGATATATACGAGCAGAGAAATGAAACGAGCAGGATTATTTGAACAATAATAAATAAACGGGCACATGCCCGGAATTGTCATAAAAATAAAATTGGGATAAAAGCCCACTTGTTCAAATATTACAAACCATGGCACATAGGCCCCAAAAGATTACCAAAGAAAAATAAGATACAAAGAGCATTAAAACTCCTACTCATCACGATCACCCTCCTCGTTTCCCTCCTCCTCATCTGAAGCCTCCTCGGTTTCCAACCCCTCAAGAACAACGATGCGATCACCTTCGATCCTTCCATTAACATGCATGCCCTCCATGACTAAATTCAGCTCGGGATTAAGAAACATCATCTGCTGCTTAGCATTCTCAAAAGCATAGACAGCACCATCGACGCAATCAGCAGATAGCTGAGCAATAGCTTGAACAAGCTCTGCTCGGGTAGTCAAGCCTGCTGCAGCTGGGTGCTCACCCTCGCACGATGCCATAGCTGCAGTCAGTCGCTCCACTTCTGCCCGGGCAACATCTAACTCCTCGGTCCTCATGCGAAGCTCGACCGTCTGATCCCCGAAGATCTTTTTCTTCTCCTCGTAATCCGCTTGATCATTTTCCAGATGGACGATGCGGGACTTAAGATTCCCAATCCTAGTCTGAAATGCATCTCTCTCCCCCTCCAGTCTGTCCCGCTCATCACCTAGCACCAGAGCACTCTCCATCATCCGTATGACCCCGACCATATCCCGAGCATGTTGTGTCCTCCTCGCATCAGTTTCTTGCTCAAGAATGGCAACCTTCTCAGCATCAGCAATCATAGGAGGGAACATGTCAAAAAATCTGGACACAGTATAACACCGGGGAACAGGAAAGCCGGTCATATCTCCCATGCCTGCCTCAGGACAATCAATCTCCCTCGCCCTCTTCTGAGGAGGCTGCTGAACACAAGAGGGAGTACCAGAAGCACCTCCCTGAGAAGAGCACCCTTGCGCAGCAGGAGTCCCACGACGGACTCGCGGGGGACTCTTGGCTGCCACCTTTTTCTTCTTTCCCTTGCTCGACGCTCTTTCATTGACTGCAGCCTTCAACATACGATCAGCAATGGACTCCATCTTACCTGTAAGAAAAAAATAAGACAAAGTCAAAAATAAAGCAAAGACAGATAAAAATATTTTAAGAAAAGCAAGTGAAATACGAGCACGTTATACCCAAGCAGATCCTCACTTCCTTGGCATTCCTACATTCAAGGACTTCCCGAATATTGATAGACCTCTTGGAGGTCTTCGGGTTCCCATCCTCATCTACAATAATTTCACCTCCCCTGTTCACCCACACAGCAGGGGTGAAACCTTCAACAAAATTCTTCAAATCTTCAAAGCTGACCCTGTCCTCAGCGGATAATTCAGCATCCCTTACCATATACTGACGAGGATCCTTATGAAAATGGACATATGTCCAACTTAAAGGAAACTTGGGTTCCATCCTAGTCAAAACCCTCCCGGCAGCATCCCTACGAACAACCCCGTATTCATCCAAATCGGGTCTAGGCTCCAACAGATTGTCCAGGGCAGCAGGAGACTCTGGTCGGACAATGTAATACCTTTCCTAAAGTTCCGCACGGAATCAGTGAATAACTTAAAAAGCTTCACGTCATCTTGTTGCTTCAGCGATACCCAATTCTGCCGAGGAACCGCTCGATCTTCACTCCTTGTGGTCTTCCGTTGGACCTTAAAAATTCGGAAGAAAAGGGGAAGAGTAGGTCGAACACCCCTATACTCACATAAGTGCTCAAAAGCCAAAATAAACGCCCACGAATTTGGATGAAGCTGGGAAGGGGCAACCCTTAATGTCCTAAGTACTCCTATCATAATAGGACTGAACGACAATCGAAGTCTTAGCTCCTTAAAAACAAACTCATACATGGCAAAGCCATATCCGTCAAAAGAAGAGCACACTCTTTGACCCTGGTCGAGCATATAAATTTGCCAGTTAACCGGATCATTCCTCCTCCTCCGCTCGACCACTGTGTGCAATTTCGGATCATTGGGAGTAAGCACAGAAGCTATCCCCCCGGGGCTCAGGATCGACCCAATCTAGCTCAGGATCAGTAATCGCATCAAGTAATCTATACCTCACGACCCCTTGACTCTCCACTACCTCCTCGATATCTGACATATGGAACCTGAAAAGCAGTGAAAATAAAGTGAATTCGACAGTCAATCAAATCCACCCTTTCACCGCAATTCAAGTGAAAGAGCGCAAAATAGACCGAGGACGCTGTCCCCAACCAAAACCCTTACCAATTGGCAACACACAAACCGAGGAGGAGGCTCCCCATCATGAATTTTTTACAACAAAATTCGTTTGAAAATTTTTTTCTAAGTTAAAACCGGGGAGGAGGCTCCCCATCAAAAAACCGGGGAGGAGGTTCCCCATCACGAATTTTTTACAACAAAAATTTTGCCCATATGCCGAGCACGGGACGACTAAAAATCCGAGCACGGGACGACTAAAATCCGAGCACGGAGGACCTAAAAAACCGAGCACGGACGACTAAATATCCGAGCACGGGACGACTAAAAATCCGAGCACGGAGGACCTAAAAATCCGAGCACGGAGGACCCAAAAATCCGAGCACGGAACTGCTATGCGTATCATTATAGCTACGAGCACGGCGAATCCCATAACATGGAAAAGCTTAAGTTCAACTTTGTTATTCCGAGCAGGAAAATTTACCAAATTTAACTGTTCCGAGCAGAGGCATTCCGAGCAGGAAAATTTAACGCAAAACTTATGCCGAGAAGAGTCATTCCGAGCAGGAAAATTTAACGCAGACTTGTTCCGAGCAGATTACAACTTCAAGTTCTCCCCGGTCGGAATCTTTGCGCAGATTCGAAGCGCAAGGGGGACAAGCTCCCCGGATTAAAACCCATTAAAAGTTATTTGAAGGGGACGAAGCTCCCCGGTTTAAATGGGGTTGTTTACGTTGGAATTTGGTAAACAACCGCTAGTTTAAGTGTTTAAACTCGCGAGATCAACTAGTAAATCTCAGGACAATTTTGTGTTTATTCGTTGTAAGAAAACTGTTTGAATGATCGTTTTAATAAGGAAATAAACACTTAGGAATTAAAATGTTTTAAAGCATACAAGAGAAACTAATTCGAATCGCCTCGAAGTAGCGGTTTCTCAAGCAAGTATCTGAATTTAAACTTGGAGAAGATTACTGGAAACAAATTGCATTGAATGAAAAACAATTACAAATAAAGATGGTTCACAAAACATACATTGCTCTTCTGAATTCCGTTCGTTCGATCGCTGAGTACTTAGAATTTTAGAGAGAGTGTTTGTATAAAATTTTGTGACTCCTGTTCTGAATGAAAAACTACTATAAATACTACTACAAAGTGGTAACTGTTTCTCGATCATCTGGACGCTCCTCCATTTGCCACGTCGACCACGTTCTCCATTTTCATCTTCCATTCCTTCAGCGCGCGCCAATGCCTTTTGGGCCGCTCGTTGCTTCGTCTTTGGGCTTGGCCCAACTCTCTATCAGTTTGATTTCGTGCTTTCGATAGCCTTCTGACAAAACCAAAATTGGACGCGTTGTCCATATCTCTCAAAGCGCCTTTTTGCTTCGACCCAGTTGGCTTTCGACGCCAACTTTGAAAGTTTTATTTTAACAATATCACTTCCAAATAAATATTGGACCCGCCAATTATATTTAATTGATAAATACCAAATTTATATCCAACAAATTGCCCCCCAAAAATGCCATTTTCGACTATGTCTATCGCAAGAGGAAGTGGCGTTTTTGAGAGTATTAATGGATATCTTTCTTTTCCATTTATCTCTCCTATCGTTTAGACTGCCATTCAAAACTTTGGATTGGCTCCAAACCTGCTTTTCTTTCCACCTGTCAAGGGATTTGGACATTTGTCAACGAGGGAGTTGAAAAATTTGTTATTTTCAACAGACCGCGTGCCTCTATAAATAGCCATACCCTCCCTTTATTGCGTTTTCTCCAAATTTTTTTTCTGTCAACTGTTCATCTTCTTCTTCATCTTCCGCGATTCTTTCTTGAATTCTTGTTTCCAAAAGTCTTCTTGTTTTCACTTTTCCGCTTATCACCCAGTCATCAACTTTCTTTTCACTCGGATTTTCCTCAACTGTTTCAAACAACCTGTGATTCCCAAATTTAACCCTAATCACCATTCTTTTACGCCATCTTTATACCTTCATCAATGGCGTCAGGTTCAAGTGTCGGAAAATTCCTTCCTTACGCCGGTAAGTGGACCGCCGCCACTCTTTCCTCTTACGACACGGATGTGGTTCCAGAACCATCATTGCGTTTAGACTTACAAAAGTTTTGGGAAAATCAATTAATCTTTCCTTATTCTGTTGATAACCTCGTGCATGCGTTTGGGGGACCCAAACCAAGTGATAAAAGTCGGAATTCCAAGGTTTTGTCTATTTTTCCTGTTTATAAGCCTTGTGTTCCTAGGGTTTTCATTAGTGAACCCTATAATTTTAGCTATATCAAGGCGCCTAACAGAGTGTTTCGATCAGCTCCTTCTTTGAATGATCAATACATTGGCTGGTTGGACAGGGTACAACGTGACAAAGCTGACATTTGGCAAGCTTGTGGCATTTATGACCTTATTCAACTTTCTCGGACCAGCCTTAAATACCAGCAAGAGATGATTATTGCTGCTTTACACTTCTTTGAGTCTTCCACCAACACTTTCCACTTCGAATGTGGCATGATGACTCCTACACTGCTGGATGTTGCTGCCATTACTGGCTTATCGCCTCTTGGCGACACTTATGATCCTTGCAAAGCTTCCGACACCATCAAATTCGACTTTCGAAACAAGTCTTACTCTAAATACATCGTGGAGAATCGAAAGACTAGTGATGAAGTAAGTGACGAAGAACACATCGCTTTCTTAACCTTATGGCTATCGCAGTATGTCTTCTGCACTCAATCTCTCCAAGTAGCCAAGAAATTCATCCCTATGGCTATTCAATTACATGAATGTCAGCAATTCAACTTCGCTCGGCTTATTCTTGGATGTCTTTATGAATCCATGAGGGATGCTTGTGAACATCTTAAAAGAACAAGCGATGGATCCACCTTTTTAGGTGCTGGTCCCTTCTGGTTACTGCAATTATGGCTAACTGCCACTTTTCATGCTGAGCTTGACCTTTTCTTGCCTGAGCCATACTATGAGGAATCAAGAACACGTCGAGTCGAAGGCACAAGGTTGGCGAGGATGGTGCCTAGGGAAAGAGGCCTTGGTTATGATGTGGCTTTCCAACAGTATTTTAATACTTTCCTCAGCCTGAAGAAGTTCAAGCCTAGCTTTGCTCCCTTTGTGGATAGGCCACTTGGTCCTCCTTGGTTTACTCACAGATTTCCTTCTCCACCGGAATTCGAGACGGTAACCAACAACATTTGGACTGCTTACTTGATGCCTACAGTCTTGTCTTGTCGAATTGGCTTGACCTCTGGAGATTTTGGGTTAGTTGGTTACTTCCCAAACCTGGTGTCTCGCCAATTTGGCTTAACTCAAATACTCCCTAAGAGCATATATTTGGAAGAGAGGGAGGTTTGTTTAGGCAAGCATGGCATGACAGAACCACAGTTCCATTCATTCTTGAACCACTTCAATCAGCCTTCTTATGAGCTTACCCCATTCGACTTCGCTCCCTCACATGCCTGCACTAGGGAATTTTTTACCTGGTGGTCTCGACACTATGAAGGACGCCTGGTCGACAAGACTGCCTTGCTCACCGCTATCTCTAATGGGTTCGACTCATCTATTTTGAACAAGATTAAGTCGAAATTGAACGCCAGAGGTATTCTTTTAGTTTTACTTTTACTTGCATCATTTTTACCTTGCGTGCTTTTCTCTTATGCGCACCTCTTCGATGCAGGGAGTAAGTCGAAGGCAGGTTCCAGCGACTCTAGCAAGCCTCTTCCTCCACCATCTAAGGTTGAACTACAGGTAGGCTTTTACCTTCTTGTGGCTTCTCACACTTCTGTAAGATTTCTATGTTAACTTCGATATGCCCTTTCTAGATTGCTTCACGCAAGAGGCCTCATTCAACTGAAACTCCTTCTGTTTCGAAAAAACAAAAGCCTGTTCCAGCCACTTGTTCGAGCGCTTCAGATAAGGTACTTATCTAGCAAAAGACTTTTCTCTTCTTTTCCTTACCTGCGAACTTACGGAGTTGTGGCTTGCAGGATATTCCTGTTCTCTCGACCATCCCCGAACAGACTACCGTTGTTACTACTCAAGATCTTTTTCCCAGTGCTGAACCCATTACTGATGAGAAAAAGAAAAAGAAGAAGAAGAAGAAGGAACACCAACCCACCCAAGAAAGTACTCCTGAGCGCAAGTCCTCTGAGATTGAGGCACAACCTGATACTCTGGCATCACCTGAGGACCCTCCTTTGGAACAATCGGAGAGGAAGAAAAAGAAGAAAAAGAAACAGAAAAAATCTCCTGCTGCAGCTACTGTTGTCGAGGCTTCTGCTACTGCAAAAGAAACAACCTCACAACCTGAAGCTTCTGCTACCCCTCAAACCCAAGTAAGCCATTCTTACTTCTTGTTATTTCTCCAGCCTTTGACTGTGTTACTCATTCTTTCATGGTTTTGTTTGTTTCAGCCACAAAACTCTGCTCAAGTTATTCCTCAGGATGAGCCTGCTCTTAGCAAAGTGGCTGAGGGGGTGGTCGAAGGACCAAGCGATGCGCATCCTGAAGATGTTGCAGAAAAAATCCCATCTCCTCAGCCTCTCGAAACGGCCATTCCTACTGGAACTTCATCACCGCCCAAAGCTCCTAGCTCGCCTCACCGCGCTTTCGAAGATGATATCCTTAAGCCTGACCATGAAGAAAACCAACTCGATCAAAGCCTACCACAGCAGAATCCTTTAACAAACTCTGCCCAAGTATTGGCTGATAATGATCCTCCAACCAACTTTCCAGCTGACCCCATTGCTAATACTGAACAAAGGCCAACGGTTGATGGAGAACACTCCACTACCAATCCACCACAACCAAGTGGGTCAAACCATGAGTCCAGTTCACCTGGTGCTGGCACTTTCGACTCTGATGATGGGAACTCCTACATTGGTGATTCATTTGGTGAAGAGGGAACTTCTGTGTCGAAGCCACTTCCTACTGTTATCTTGCCAGCTGAACTCGCCAAAGAGTTAAAAGATTTAACTCCAGTAGACGCACTCAACAAGCTTTTATCAAGTCATGGGGCATCTAGCTCCGTTGTCGAAGACGCAGGGGGTGAGGAAAATGTACTTGAGCAAGAACAATTTGAGCATGAAGTCAGGTTTAGGCGAGAAATTCTTAATGGGGATATGTTGGGCCTGCTTGAGCGTGACTCTTCTATATATTACAACATCAAAGCTCTCTTTCGCAAACTGCAGAACCCAAGGACTGACGAAGCAATGTTCCTTCTAGTGACTCAAGCTGAAACCTTTCTAGAACAATTCGTTAGCCAATCTCAACTCCTAACCCGGACTAGCAGCCTTTTAACATCTCTGCTTGCCACCCAGCAACAACATTTCGAGCAAGCTAATAGTTGCAATGCAGAGGTCACAACTATCAAGGCTGCCTCTGATGAAGCTCTTGAGCAACTTGTGACTTGTGAGAACAATATTGCTCAATGGCAGTCTGAAATCGAAGCGCTAAAGGAAAAAATTCGACAGGAAGAGGCTAAGATGGAAAAGCTAGCTGCAGTAGCTATCGAAGCACAAAAGGTTAAACTTGATGAGCTAGCACGTGAAGGTATCCAACACTACAGTAACGGTCTAGCGGTCCAAAAGCGAGTTGAGCACCTTGCTAGTGATAAAGAAATGCTACAACGTAAACTGGCATCCATTCGAACTCAGTATTACCAATTTCAAGCGGCCAATCGAAAGCCTCCTTCGACATCCCAGCAACAATCTTGACCTTATAACTTTTCCTTTTAGTCTTAAGTTTTTGTTATTCTTTTTGGAGGTCGTAATTGTAAATCTTTTAACACTAGCAACTGTCGAACAATCTCGTACATGGCTTTTGAATGTATGCCCGTTTTTAATGCTGCATGTTCATATATTGGTTGAGTATTTTATTCTTTTGTTATTGTTCGCTTTCCTTCTTTTGGGCCATTTTCCCAAGCCTTATTAATGGCACTTTGTAAGGAATGAAGCGAACATGTTTCCAAAGTAGTCAACACAGTTAACTAGATGGCTTTGTGCATTAATGCAATGGCATTTCCTATGTAAACTGGCCGTGGTTAGTTGTAACTGCCTGGTCATTAACGCGTCTTAATTCTTCTATAAATACTCACGCCTTGCAACTCTTTCTGTTCATCACTTTATACAAACTAACGCATCAACACTTCTCCACAAAGAATGGATAACAAGAAAAATCCGCCTTCTTCTACCTCAAGCTCAAACATGCTACGTCCTCTTAGAAGGGGGCGAATCAAGATTCCAGCCTCCAAACCTCCACGCGCTAGAACCCTTCGCCCTCGGCCGGCATCAGCTAAGGTAGTAGAAACCATTATTCTCTCTTCTGATTCCTCAAGCTCTAGTTCAGATGACGAAGATGAAGACTACCTCAAGTTTCTCAGTACCCTAGAGCCTGACGAAGAATACCCAGGAACTCCGACTCCTTCTTCTGAGGATGAAGATTCTCAGATCTCAGAACTTTCCAGTTCTGATTCAAAGGATGAGGGAACTCAGTTTCAGAGTAAACCTTAAATGGTTATCTTTCAGCATTCAACCATTTCTTGTATTTTCTTGAACATTCTTGAATGATTGGTTGTATTGTTGATTTTATATGAAATAAAACTTGATTCTTGGCATTTCCTTTTACCATTTCGCAAATTTTATTCTTGCGTTATTCATTTTTTATGGTGATTTCTTGCAACATTGGCTTGTATTTCTTTAAATATTTGCCATTCATGTTGACTGAACGTTTCTCAGGGGTTAACTCTTCAATCTCATAAGCTCCATTTGACAAAACTTGGGAAATCTTAAATGGTCCTTCCCAATTGGGTGACCACTTTCCAAAGACTCGATCTCGTTTGTCCATGGGGAGGATGACTTTCCAAACTAAGTCTCCTGCGTCAAAGAGTTTGGATTTAACCCTTTTGTTATATGCTCTGGCAATTCGTTCCTTTTGTCGGATCAAAGCATCTAACGCTTGCAACCTCTCCTCATCCACATCTGTTAATTCATCTAACATTATGTTCTCATAGTGATCAGGAGGTAGTTCCCATTGCCTTTGCACTCGAATTGACTGCATCATTATTTCGACCGGTAACACAGCATCGTGGCCATATGTTAGTCGAAAAGGTGTCGAACCTGTTGACTCTTTAGGAGAATTCCTACATGCCCATAGGACTTGGTCCAAGGTCTTATGCCAATTCTTTGGCTTTTGAGCAACGTGCTTCTTAATTAAACTAATTATAACCTTGTTGGCTGCTTCAACTTGGCCATTTGCTTGAGCATAATAAGGCGTCGAAGTTATTAGCTTAAAACCTAATTGTTCAGCAAAATCTTGCATCTTTCGACCAACAAACACCGTTCCTTGGTCCGTAGTGATCGTCTCAGGAAGCCCAAACCTATAAATAATATGGTCTTGGATAAAATTGATCACTGTTTCCTGATCCACGTTTGTTAGGGCAACAGCCTCTATCCATTTGGTAAAATAATCAATCCCAACTAGTATATAACGTTGGTTCTTGGATGACGCGGGCCTTATCTCACCAATTAAATCTAGAGCCCAGCCTCTAAAAGGCCAAGGTTTGATAATCGAATGCAACTCACTGGCAGGGACGTGTTGTATCCCTGCGTGTTTTTGACACTCTTGACAGCCTTTCGCATATTCTATGCAGTCCTTAAGCATGGAAGGCCAATACAAACCCTGTCGAAACAAAAGCCATTTCATCTTGTGGCCTGCCTGATGGGCACCACAGGCTCCACTATGGACATTTGAAACTGCTACATACGCTTCATTTTCATTTAGGCATTTCAACAAAACCCCTTCAGGAGTCTTCTTAAATAGCTCATTTCCCATGATTGTGTAATTCAAGGCTCTATACTTAATCTTCCTATCGGCTATACCTGTTGGATTTTCTATGTATTTAACAATGGGTTGTCTCCAATCCGTGTCAGCCAAATTGCCAATCACAAAAACTTCAGTCATTACTTCATCAAAGTGTGCATCAGCCATTTCGGACTCCCTTTCGACGTTTAGTTCACTTGCCCCCAGCTGATGGGGTATTACCTCACATGAGATTAGTTTTTCTTTGATTTCAACTATCTCATCTAATTTTTCCCTTGTTACCTTATAACCAGAAGCAATTTGGGCTAAGTCATTTGCTTCTTGGTTTTCGATCCGAGGCACGTGTTGAATGTCACACGAATCAAATCGTTTTAGTAACGAGAAGGCAATGACAAAGTATTTCATCAAATGTTCTTGAATGCATTTGTACTCCTTTGTCAATTGTTTTATTACTAATTCAGAATCTCCTCTGATTTTAACATGTTTTGCCCCCAAGTCTAAAATAATCCTTAGACCTGCAATTAAAGCCTCGTACTCGGCTTCATTATTAGAGCATGTTCCGTTAATCTTATACTTAAATTTTGTTGGAATCTTTAAAGGAGAAATGATTAAGATTCCAATTCCTGTACCATGTTTGTGCTTCGAGCCATCAAAGTACAGCATCCAAGGTTCATGTTCTACATATGTTATTGGGGTCTTAGCCACCGAGTGGTCAACCAAAAAGTCAGCCACTACTTGACCTTTTACAGCCCTCAGGGGTTGGTAAGTCAATGAATATTCAGTTAAAGCTAAAGCCCACTTCCCAATTCGACTATGCAAAATTGGTTTTAATAACATATGCTTAATGATGTCAAAATGAGAATAAACATAAACATGAACTGGTTTGATATATTGCTTAAGTTTGGTACACGAGAAATACAAACATAGACAAAGCTTTTCAATTGGACTATATCTAGTCTCAGCATCATTCAAGATTCTACTTAGATAGTAAATAGCCTTTTCTACGCCATTTTCATCCTCTTGTGCGAGCATGCTTCCAATAGTCGAATCTGATGCTGCGATATACAACTTCATTTCTTTGTTTCGAATAGGAGGCATTAAAGTTGGAGGCTTCGACAAGTATGCCTTGATATCATCAAATGCCTTTTGTTGTTCCGTTCTCCATTCAAATACATCACCTTTCTTGAGCCTTAGCAGTGGAGAAAAAGGTTGAGCTTTGCCACTTAGGTTTGATATAAACCTTCTCAAGAAATTGACCTTTCCTAGCAAAGATTGAAGCTGTTTCTTCGTTCCTGGAGGTTTTGTCTCCATGATAGCCTTTGTCTTATTTTGGTTAATTTCTATGCCCTTCTTATGCACAACAAAGCCAAGGAAATCTCCTGCATGTACACAAAAAGCACATTTCAGTGGATTCATTTTCAGTCCACATTTTCTCATTCTTTCGAACGATTTTTTAAGATGTTCGATATGTTCATCCTGGGAGGAGGATTTCACAACAATATCATCAATATAAACCTGCATAAATATTTCGATAAAATCATGAAAAATTAAGTTCATGGCTCTTTGATACGTTGCTCCAGCATTTTTCAATCCAAAAGGCATCACTACCCACTCATAGGTGCCTAAAGCACCAGGGCAACGAAATGCGGTTTTTGGCACATCATCTTCATCAATAAAGATTTGATTATAGCCTGAATAGCCATCTAACATACTCAAATATTCATGTCCTGCTGCTGAGTCAACTAGCATTTCGGCTACAGGCATGGAATATTCATCCTTAGGTGTAGCATTATTCAAATCTCTAAAGTCTATGCAAACCCTAAGTGATCCATTTTTCTTGATAACAGGAACAATGTTAGCTAACCATTCCACATACCTGGTTGTTCGAATGAACTTGCATTTGAGCAACCTTTCAATTTCTGCTTTGATCTTTGTCATGATTTCCGGTGCAAACCTCCTTGGAAACTGCTTTACAGGTTTCTTATCTGGTCGAAGGGGTAGCCTATGCTCCACAAGATTTCTGCTTAACCCAGGCATTTCGTTATAGTCCCATGCAAAGCAGTCTCTGTATTTCTTAAGCAACTCGACCATTTTTCCTTTTAGGGTTGGGTCTATATTGGCACTAATGTAAGTTGGCCTTTTGACAGAGCCATCTCCAATATCAACCTCCTGCAAAGGATCTTGAGCTTGCATTCTCTGAATCGAACTATGTGGATCTTTCTCAAAACCCAAAGGCTCATCATCATAGATGCAATCTAACTTTTGCTTTTTTCCATCATTTACTTCACTAGCCTCCAAGGCCAGTTTGTCCCTTACGTCATCATTGGCTTCGACAGCCATATTTTCTTGAACATTGATGGCCTCAAGAGCCATTTTGATTCTATTCTCGGCTGCGTAAGCCGTAATTCGATCCCATGCTGGGGACTCAATCATCAAACTCATCATGGTTAACCCATCCAGACACTGGTGGGTATGCATCCTCACACAAGGGTTTCTCTATGTCTTCCCTTTCCCAACAAAAGCCATGGGTTGGATGCAACTTAACTGAGTGGTATACATTTTTTGATACCACTTCATTTGGATCGAAGGCAGCATCTTGCTCACCACAAGGAGCAATCAAAGCCAGGTTTTTGTCGAAGTTCTGTAAAGTCACAGTACCTGTCTCTGAAACATATGCACTTTGATCCGCTTCTACATTCTCGACTAAACCATCTTCTCTCCAGATGATTAATCTTTGGTGCATGGTTGAGGGAACAGCTCCAACACCATGTATCCATTCTCTACCTAATAACAGATTGTAATTAGGTTTGGCAGCTATGACCATAAACAAGGTCTTTCGAACTGTACTACCAACACAAACTTCCAATTGCACTGCCCCCAGGGAATGACCAGTTTTTCCTTCATAGTTGGCCAACACCACATTGTGGGAATGAAGGTCTGTGTCATAGAGACCTAATTTCTTCAACATGAAGTGAGGCATGATATTCACCACAGCTCCTCCATCCACTAAGACTTTATTGATTCCCACATTATTGACTTTTGCTCTAATGAACAAAGCCTTCAAATGGTTCTGCATTCCCAGATCTGGCTTTTCGAAGACAGCTTTTTGCTCTTCGACACAACCATTCTGCATGACATAGTAACACATTGGCTTGTGATCAGCCAAATTAAGGGCTTCGAAGTCCTCTTCCAGCTCATTGACCTCAGTAGGTATATCATATTCCAGTGGCAGAATAGACACCACATTGACCATGACATCAAAATCAGACCCCTCATCCAGGAGATCATCATCCTCCATGTCATCCTCATCTTCTGCCCCTCCTTGGGCGTTTTCAGCTATTGGCTCTTCCAATATTATGGAGAGCCTCTCCTTTATTGGCCTCTTGGCCATTTCAACCTTTTCAGCCTTCTGGGTTGCAACAGCCTTGCCCCCAGCCTCAGCCTCTTTTGCTGTCAACTTTTGTTTCCTCTGAAACCTTCGCCACTGAGTGCGGGTCATAGGATTTTTTCCCTTATAGTTATTCCTGTAAGAGTATTTGTTGACTTCAGTGGCAGCATTCACTGTTTCCTTCCCAGCTACCACTTTTGAACCCTTGGGTTCAGCTACAATGTTCACGTTAACATTGCTAGAGCTTCCATTTTCCATCATCCTTCGATTGAAAGTGACGTACTGTCCACTCACCCATTGGTTAACAGGTGCTCTCCCAGATGGTTTGAAAGTGTTTTGGGGGCCTAGCCTTTGCTGGATCGAAAGGCCCTTGGTAATAGGCTTTCCCCAACTGGCTCCTTTGTAAGGCCAAGCTTTTTGATTTGGCCTAGATTTTGGCCATTTTCTCTTGTTTTCAGCATAAGGTACAACACTTTGAAGGCCTGCAGTAGCCTCTTTGTCGCACACAGCACTGCATCTAGGGCAAAGCATCACTTCAGCATTCTTCAGCTTGCACCTATTTAGGAAGTCCACCAATTCTTCCTCAGCATTGGGGTACACCTCACGTACCCTCTTTTCATACTCCTCTTCAGGCACAGCCTTGATTGGAGCAGCAGCATCTATCACTTCAACCATGTTGCAGTCATAGACTTCGACATAGGTAGCGTCCGCAGGTGGCAAAGGGTCTGAATCTACCTTCATTGGAGGCTTTGCCTTATCAGCATACTTCAGCCTTCCTTCATTCAGCGCTTTTTGCACCAAATCCCTGAAAACAACACATTGATAAGTTTTATGTCCCAAATAATTATGAAACTTACAATAACCTCTTTTCTTTCTTTGTTCTATTGGTGGTATTTTCATATCTTTTGGCACAATAATTTGGCCGTCAGTTACCAATAAATCAAAAATTTCATCACATTTAGTAATGTCGAAAGTATAAGTCTTCGTAACAAACTTATCATTTTTTGGTTCGATAGGATTTTTTCCATTCGACGGCCTCAACAATTTGCAAGTGTAAGGAGGCCCAGGCTTTAATTCAGCCACATTAATATCACTATCGTCGAAATCTAAGTATTCATCACTCAATTCATAATCAATTTCGTTATCATAGGAATCAACGAAACCTATTTCTTTCTTTTTCTGAAACTTAGAATTTCTAACTTTTTCAGCTTTTAACCTTTCGAGTTGTCTCACTCTGTCAGCCAGCTGTGACATGTCTCGAAGGTATTGGGTATCCAATTTCTTTCGAATTGAATAGTCTAACCCACCAGCAGCCATTTCCACTAGCTCGTGTTCAGGCACTTGAGTAAAGCACCTGGACTTCAGCAAACGAAACCTATTTAGATAGTCATCAATTGACTCTTGGCTTTTTCTTTTTACACTGGCTAACTCTTTCAGACTTATCTTGGTTTGGCCCATATAAAATTGCTCATGGAAAGTCCTTTCCAATTGGGCCCAACTATGAATCGAATTGGGAGGCAAAGTTGTAAACCAAGTAAATGCATTCTTGGTAAGCGAATTAGGAAAATATTTCATTCGCAAATTTTCATTATTCGCCAAATTCCCAGACTCAGCTAGATACCTAGCAATATGTTCTACGGTTGACTCATTAGTGTCCCCGGCAAACTTAGTATATTTTGGGACTTTCCAACCTCTTGGTAACTCGGTTTGCAGCACATATTCAGTGAAGGCAGAGACAAAGTTTGGCCTTCGACAACCCGTGTTTAGGCCGTTTTGGGCCAAAATCGTTTCGACCATGTTAGCCAAATTGTGTTGGCCAAGCAAGTTATTGTTTTGCACCTCTCGCACTACCTCGTCAGGATCCTGGTTCCTCCTAACCATTACCACTGGGGGGTTCTGATGTACCACTTGTGGATTTGGGTTAATAACAGGAGGGTTTTGATTTACTACTTGAGGCATTTGATTAACCTCGTGAGGATAATAGGTTTCCTCTTGTACGACTGGCGTAGGTGTTGGGTTAGGAACCGTTTCAGTAGCCACGTAAGTTGGCCTTTGCTGCACTGGAGTCGAAGACATTGCAGGTAATATTACTTGTGGAGTAATGGGATTTACTCTAGGAGGTGGTGGAGGTGTCCCAAAAAAATCTGCAATTCGACTCATTTGAAATGCCAACATTTGATAACTCTCGTTGGTATTCTGAATTAATGGATTAAACACAGTACCAATTTGTTGTGTTAAGAGATTAACCATTTCATGGTTACTCTCATCCATTTGCTGTCTCAAAGACAACACAGATGCAGTCGTTAAGGGTGTGGAAGTTACCCTTGACGAAGTATACCTATCAGATTCGAAACTTGGCATCCCTAAACCAAGTGTAGGGGGAGGCCCATACATAAAACTCTGACCTGATGGTGGTTTCGAACGTCCAAAACCGGCAGTCACGGACGGAATTGCCATAGTTGGTATTGGCAAAGTTGGAATAACATCATGCACAGTCGAAATGGTTGGACTGGAGAATATTGGAACATTCACCAACTCAGATGTTACTAAACTTTGTGGAGGTGGATCGACTCCACCACTCGAACTTGCTTCGCTACTCATCGCACTAGAATTTGGAGTTTTACTAGGATTAGATCTCTGAGTAGTTTTAACCATAACCTAACTTATCATCAGTTATATGCAAGTAACAAGTTTTTATTCCACAACATAAAAATAAACACCACTTTAACAAACACAAAACCCGTCCCACTGGGCGTGCCAATTTGTTTACGTTGGAATTTGGTAAACAACCGCTAGTTTAAGTGTTTAAACTCGCGAGATCAACTAGTAAATCTCAGGACAATTTTGTGTTTATTCGTTGTAAGAAAACTGTTTGAATGATCGTTTTAATAAGGAAATAAACACTTAGGAATTAAAATGTTTTAAAGCATACAAGAGAAACTAATTCGAATCGCCTCGAAGTAGCGGTTTCTCAAGCAAGTATCTGAATTTAAACTTGGAGAAGATTACTGGAAACAAATTGCATTGAATGAAAAACAATTACAAATAAAGATGGTTCACAAAACATACATTGCTCTTCTGAATTCCGTTCGTTCGATCGCTGAGTACTTAGAATTTTAGAGAGAGTGTTTGTATAAAATTTTGTGACTCCTGTTCTGAATGAAAAACTACTATAAATACTACTACAAAGTGGTAACTGTTTCTCGATCATCTGGACGCTCCTCCATTTGCCACGTCGACCACGTTCTCCATTTTCATCTTCCATTCCTTCAGCGCGCGCCAATGCCTTTTGGGCCGCTCGTTGCTTCGTCTTTGGGCTTGGCCCAACTCTCTATCAGTTTGATTTCGTGCTTTCGATAGCCTTCTGACAAAACCAAAATTGGACGCGTTGTCCATATCTCTCGAAGCGCCTTTTTGCTTCGACCCAGTTGGCTTTCGACGCCAACTTTGAAAGTTTTATTTTAACAATATCACTTCCAAATAAATATTGGACCCGCCAATTATATTTAATTGATAAATACCAAATTTATATCCAACAGGGGTGCTCGGCATAACCATGCCCAAATTTCAAAGGGCGCTCACCCAAATTTCAAAGGGTGCTCAGATTCACATGCCCATATTACAAAGGGTGCTCGGATTCACAACTGAATACTCCTAAATCTATACTTCGCTAATCTAGTGCTCGGAAATTTCATATGGTGCCCGGAAAATTCATCCTATGTTCATCATGTTCTTCATGGCAAAACCCATAAAAACACCCAAACTGAGCAAAAAACAATAAAAACTAGATCTAAACAAGCAAATCATAAGAAGAAAATTGAGGAATACCTTGAATTCGAAGAGGATTCAAAGAACGAGATTTGACACTTGAGCAAAGCTCCCAGAGAATCCTAACAGCAGCAAACGAAGAGAGAGAGTGGAATGTAAAAAATAAATCCACTCCCCTCTATTTAAAGAGATCAAGGGCCTGGACAACGAAAAGGCGCTTCAATCCGATGGTCCATACACCCCTTCGTAAAAATCAAAGCAGTAAATGCACCTTTTCACATTACCAACGAAAATGCTCCTCGACGAACACGTGCTCGAGCAAAAGACCACATTTACAGAATACCTCCTCGTCATAACAACGAGCAGCATAACTTCCTCGTAGCTATCTCTACGAGCAACAATTCCTCCTTGTAGTTATCTCTTCGTCATAACTACGAGCAACATAACTTCCTCGTAGCTATCTCTTCGCCATAGCCACGAGCAGGATATTGGATGTCCTCGAAACATACTTCGAGCAATACATTCAAATACTTGCCACGAGCAAGATTTAGACGAGCACGTTCCTCGTCCACGTTTGGTCAAGAGAGGTTGCAAGGAGATCTTCCTCGGTATTTGGGCACATATCTAAAGTCATCACTCCTATGCCTAGGAGCAACGACTTGGGGGGCTCCTGTTCTGGACTAGACTAACGCTAGTCCACCTACACCTCCACTAAAGTCCACGTGGCTTGCCTTTCCACCTCCATGTCAGCATGACACAACCTCTCCACCAAGATAAGGGTAAAATTACTACTCTACCCAATATCTAAGGGTGATATCTTGGCAATCCCTCTTAATGGGCCTTGGCTAGTCCAGCCCAATAAGAGGACCTTTGGCCCAGAGCTGGGGGCTATATAAGCTCTCCTATACAGGAGAGCTAGGGAACCTTATTCATTCTCTCATTTACTTTCTCTCTCTAGTACCTCTCCTGCTCTCTTTCCTTGTCTGACTTTGGCATCGGAGCACCTGCAGGTACAACCCCCCCTCCGTGGATCAGCTGCTCGACCCGCCGTCAACCACCTGCTCAACGGACTGCTAACTGGCCATCTACATGTTCTGATCAACAGTTAAGATCAGGAACAAAAAATTATTCAGTCAAAAATAGCGACGATTGACTAATGTAAAATTTCCTAAAAACAATATTTTCGTCCACAAAAAGTATTTCTCCAAACAATGACAATACAATAATTTGCCTTAATAAAAGAATCAAATCACAAGGGAAAGCGCAATATTTTCATCCTAAAAAGAACTAATCAAAATTATCATTTTCAATTATAAGATAAATTTAACATGTTCACAAATTCAACACAAAAATCCAGACGTGCCAAATTTAAAGGTTAGAATATATATGTACCTGACTCCTTGTGAATGCTTACAAAGTGAGAAGAATGTGAAACTTACACAGAATTCGATCACCATGCTCCAGTTTCTTTGGTAGGCTTTATAATGAACAATATTTTATAACTATACTCAAACCATGTCTAGCTTCCAATTTAGCCGTGAAGTGAGCAACTTCAAAATTGCTTTCCTTCGGTATCAATCTACCATATTTCTCAAATTAGAGTTTCTCCTTTTCATCAACAAATAATTCAATTACCAAATCAATAATAAAATTAGTAATAATTCTATGCCAAAGAAATACTCTTAAGATTGTTGGAAAAATATGAGACATAGAATTATTTCATTAATATAAATCAAAGAAATATTAGAATAAATAAAATAACAGTATCGAATTATTGAACAAGAAGAAATAAAATAAGATACATAATAAAATAAAAATTATAGAACAAGAAGAACTTATCGCATTATTGACTGAGGCGTGCAATGCCCGGTGCAATTAATTATAGATGGGCTTAAGAGTATTTCGCCACCACAGGTAAATTACCCGGTGCAGTTGGTCTCATAGCTAATACCCTCCAGGATACAACAGTCACATCTTGCTAGCACTGCACGTGAATTAGCAAGGTCTCATAGAACTACTTTTTGGATACTCAAGGGAACTTGTAGTATTATTATTATTATATTTTTCTAATATAACTCTTGTTGTCTACCTTATTCTTTCTACTCCTATATCATTTCAACCATCGTGTCCCTTATATAATAAGAATTTCTAGGATACCTCTTGCATTCACTTGCAACCAATAAATCTTATTAATATGGATTAATGAGTAATACAACTAATTAAATAGAAACGGCTAACTTGAATAACCAATTATGAAACGTGCATTATTATTAATAATTAAAAAATAATTATTCTTAAACTTAAAAATAAATTACATATAAAATATCCTACAGTGTATGGTGCACATTCGACAATAATCTCCAACGCAATTGGGGACAGAAGGGTCCAATTAAAGTGGTGGACATGCATATGGTTATTTTTTGGTTTATTTATCTTGGGATAATTATAACGGGGCGGATCTATGTATATTGTATTGGAAATTTGGAGGGTCGCCCCCAGCCCCCCACCCAATGAAACAATTTTTTTTTTTTTATAGTAATACCAATACTATATATTATTTATTATAATAAAATATTAGTAGTATAATATTTTTAAGCATAGGTTCGTCTTTTCACTTTTCAACTTTTCTTTACCTCAATTTCTACTTCTAATTTATTTTTTGTCAGACCTAGGTATCACATGATCATTATAAAGTTAATGTTGATAGGTCTCATAAAAAGTCGTCGGGAAACTCTACTTGTGGAGGTTTGATCAGAGACTCTCATGGTAAGTGCATTCGAGGGCGAAACCCAAGTCAACGGGCGAAATCTGAGTTGACTGGGTTTGGATTTGGGTTCGGGTGACACCAAAATATTTGGGTGTGAGTTTTTGTGGTATCAAACCCACACCCGAAACCCGACCACCCATCCATATATATTAAATTATCTAAATATTCTTATGTATATATAAGTGTAAAATTAGGGTTTTCCACTCATTCCTTAAATTAGTCTAGATTTTGGTTACTTTTGTTTCTTGGACTAGTTGAACAGTTCGATTGGATGATTCTCTTGTTGTAGTGTCTTGACATTTCTTAATTCTTATGCCCAATTTCAATATAGTTTCTTCCTTTTGCTGTTGCAAAACAAAAAAAGAAAACTATTTGACATTTGCAAACTATATTACCAAACTATGCTACATTTTGCATTTTATCAAATATAATTCAGGTTAGGTTTGGACAGGTAATCAATTATGTGTGTTCTTGTTGCGAGTTTCGGGTTTGGGTGAAAAAACCCGAACCCAACGAGTGTGGATGTGAGTTTTATTTTCCCACCGAACAACATTTGAGTTTGGGTTTGGGTGGTGATTTCGGGTGTGAGTTTGAGTAGTATCATACATGCACCCGTGGGCACCCATTGCCATCCCTAGCTTCTACAATAAACTTGGTTTCTGCTCTGTTGTGTGGGCGGAACTTTGGGCCCTTGGCATCGAAATAGAAATTGGAAATCAGTTGAATATCAAAAATGTTATTTGGATTCTATAGTGGTGGTTAATGAAATTCTGGTACACAGTAGACAAGTGTTGTCCACGATGTGCAGACACTTGTCGCAACACTTGTCTTAGCAGTAAGAACAATAAAACAGAGCATTAAAAACATATACTGAAAAGCATAAACGACACACATAATTGTTAACCCAGTTCAGCCTAACAGCCTAATCTGGGGGATACCAATCCAGGAGGAAATTCACTATCAGCAGTATTAATTCAGAGCTAAACTCCCCCGTTTACAACTCCTCACTTAATCCCTACCCAATGACACTTCTACCTAGGAACTCCTAGATATAAGACCCCGTCTCACTCCCCTCAACCTTACAACCAGTAAGGATTTCAATAACAACATAATGGAGACACTCTCCTTGACAAAGATGAAGTCGACACACTTCAATAACATCACCACCTAGCCAACGACTAAGTTCACAATTTGTAGTTGCTTAGAAGCTTCCTCCAAATACAATACTCAACTCATTACCTACAGGTTTCTGAGTGAGGACATAGTGACCATCTCACAACCCGAGTGGTTCACTTTACACCAACTCTCCTAGAGAGTGGCTTAAAGACACGAAACCCTTAAAAGACTACATCTTTGATATTCTATTTTTGCTTCAAGTTTCGGTGAATAAAATAGGGTTAGCAGCACCCTTTAAATAGCAAAGCCTCGTGGGCTTTTCACAATGATCCAGCTCCAAGAAATCTTCTAGATGCAAAATATATATTTTTACCAAATCTTTCTTTGCATCAAATATTCCTCCCATAAATATATTTGTTGTAAATATATTTTAAAATTAAATCTTCTAATCTTCTTGAAGCACAAAGATTTATTTGAAATAAATCTTTTATATTTTCTGCAGCAATCTTCACAAGATATATTTTTGAAACAAATATTATATTTTCTAAAAGTTATTTTATTCCTTTAGAAAATAGAACTAGGGTTCAGCTGCCTTCTGAAACACATTGATCACGTGCGTCTTGTTGAGTAAGAAACCACGAAACAATTCTTCAATCAAATCTTCGAAAGATTGAGTAGAAAATAAAAACGCTAGCTGGCGCGAACAATCAGACATACAAGTGTTGTTACATCTGTCGCAACACTTGGCGTAAGCACATTTGTCTCAACACTTGGCTAAAAGATGTTTTTGCAAAATGTAGCCAACATACAAAAACCCAACAATCTCCCCCTTTGGCAAATTTTGGCTAAAACAATATTAGACCAGTATATTGAGAGATACAGTATTACCTTTCCTTGTGGTCAACATGATCACACAACTAGGAAAGAAAGTAACACATAGTAAGACTACTTCCAAGAGAGGTAAGTAGCATCAGAGGCATGCAATAGCAGGAATAAACACATATAGCCTCACAGAGCAGATAGAGAGAAATAAACTCTCACAGTGGATTCAAAGATAGGAGAAATAAACTCCTACAATCAGAGTACATCCATTCAACCAGGGAAAAATAAATTCCCACAAACATAGAACTAGGAAAAATAAATTCCCAGCCACCAGAGAATAAAGCCAAGATGTCTCAGCATCTGGCATCACACTTGTCACTTATTCATACTACCACTCCCCCTGAATTTGTGCATGACAGAGCACAAACATACAATGTAATCAACCATAGGAACTACAACATCCTTGTAATAGCAGAAGCATTCAATCAGAGTGATCAACGCTTAATGGTTGTTGTAGACACACATGTGTGCATTCATAAATAAGCATGTACAAGTTACCCATATTTCTATGAATGTAACTAACTAAGTCACCCATATTGCTATGAATGTGACCCAAATCACCCATATTTCTATGACTGTGATCCTAAGCATAAAAGTCATCCATATTTCTATGATTATGACTAAGCACGATGAATCATCCATATTTCTATGACTATGATTATGATCATGCCCTATGCTACAAATTTAAATGCTTTTTGGAATTCTTGCAACACATCACACAGAGCTGAAGGTAACATTTACTCCACTCAGACATAGGCCTAGAAGATTAACACATCGCAGAAAGAACCGCAACAACATACACACCAGATGTCAGCACATCTGTCCACACATCACGCAGATAGATCTTACATATCACAGATCACTACTCCCCCTTTTTAGCCACAAATTCTGACAAATAAAGTCAGTGTGCATTAAACAACAGAACAGAGGCACAGAGGTACCATAGCAGTATCAGAAGTGCAAGTTACATAACAGAGAGAACTAAACTCTCACAAAAGAACCACATAGGGAGAAATGAACTCCCACATACTGAGAAAAATAAATTCTCACACATCAGATCAGGATGTCTAGACATCAGGCATGACATCACACATCAAGAACATAGCACTCCCACAACCATCAAGCACGTTATCAGAGCATAAGCTATCAGAACACATTATCAGGCTAGCTACGCACTACTACTCCTGGATAGCATTACTCCCCCTCAACACATGCATATATATAACTCACACTCCCCCTCAATACGAGCATAGAAGCATAAGAACAACAACTTCACCAAATGTGAGAACACCGGTCCACACATTTGTCCACACACACACTACTCCCCCTTTTTGGTCATAATTTTGACAAACATCATACATATCAGAACATAGGGTAGCAGACAAACGCTTCAGAGTGCACACAATACATACCATAATGCACACAAAGGTGCTAGAAATCCAGGGCCTAGCCCACACAATATACGGAGAACATGCAAGCCTTTATCCACAATACCATAACCAAACTCCAACAGTATAACATGAAGATCATAAGTCATAAGGCATAAACTTATATCATCTTCATCACATCAACCTCCATAGTTAACACTCATAAAATAGACATTTTCCCCTTGTTTCCACAACATGACAAGAGCATGAGAAACCATTGTTCTTGGAAACAACATGTACCAACCGGCAGAGAAAACAATGTTAGGAACATGTGGTCCGACAAAAGAAATCTATAGTCAGAAGTCAAAGACACTCCCTTTTTGGCTTTGGAGTGCTTCTGATCTTTCAATCTCAAAGAGTTGTCTCATAATACTCTTAGAGATTACACCCATAAAGGTTATTGGTAGCTTCACCATAAACGTTGTAGCTTGCTTCATAGTTAAAAATATACTTACCAAAAATCCAGCTTCTCATAGCATTATCTCTTTTAAAACACAAGTTTCTATTTCTAGACATTTTCTTCAAAATGAATAAAACATTCTCTAAGAGGACAGAAGAGATGTCAACTTTCTTCTTGTCAAGTGACATGATGCCCAAAACATCATCCTCAATATTTGGCTCATAGTCAACCACATTCTGGCATTTGGGTGACAGATGTTGTACACAATGTTGGAACACTTGAGATAACACGATGTTGAGACAGATGTTACAACATCTCGTACCAGAACAGACAAGTTATTCAACACAGATGAGTATTATTCAATTTCAATCTCAAGAGACATATACCAAAAGCATCTTCAATAATAGATATATTGTCATCACATAAGAACATCAAACTAGAGATTTCAGAAACAGGTCTGAAACAGTCACTTACCATAGTAGTAATCACCTTTGATCATCACATATCTGAGCATTATCACATTTGATCATAGCACATCTGAACACATATAATACTTCTCAGCAAAATGCACATCCAAACAATCGTATCTTGCTAGTTCTCTTTTAGTCACACTTTGAGCAACAACTTTGGTCAAATGGAAGATCATCAAGATCAGTTTCTTCTACCACATTCAAAACCTCAATACTCCAAACCACCATTAGTTGATCCTCATTAGATTGAGGACTCTCAGAACCATATCAGCATCAGTTTGGGGGATTGCAGAACAGGTTTCAACAACACTAACGGGTTGGTCCAGGATGTTTCAACATCCGATATGACATTAGACGTATGTGAGGTTCCTTTAGGGGACTCAACCACAACTTTAGTGAGGGATGACAAAGTGCCAGAACCAACAACCTTGGAAGATGACACATGCACATTTTCAACAACAGTGTCATCAACAATAGCAACATTCATACTAGATTGAAAGTTTCAGAGGTACATCTGACAGATGTTCCAACACTACCCACAACATTTGAACTGACAAAACCTTTAACATGAGTAACAACATTTGATTCGACATTAGGGGTTTTGATAGGTTCAAGATACAAACATGTCATAGTATGAGATTTATTGACAACAACAAAAGGATCACCATTCCTACCATCACTTTTGAGATTCATCTTTTCGTCTTTGTTCTCTATTAGCCAAGATGTAGCATTTACTCCCAAAGACTTAGAAATAATTAACATTTGGTTTTCTCCCCTTCCAATGCTCAGAGAGGGTAGATGAGAACTCATGACTAATTCCTTCAGAGGAGCAGAAGTTAGAGAATTTAGCATTTTCAAATTCCTTCCAATGGTCACTTCTGATCCTGACAATTACACCCTCATTCTCTCTTTGGAGGCGTTGACAAAGGTCTTTGAACACATTAAAATAAAATTTACCCAAGTAAATCTGGAGGAATCATAAACAACTACAAAGACATACTTCTTTCGACCAAGGTTGTCAACTTGCATAGGTTCATCAAATCAGCAATCATCTCTTTTCTTGTCATGAAGCCAGAATTTTCTTGCCAGATGTTGCAACATTATGTGGGACATTTGTCCCTTCAACTAGTCTATAGTGCAATGTGAGAGGAGATTCCCTCTTACAGACAACATCAGAGTTGATCAAAATATTTGGATGCTGATCAAGAATAATACTACAAAGCACAGTGGGAAATGTTGTTGGCATCTTCACAGCCAAAGACTTAGCATTCTTAGTAGTTTAAAAAAATATAAGAGTCAAAATCACATTTGGTCTTGATACCAACAATGTAGATAAAGTTACTCAAACCTGTAGCTCTGTCAGATAACTCTACCTCAGCTTCAGGTTCTTCACTGCTGCCCAAAAACTTATTAATCACAGCAGGTGAAAATTCAACACATCAAAAAAGTCTTCATGAATTCTTTGCTCAAAGGATCATCACAGTCTTCAGTTTCATGGCTTCAAGAGCTGTACTAGACTCAATCAAGTTAGTTATCATTTGTTGCCTAGTGAGAGCACCAACCTTTTGCTGGACAGATGTACCTACACCAGCATCTACATGTGTCCCAGATAGTAAATTCTTATCACTAACAGTCAGCTCACTTGATCTTCTGGTCTCTGTTCCCACAACATAGATGAACCTAGCCAATTCTTTGGCTACATTACTAGAATGAGTGGTAGGAACCCGATTAACAACAACAATCTTATTCAGAACTGCATATAAAGGATATAATTGAGATGCAGAAAGTTTCATTTGACAAGGCCATTGCTTCAGCCTATTCCCAGTGATTGTTCTACAAATTTCATTATCTGTGACTTCCAGCTCAGCTACTTCCTCATTACTTCTTCAAAAATTTGTTGATTATAGAGGGTGATAAGTGAACACACCTTCCTCTCACAAAAACCTGCCTATACTCAGGGTTTTTAGGGTCATCACAATTGTCAGCAACATTCACTACAAATTCCCTTACTAGCTTATCAAAACAGTCACCTAGATCAGACACTTTTCTCATCAAACCTTTCACACTTCTTCAAGATGTGCCACTAGATGTAGCTACATTTGTCTCCCTTTCAAAGTCTGAATCACTAGAATGAGGTTCTTTTCTCTTTAAGCTCTTCTTCTTGACCTCAGAAGTTGGAATCACCTTGCTCCTGGTTCTAGGGGGACCAGTCACAATTTTCTTCCTAACCATTTTAGCAGACTTCTCTGGCTCAGAGTGATGGACAGGTGTACTAACAGTTGTCACACCTTTACCTGTCCTACTTCTAGTCCTTTTACCAACACCAGTATCAGACACTTCTGTCACAAGTTTGTCACCTGTAACATTTTCATGCATGAAGACAACATCAGAATCACTCACTCCCTTACCTTTAGATAGAGACTTACTGCTTTCATCTGATTCAGAGTAATCCACAAGATTATTACTAGATTTTGCTACCACAGGAGTTCCTTCTTTTTCAGTAGCATCATTATGAACAGTGTCACTTGTGACAATTTCAGGTACCCCAGATGTACCTACACTTGGTACAACATTTGTCTCCAGTGCCATAGATGTGTCAACATCTGACACAACATCAGTCTCAAGGACAGTTCCCTTGAGAGAATCAGCAACACATTCACTTGTGGTCTTAGTAGAAGCACCAACATCATAATTAACAACAGCAGGGGGCCACAAGAGAATCAACCATCAGTAGTTGATCAACTTTCAATACCAAAGAGCAATAATCCTTTGCTCCCAAAAATAATAACTTCTCCTTGCTAGAAACAACTGAAATGCCTATCCTAGGTGATTTGGATGACACTCCAAAGTACAGATAACAATTCAACCATTGGATATAGGTTGAAGCAACGCCAATGTTCATAATCCCATGAAGCTCTTTTCACTACAACAGAACAAGAGTTCTATGCTCTCACAGACTTGATAATATCAAGTTAGAGTAAACAACCTTCATCCTGTTTAAGAGAAATACCACCAGATATATTGAGAAAAATAAATTCTCATTATAAAGATGTCAAAACATTACGCCTGACATGTCTTCAAGGTCTCCTAGCTTCAGATTAAGGACTCCTCATTAATAACTTCTCAGAGCACTTTAGAGAATTATACATTCTCCACTTCAATAGCTGCACAACTTGTGGTTGGTATACGCAAGTTACTCTCCTCCAAACAGAATCTGTTTCATGGCCATAAACAAGATTCCATAAATCTGGCTCCTTTGATCAGAAGGATTCTCCAGATGTCAGAGAAAATGTCCTTGACATTTAAGCTTGACCTCCACATAAAGAATTTGAATGAGATACCTTTATCAAGCTTACACAGGAAAAGCAAAACACACATCTGCACTACCACTTACTTGGATCAGATATAAACTCACCCAAGAAGTCAACCATAAGTTTCTAGTGACAAAATAAATCCAACAAGATTCTGCATACTGCTGGTCAGATGTAGCAACATCTGGGAGGACATCAGTCCCCTTCTCAAGGAACACACCAAGAGATCCTTTATCAAAGCCACTGGAGGTTGGCTTTTAGGGTTAGAAGCAAAAATAAATTGCTCACAACTTCCTTCAGATCTCTCTTCAACAAACTCATATATGAGTGCCTTTATGAGTGGACTTGAGATCACCCTCAAGTATCGTTGGCATCTCCAACAAGTTAGTTGAACCTCTTCAGAGGAGAACAGAGTGTTGCACACTCAAAACCACCAGGAGTTTTCCATCATATATATATGCAGCGGAATTCAAAGCAAAAAAAAAAAAACTCCTCAACAAACTTCAGGCACACCATAATGACCTTTGCAAAAATTCCACACTCCAGGTGCAACAGGTTAACATAAATCAAACCATACAGAAGCTCAAACATCAAAGCTATACACCGTTCCATGAATAGTCCATCCTCCACTTCTAGGGACCATTCAAACAAATATGAACTTCTTCAAGTCCAAACAACTTTTCAGTATTCCTTACTTGTTCATAACCAGAAAATATCTTCCCTAGGATCTCACCCAGATACAGAACAGGATGCCTGCTCTGATACCAATTGAAATTCTGGTACACAGTAGACAAGTGTTGTCCACGATGTGCAGACACTTGTCGCAACACTTGTCTTAGCAGTAAGAACAATAAAACAGAGCATTAAAAACATATACTGAAAAGCATAAACGACACACATAATTGTTAACCCAGTTCAGCCTAACAGCCTAATCTGGGGGATACCAATCCAGGAGGAAATTCACTATCAGCAGTATTAATTCAGAGCTAAACTCCCCCATTTACAACTCCTCACTTAATCCCTACCCAATGACACTTCTACCTAGGAACTCCTAGATATAAGACCCCGTCTCACTCCCCTCAACCTTACAACCAGTAAGGATTTCAATAACAACATAATGGAGACACTCTCCTTGACAAAGATGAAGTCGACACACTTCAATAACATCACCACCTAGCCAACGACTAAGTTCACAATTTGTAGTTGCTTAGAAGCTTCCTCCAAATACAATACTCAACTCATTACCTACAGGTTTCTGAGTGAGGACATAGTGACCATCTCACAACCCGAGTGGTTCACTTTACACCAACTCTCCTAGAGAGTGGCTTAAAGACACGAAACCCTTAAAAGACTACATCTTTGATATTCTATTTTTGCTTCAAGTTTCGGTGAATAAAATAGGGTTAGCAGCACCCTTTAAATAGCAAAGCCTCGTGGGCTTTTCACAATGATCCAGCTCCAAGAAATCTTCTAGATGCAAAATATATATTTTTACCAAATCTTTCTTTGCATCAAATATTCCTCCCATAAATATATTTGTTGTAAATATATTTTAAAATTAAATCTTCTAATCTTCTTGAAGCACAAAGATTTATTTGAAATAAATCTTTTATATTTTCTGCAGCAATCTTCACAAGATATATTTTTGAAACAAATATTATATTTTCTAAAAGTTATTTTATTCCTTTAGAAAATAGAACTAGGGTTCAGCTGCCTTCTGAAACACATTGATCACGTGCGTCTTGTTGAGTAAGAAACCACGAAACAATTCTTCAATCAAATCTTCGAAAGATTGAGTAGAAAATAAAAACGCTAGCTGGCGCGAACAATCAGACATACAAGTGTTGTTACATCTGTCGCAACACTTGGCGTAAGCACATTTGTCTCAACACTTGGCTAAAAGATGTTTTTGCAAAATGTAGCCAACATACAAAAACCCAACAGTTAATATGGTCAATTTAGGCTCATGCCCAAATGTCTTCCTTCAACCTCTTCTCCACCGTTATGGATGGAGCACTTCAATTTGTCATGTGTATCGCGAGGATAATAGATATACTGATCTGTTAGTAAATCTTGGGTACTCTTCTTTAAATTTTAATTGCAAATTTTTTAATGTCTTTTCTCTTACTCTGAAACTTCTATTAGAAGATGATGTAAGAGGGGTTAGTTTTTCTTGGTTGATTTAGTAATTTAATTTTAATATTGGATTAAATATATTTTTTGTTCTTATAAAATTACAAAATTTTATTTTTGGTCCTTATAAAAGAAGTGGCGTGTTTTAGTCCTACAAAAATTATTATGCACGTAATTTTAGTCTATGTTGTTAACCAATGTAATTTTTTGAATGATTATTTTGCAATCATTTTTTTTTGTTGAAGTATTTTTGCATGTTTATATAACATTGTAAAAGGTTTCTACAAAAAAAACAAAATTAGATTTCAAAGTCAAGATTTTTTTTTGACTAAACAAAGTCGAGTTTTTTGTTACTTTTATCTTTATTTTTTGAAATTTAAAAAATTCTTATTTAATTCTTCTCATTTTAAAATTTCTAAAATTTTGTAAAGAAATTATTTATAATATTCTAAACATGCATGGAAAAAAATAAAAAATTTAAAAATAATTAAACAATTTTTAAAATTTTGAAAAATAACTAAAACTGCATGCGAATTTTAGACAGAACAATTCAAAATTTAGTTTAATTGTTAATGACATTATTCTTCTTATGTCATCTTTTTATGTAAAATTTGAGGTTAAGTTTGTTAGGAGACAAACGAATTTGGTTGCTCATACTCTTGCTATAGCAGTTAATATTTGGGCTAATTTTCATAGATTTGAGATTTCCTTATGTATTGGACATTTATTAGTTAATGATATCAATTAAGTTTGTTTAGTTCACAAAAAAAATTTATACCAAAATATGCCAATTCTTTTATAGAGATCAAAAATACAATTTGCTAATTTTATAGAGACTAAAAATATATTTCATTTTTTATAGATAAAAATATATTTTGTAACCAAAAAGATAAAAAATATATTTAATTTATTAATATTAATATTTTAAAGAAAAAACGTGGATAATCCATCGATCATGTGAGTGTCGCCCAAATCAAATGATATAAACGGTCCACATGAAAAATAAGACGACCTGCGACCAATTCAATAAAAATATATATCTGTTTTAAAATCAAACTTTTTGGTCCTCTATTTTCATATTTGTTGCAATTTTGGTCTCAACCCACATTTTCCTAAAAAAATTGTGATTTTTAGCATCATAAAAGATGATTTATTAGTAAAAAAAAAAGTTCTATTGTCTCCAAATCAAATCTCTAGTTTCTGCATCTCTGATTTTTTTTTGTTATCAGTGTTTCTTTCTTATTGCTTATGCAAGTTGTGTGGTGTTCACCCTATTGGTGTGATTTGGACTTTGTTCGTTCTTGGTTATCCTTTGTTTGTCACCCTTGATGCTTTGTTGTTTCTTCCCCCCTCTGTGTGGTGTTTGTTGCAGTATCTTAACAGCTTTTTATCCCTGTCCTTTTGTCTTTCTCCTGCAACAATCAGAAAAAGATCCAGTCTAAGATTCCAAGAATGAACTCTAGAATCAAGAACTGTGCGGTTCAAGATCTAAACTAACCTCTTGTTATGCTTAACAACAGTGTCAGGGAAACTGAAAAAGGGAAGGGTTCTAGGATGACTACTCAGATGGATGACCAGACCTTGTATGACCATGAAAGCCAACGCAAGAGAAACCTCACTTATAGTACTATAAAGAACCAAGTCCACCTAGAACAGCTTGAAGTGCCACAATACCATGGAATGGCCTCCTCTAGCCATGTTAACCAAAGTAATCATCAGGAAAACCAACATTACAACAATATGGAAAACTCCCCGGAGGACGACACAAAGGAGTTTTTTGTGTATGATGAAGAAGACAAGAAAATCAAGAACTGCATGATAGGTAAATTTTTATCAAATAAACCTCTACACAAATGACCTCTTAATCAGGCTCTATCCAACATGTGGTGCAACCCAAAGGAATTAAAGGTAACTGAGCTGCAGCAACAGTTTCTACAAATCACTATGGAAAATAATGATGATTTCAAGCGTTATCAAAGGCAGTCCGTAGATTCTAAGAAACTCCTGGTTGGTGGTAAAGGAATGGGAAAGCAATGTCAAGATTGAGGATATGGGTTTCCGGTTTGTTCCGGTATGGGTGCAGCTGTGGGGATTGCCTTTTCAAATCCAGACAAAGGATATGGGAAAGAAGTTAGGGGCCAGAATAGGGAAAGTGGAGGAATCTGAGCTATATTAGTATCCGGAGAAAGCTATGGTGGTAAAGATTAAAGTTCACATCGATACTCAGAAGCCTCTAAAGGCAGGAATTCGAATTGGTAATACGTCGGATGGAATCACTTGGGTGGATTTCCGATATGAAAAACTGCCACTCTTTTGCTTTCAATGTGGTCTAATTGGCCATAGTGAAGACTATTGTAAAAGAAAAGGGTTGATTGAACATCTGAATGAGGTTAATCCGCTAGGACCTTGGCTTCGCTCAAACCAGTTTGGAAGAAGGATTATGGATCCAAAGGATATAAGATTTAGCAGTAATCCCCAAAAATCACCTAGCTATGGTGATCTAAGTCCAGTTCCAAAAGGCTTAATCAAAGCGCTGGAGGACCTTAAACTAGCCAAGAATGAGGCCTTTAATACGGCAGGAGCTAAAAGTCAACACAATAATTTTGAGAAATCTGACCAACCAATTGTTGAGCTAGTAATTCAAACTATTGATCATGATCAAGCTACGCTCATGGGCTCAACTAGTGCTTCTCAAAAAGAAGGAAAATCACTCCGGATTGCCCAATGGAAGTCACCGACAAGGGCGAGGCTGTGGAGTATCACAAAAATAAAGAGGCAGGCCTAGGACAATGAAGCTCATCTCTTGGAACTCCAGGGGGTTGGGGAATCCCACTGCAGTCAGAGCTTTGAAGAAGTTGATCAAAGAACAAACCCCTTATATTGTTTTTTTAATGGAGATAAAGCTGAAGACTAACGATCCAAACATCTATAATAAGATTTTTATAGGCTGTTTACACAATTACTTTCTTGTAAGCTGTGAGTTTCATAGGGGAAACAGGTCCGATGGCCTAGCTATCCTTTGGAATCATAATGTAAACATTCAGATTATTAACCATAATACTAGATATATTGATTTTTATGTTGAGTGTGCTGATAATGTTAATAGGTGGAGAGCTACGAGGCTATATGGCTATTCAGATCACAATCAAAAGGCTCCCACTTGTGACTTAATTAAAAATATTGTTATTTAAAACTCACAAGAAAAGTGGCTTTTGTTTGGAGATCTGAATATAGTCCTAAATAATTCAGAGAAATTTGGGGGCAATGGCGTTAACTATCATATTGCCAACATGTTGTATAATACTTTGTCTGATTGTGATCTCACGGATTTGGGTTACCAATGTGAGATATACACATGGGCCAATAATCAGGCAGATGATTTCCATATTAAGGAAATGTTTGATAGGTTTTGTGCAAACCCCTGCATGGAATGACAACTTTACCAACTATATAAACTATCATATATTGAGATACTCTTCCTATCATAATCCTATTATGCTTGTTTTTGGTACTAACTATGATGACAGGGGCTGACAAGAGAGCTAGACATTATATCAAGAGAATTGAACAGATCTGGCTCAATGATGAGATAGTGTTGAAATTGTACATAAGGCTTGGCAATCTTGCAAAGAGAGAACCACTCAAAAACTTCATAAAGTGTTAGAAAATGTGCACATTTGGGGTAAAGCGAAGTATGGTCATATTCCTAGACAGATTAAACAACATCAAGACAAGCTCGTGAATCTTAAAGAAAGAGTCCCTAATAGCAACATAATCAATCAAATTAAGAAGACTGAACAAGAGTTGGATGACCTGCTAAAACATGAAGAGCTATGGTGGGCTCAAAGAGCTAAGGCTCATTGGCTACTGCACGGGGATAAAAATACTAAGTATTTCCATCAGAAAGCTAGTCGCAGAAAGAGAAAAAAACAACATTAATTTTGTTGAGGACAAGCAAGGGAGGAGGTGGACTGATGAGGAAAATATCGAAAGGATTTTTCTCAACTACTTTAAAGACATATTTTCCTCTTCTAACCCTTCTAATTCTCATAATATTTTTGATGTAGTTAAAAACAGAATAAATACTGACATGTTTGCGAGTCTTAATATGCCTTTTACTGCAGAAGAGGTGACTCAAGCTATGAAACAATTAAAAAGCTCTGCAGCTCCAAGACCAGACGGACTAAATGCCGGCTTTTGCCAAAGATACTAGGATATTATAGGGCCTGATATCATTGATTATGCTCTCCACATTCTTAATCAGGAGGGTAATCCAGCCAACATAAATTCTACTCATACTTGTCTCATCCCTAAAAACAAGCAACCCAAAGTCCCCGCCGATTTTAGACCGATAGCATTATGCAATGTTATCCTTAAAATTATTACAAAATCCATTGCTAATAGAATCAAGATAGTTCTATCCTCTATTATTAGTCCTCAACAAAGTGCTTTTCTCCCTAATAGACTGATCTCTGACAATACTCTCCTTGCTTTCGAAGTGTTTCACTACATTAAACAACTCAAGAACAAGAAAAAAGGCTTTGTAGGGATTAAACTTGACATGGCCAAAGCCTATAATAGAATTGAATGGAGTTTTCTCAATAGTACCTTACTTACCATGGGGTTTCCTCCTAAGTTGGTTCGGACTATCATGTTATGTGTCTTTACTGTGTCTTTTTCTGTTCTTGTTAATGGCCAACCATCTACTATAATGCACCCTAATAGAGGCATTCGTCAAGGGGACCCTCTATCTCCTTACTTATTTATTTTATGTGCTAATGTGCTTTCTAGTTTGATCACTAAGAAACAGGAGGAAGGTCTAATCCAAGGCATTGCAATATCTACAGAAGCCCCCAAGATCACTCATTTATTTTTTGCAAATGATAGTATCATCTTTTGCAGGGCCAGAAAAGAGGAAGCCAATCATCTATTGGAGGTCCTAAATGAATACCAAAGAGCTTCTGGGCAACAAATTAACATGAGCAAATTTGAGATGATGTTTATCACTAACTTGGATAGTGTTATTAAGAAGAGTTTTAGGGATATTCTCGATATGCCCATCACTACTAACATCTCTAAATATTTCGGTATCCCTACTCAGATAGGGAGATCTAAAAGACAAATGTTGAATTTCATTATGGACAAAATTTGGGGTAAAGTTAGAGGATGGAAGGAAAACAAGCTTTCCTTTGTAGGCAGAGGCATTCTTATAAGGGCAGTGATTGAGGCTATCCCCATATACATTATGAGTTGTTTTCTAGTTCCCCAACACATATGTAATCAAATTGAAAAGGCCATATGTAAATATTCGTGGGGTGGTAATGACACCCAAAGGAAAATCCATTGGAAGGCCAGAAGGGAGCTGTTTAAGGCCAAGCAAGAAGGTGGTCTTGGCTTTAGGGACATCAGGTTGTTTAACGAAGCTCTTTTAGCAAAACAGGTGTGGAGGCTTCACACAAAACCCAACTCTCTATTGGCAAGAACCTATAAGGCAAAATATTTTCCTTATGGAAATATTTTTCAAGCTAGCAGTGGCTCTAGCTCTAACCCAAGCTATGCTTGGAGGAGTATTTGTCAAGCTAAAAAGACTATTAAGAGAGGTAGTTGTTGGAATGTTGGCAATGGTCAGGACATCAATATTTGGTCGATCAATGGATGCCTCAGCAGAATGGATGATTCCATCCGGGTGGAGAAAGTTTGTGAGTTACTTATTGGTCAACCTCTCAAATGGAACCATAATTTGATTGATCAATTGTTTATGCCTTCTGAAGGTGATTTAATCAAGAAAATACCCCTTATCCAGGCAGGAAGTGCAGAAACACAAGATAATGTGGATGCATTCAAGAGACGATAACTATACCGTCAAGACAGTGTATCAAGCTCTTTCTAATTCTAGCAATCAAAATAAAATATGGGTCATAATCAGGGACGGACACACTTAGGGGCTGTATGTGGCTAAAGCCACACCAGTTTTTTCAATTTCTTTTTTTTTTCAAATATATATAGTGAAAGAGAAAAGTTGAAAAAAAAAAAAAACAAAAGACATAATAGAAGAACAAAAGAAAGCACGAGTATTTCTCTTCCTCTTCACTGCCACTCATCTTCACATCTTCGTCCTCCATAATCGCCGGCGCCGTCCACGTCCACCTTCCCCGACCCCATAGCCACCATCGTCGTCCTCCATAACAACAGTCAACAAAAGGTACGTGTTGCTAATTTGCTTCCAATTTCCAAACCCTAAAATTAAAAACCTTCATTTCACCTTTATATTTTCTGGATTCATATTTTATATGTTATGAACTTATGATTCAACTTAGTATGATCCTTGGTCTGTGTTGTGCGCTTCAGTTTCTGTCTCTGATGCAGTTGTTTTTGTTTTATGTTTCTGGTGTATGGCCTGGTTCTTGTGTTTTTTTTGCTAGTTTCTTGTGTTTTTTCTTGCCTTAATTAATACATTATCTTTTTTATGCTCATTGTTTCTTTATTTTTGTTTTTATTTTATTAAATTTTCTTTAAGATTTTAGCCACACCAGATTTTCATGTCTGGATCCGTCCCTGGTCATAATATGGAAAATACACACACACTATTCCTAGACACCAAGTATTGTTATGGCGTATTTTTAAACAAAAAGGGTATCCACTGTAGTATTATTATTTGCCCAAGATGCAATCTTAAAGAAGAAAATATCAATCAAACTTTTGGTGAATGCTCAAAAATCTCTAAGGTGTGGTTTGGATCATCTAACCTTAGTATTAATTTCTCTCAAGGGTTCCACCTCGGTTTCAAAGAGTGGTTGAATTATTCTCTCAGCAACATTCAGGATGCAAACATTCTAGCCTACATAAGCCTCTTTAGTCTATAACATATGGCAAGCCAAAAATCAACACTTATTTGAAGGGGTCGATGTCACCGAGGAAGATATTATAAACAAAGCGCATAAATGTTTAATAGAATTCCAACACACTAACCAAGTGAAAGTTGCAATCAGAACAGATAGCAACAACAATAGAACCAATCTCAGTTCTAGTTGTAATTACAAGCATCAAAAAGAAGGAAGCTAATTGGAAAAAACCAAGGCCAGTGATGCTAAAGATAAATAGTGACGCTGGCTATTGAGGATTAGGAGCAATTTGTCGCGATGATAACAGCGAGGATCCTTGTAGCGGCAACCTGGAGAATGCAAGGCATGGCAGAACCGACTTTAGTAGAAGCACAAGCATTGTATAATGCAATGATATTGGCGGCGGAATGTTGCTTCACGCAAGTTTCGTTTGAAAGTGATTTGTCTCCAATTGATTAACGCTATAGCTGATACAGAGGAAGATGCAAGGTCGTATCTGGGTAACATCGTGAATGGAATCAATTGTAATAAAATGTTGTTTAGGGCTTGTGAGTTCTCTCATACGGGTAGGGGTGGGAATCGGGTTACCCATGCCTTGGCCCAATTAGCAATCCAGGAACCCGATTCAGTTTGGATTGAAGAGGCTCCTTATAACATTGTTCAACTCTCTGTTTTGGATTTATTCCACTATATATAATATAATATCAGCTTACTTTCAAAAAAAACAAATTAATAATAAAATATATATCAACCTCATAATGAATTCAAGGATTCTAACATGTGAGATATAAATCAAACAATTGGATTCAAACGAGTAATGAACTTTATTAAAAGATGGTGGTTTGAGAGAATTTGAGTTCAACTTTTTAATGCAATATTTTTAACTAAATTTTATTTATTTTATGATCGAATTCCAAATTAATATTGTTTTGTTTCTCTAAAAATCAAAGAATTAAAATATATATATATATATATATATATATATATATATATATATATATATATATATATATATATAGAAATGCTAAAATACACCCACATATTTTTGTGAAGGTGTATTTTAGCAACACACACCATTTCATTTGGACCACAAAACCAACTTTTTAATTTTCAAAGCAATTGAAAGGGATGGGCAAAACAAGGTAATCTTACTTGTCTAATTAAGTCTGTTATGTTTTGTCCCATCTTTATCTTTCTCCCTTTGTTGTCAAATGTCCAAGATGCATCGTTCAATCAAACCTGGGTAAAATTCACATTTTAAATTACACCATTTTTTTCTTCTCTCATATATATTGTGTTGGATAAAGTATGGTATTTTGTGGCAACAAATGTGATATCTGAGAATGTGGTAATTTTATTTCTTAAACCTTTCATAAATCTTTTCCAATCATGTTAAATGGGGAAATTATTTTCTTCAAAAAACTAATGTAAAAATTAAAATGAAGTACATAGACTTTTTTTTTTTATTGAAGAAAGGTATAAAAATTTGAAACTTCAACTTTGTTTACGAGGAAAGAGCAGGAAACAATACCCACCATTTTTATGTTGGTTCCAAATGGTATTCACTAGTTTATTCATGATCAAAAATAAATTTAAAATAAGTAGTACAAGGCAATTGACCTTGGTCGTTTCACAAGGACTCACAATCGGTTTAACAATGTTAGAAACAATTCAAAAGTGTAAAATATGGGGGGTTTGTTCGATAACAGTGGAAGTAAAAAGCGAAAAATTCAATTGTTATAAAGCGATCAATTCATTGGCTTCGGATAACTCGACCTTAATTCTATCATAGGTAATACATAATCATTCACACAACTATTTATGCTTTGGTTGATTTATAAAACTAATTATGCAAGCGAGAACCAGTTTTACAACGAATTCATTTGATTAAGCATCTAATGCGTTCAACCGGCCATGAAAGGTGATCAAGCATCTCAGACCACGGCCAATATCCTAACTTATTCGATCAACCTATTGCTAAGCGCAATTATATACCAATTTCTGTTCGGTTTAATTTATAACAAGCGATGAATTAAAACGAGTGAAACTACTGTATCAATTCGAATGTAACAATTAAGCAATCATCTAACAAGGATTAATACAGTGGAAAAGAGGACGAAATTGATAATGAAAAGCATAAACATGAACGAATTCTGACATTAAAAACAGACCTCAAGAATCATGAATCGAGTCCCTTTACCAATGAATTGAAAGATGAAAATTAGTTTTCCATGAAGTTGTGACGGCTAGGGTTTTGTAAAATTAGTTTTCCAATTTGATCGCTGTCGTTTCGCGATCAAAATAAAATTTAATTAAGAAAAGTAGTAACAAGGTAGTTAACCTTGGTCGTCTCACAAGGACCTCTAATTTAATAATTAGTAAAAATAAGAACAATGAATAACACAATTAAATATGGGGTTTTGGGTTTGTTTAGATCGAAAGAGTAGTATTAGAAATTCAATTGATAAAAAGACGATCAATCCATTGGTTTTAGGAAAACTTCGTTATGATTCTATCCTCGGTTCACATAAAATATTATTTATATATTCATGCCTTGGTTGGTTTATAAGACCGATTATACAAGCGATAAACAGTTTATACGAATTCATTCGATTAAGCAAAGAATGTGTTCAACTAACCATGAGTAGTGAACAAGCGTCACTTAGAACACGGTTTGTATCATGACAGATTTCGACCAACCTTTTTTTGCTAAGCGCGAAAAAACCTATATCAATTCCTATTCGAACTAGTCATACAAGCGATGAATCAATCCGAAAAGTCTCACAATATATAACTCAAAATAGAGATTAAGCATCACTATATTCGAGTTTCATAAATAAATAAAGAGCATGAATTGATAAGAGAAGACAATAAATAAATAAACTGAATTACTATTAAGAATTGAACCTCAAGAAGTCATGAACGATGTTCCCGTATACCAATGGATCAACCTAGGGTTGCTAGTTCTCCATGAGAATGTAGCAGCCTTTCTTTTCTATTTTTTTGCGTGAGATCAGAATTATCAAACCCTAGCTGTGTTTTTGCTTAAGTACTCATAGAAAATTGGGCTTAAAAAGCTACGGGTCGAAAAACATAAGTTTGACCCGAAATTACATTATTTTCATAAAGTCTGGAACATAAACGTAAATATTTGACACACTTGCGCTCCGAACTGGGTTTTGGCCACAACATGAAAGTTGTAGCTCTTGATCTCAGCTTTCCAACGCATCTTCCGGAGCCTCAATCCGATATTCGTAGCTCTAGTTATGGTCTGCGCAATGAGAAGGTGTCAATATGTCATTAAATACGAAAATTGGTCAAATAAATTCATTAAGGCTCAATTGTGACCCAAAACTTAGAAACATAATAAAAACTCGATATTATTGTAGAAAGACTACTAATATGCTAAATTATAATACTAGAAAATATGTGCCAAAATGCACTGATCACATATACACATATCCAGATGTAGACTTTCTATCATCTAGATCACCTGCATAATCACTGTCAGACCATCCAACCAATGTCAATTTCTCATTCCTTCTATACCAAATACCAAGCTCTATTGTTCCTTTAAGATACCTCATTATTCTTTTAATTGCAGCCAAGTGAATCTCAGTAGGCCTCTCCATATATCTAGCCACCAAACACACAGAAAATGTCAAGTCAGGCCTAGTTGCAAGCAAGTACATCAAGCAACCTGTCATTTGTCTGTAGTTAGTAGCATCCACAAGTTTTCCATTTTCATCTCTGATCAGTTTGTTTCCAGGCACCATAGGGCTGCACACTTTGTTACATTGATCCATTTTGAACCTCAAGAGAAGTTCTTTTGCATACTTTTGTTGGCAGATGAAGATTCCATCATCAAACTGCTTTACTTCTACTCCAAGAAAGTACCTCATCTTGCCTAAGTCAGTCATTGAGAATTTTCTTTTCATAGAAGTCTTGAATTCTTCAAACATGACTTCATTACTGCCAGTAAAAATCAAATCATCCACATACAAGCTCACAATCAATACATTCTTGTTACCATCTTCCTTTATGAACAGTGTGTGCTCATGAGGACACTTCTGAAACTTTTCTTGAGCAAAGTAAGATTCTATCTTACTGTACCATGCCCTTGGAGCTTGCTTAAGTCCATATAAGGCTTTCTTCAGCTTATACACTTTTCCCTCTTGCTTATTGTAGCCTGCTGGTTGATCAACATACACATCTTCAGCTAAATCACCATGTAAGAATGCACTTTTCACATCTAGTTGATATACCTTCCAACCATGTGAGGCAGCCAATGCAAGAATGGTTCTAATTATATCCCATCTGGCTACAGGGGCAAATACTTCATTAAAATCAATGTCATACTGCTGAGTGTATCCTTTAGCTACCAGTCTAGCCTTATATTTTTCAACCTTGCCTTGTTCATTATATTTGGTTTTGTAAACCCATTTCACACCAATCTTCTTCATACCTTGAGGAAGATCTATCAATTCCCAAGTTCCATTCCTCTCAATGGACTCAATTTCTTGATCCATTGCTTCTCTCCATACAGCCAACTTCACTGCTTCTTCAAAGCAAGTTGGATCTTCACTATTGCTGAATACTGCTAGATTTTGCAACTGTTCCTCCTCTTGTAATTCAGAACCAGTGACATAATCTCTCATCCAGCCTGGAGGTTTTCTGGCTCTTTGCCCTACAGCATCCTCAGTGTTGTCATAATTTTCTTCACTAGTAGTATCCATGTCACTATCACTTTGAACTGCTGGTTCACTGGTGACTGGATCTTCTGCAACAGGTTTAGCTTGTACTGAATCTTCACCATCATTGTCTATTATCTCAATTTATTTCTTGTCACTTATTTCATTCCATTTCCATCCTTGTTTTTCATCAAAAACAACATCTCTGCTAATGATTATCTTCTTTTGAATAGGGTCATAGAGCTTGTATGCCTTTGATTTTTCACTAACTCCCAAGTGAATGCACTTGATACTTTTGGGATCTAGCTTCTTTCTATTAACATCAAGCACATGTGCATATGCTATGCAGCCAAATACCTTGAAATGAGCTACTGAAGGCTTCATTTCACTCCATGCTTCTTCTGGTGTTCTATCTTTCACAGACAATGTTGGACTTCTATTGATGACATGTGTGGCCCAGACTACAGCTTCTGGCCAAAACCTCTTTGGTACACTCATCCCTGACATCATACTTCTCACCATATTCATCAGAGTTCTATTCTTTCTTTCTGAAACTCCATTCTGCTGAGGAGTATATGCTGCAGTTAATTGTCTTTTGATTCCATGTTCACTGCAAAAATCATTGAATTGGCTTGAAGTGAACTCTCCACCTCTGTCAGTTCTAAGACATTTAATCTGATGATTGGATTCCTTCTCCACTAATGCTTTGAATTTTCTGAAAACTTCAAAAGCACTGGACTTATCTTTCAATGGATAGGTCCAAGTCTTTCTGCTGAAATCATCTGTGAAGGTTATGAAGTATCTGCATCCTCCATTGGAAGATGGATTGATTGGTCCACATATATCAGAGTGAATCAATTCTAACTTGTTTGAAGCTCTCCATGATGTTGTCTTAGGGATGGAATCTCTGTGATGCTTGCTAATCACACAATCAGAACACAATTCTACTGAATCTTTCAACATAGGCAAGCCTTTCACCATTGTTCTCTTTGCAAAAGTCACCAAACCTTTGGAATTAAGATGGCCATACCTGCAGTGCCATATATGTTCTATGTCCTCATGTTTTGCTACAAGACACTGAGGCATCATAACTGGTGCAAGCAAAACATACATTCTATTGGCTGTCATAGGAGTTGAAATGATCAACCCTTTTTCTTCATGGAATATTTTGCAGGTGTTCTTGCTAAACACTATAGTAAGATTCTTCTGTTGCAGCTGGCCAATACTAAGTAGATTGTTCTTAAGATTTGGAAGATAATACACATCACTAATCACACTTTTCTTCCCTTCTAAATGCAGCTTTAGATTTCTCTTTCCCATTACAGACATAATAGAGTTATTACCAAGTTTCACTGTTTCTCTAAAACTTGAATCAAAATCAAATAGCCATTCTTTGTTACCTGATCACGTGTTTGAACTGTTGCCTCTTGAGCCATCATCAAGAGTTCTTCATGTTCATTGAATTCTGCATAGTTTGCACCTTCTTCCCAAGATGGACACTCACTCTGATAGTGTCCCAGCTTGTGACATTTATAACATTCAACAAATTCTTTAGAGATTGGATTGGATCTACCTCTTCCACGCCTCCTAGAACCACGTCTTCTCCCTCTGGTGTTGCTTGAACTGTTGTTACCCCTACCAAGATTGGAAATGTAACACCCAAACCCCTTAAACGCGAATTTATTAAATATAAATAAATAAAACACTTAAGAAAATCTAGGCGTCACATGTTAATAATACAAACCACGGCATAATTTAAAATCATGCTAGCACAGCGGAATTAAAAGCGAATAATTAATATAGTGCATATCATACAATAGTCACAATTGTTCACACAATATCCCTAGGCTCTAGGCCATATCAACAAAGGATATTATGTTTACAACCCAAAAGATAGGATTAGCAAAGTTAAATATGCCATCACGGGCTTAATACAATTCAAACGAATAACCCGACCCGGTAAAACCTAATCAGAGCAATTCTATACAACCCATCAAAAAGATATATAACATATATCTAAGGAGTAGTCTACGCTAACTCCTCACCAAAAAGCGCACTACCACGAGCACGAGCAAGCCCTCTAACTCTGATCGGGATCCTCAACCTGAGAATCTGAACCCCCAACGGTCCAGCACCAGTACATAACACAAAGCATGAGAGTTAGATCACATAATCAAAATATAAGTGTAAGTAAAACGGTACTTAAACACTTCTCAATATTCATGCATCTATACATATTCATCAACATCTATCATTCCATTATAAGTACATAAACACATATAATCGAATACCAAACTATCAAGTATCAATTATCAAATACCACAATTAGCCAAACATGTGTCACATATCATTTATCATAAAATGCACACATAGCCTAATGCGACTCTAATGCTTCAACTTCATGAATGTCACCCTAGACATTTCTAATGCATGTGGTACCATCTTCTTTATTAGAGTATCTCACCTCTAATATCCTTCTTTATCGGATGAATATAATTCGATATACTTCTTTATTGAAATATCCAATATCCTATTTAATTCATGAATGCATGTATATGTTTTTCATGAATTCACTCACAGTTATATAGCATAAAGCTCTTCATTTACTATGTGGAACACTATCCAACATACTTCATCATTAAGATTTAACAAAACCTTAATATTCTTCATTTATACTTCATACATGATTAACAATCAATTAAAGATTAGCAATGAGCATTATAAGCATCAACATGCATCAACAATCATGTAAGAATACCATTATCATGAAGAATAAGACACTGATTTGAAACTACATGCAAAGGAAGATAGCAGATGAAAATTAGTGAAATCTGCAGTATTTTCGCCTGGGGCGAAATATTTTCGCCTGGGGCGAAACATTTTCGCCTGGGGCGCAAAAATTGCTGAAGGAACTGGTTGCTCTCTGCTGTTCTGCCGTTTCAGGTGAAATTCTGGTGCCTGAGGCGAAACTCTGGCGTTTTCTACACCAAATCACCCAAAAATTCCATTTTTCATGTTATAAATCCCAAAAGAGTTTGTATTCCCACATAACAAACATAGATAAACACAAAAGGACAGTCCATTTCTCAGATCTACCTTAGAAACATCGAAAAAGTAAAGATTGACACTTTTTCATCAAAATTCTCAAGAACACAAAGTTCTTGAGTTTAATCCATTAGAAAACTCGTTTTTAACCCTTATTTTCGTTCATTAATCATGTTAAAAGCATGTTAAACATATCAAGAACCTTAGAAACGATTTTCATCAAGAAAATCCATTCCAAGCTAAAACGAAAATGGGGTGGAGGAAGTTCGGGTGAGGAGAAATCGACATTCTCCCCTTCCTCGGGTCACCCACGATTAAGGAATCTACTCTCATACCTGGTGTAACGACCCAAAATTTAGTATTCGTTATTTAATTATTTTATTACGCGAGGGCGTGATTTATAATTAAATTATTAAGCGGCGAATAATCATTTAGCGAGAACGTAAGTTAATGAGCGAGAAGTTATGTTGTTTGGGCCTTTGGGCGTGGAATAGGCATTGGGCCTAAGCCAAGTGGGCTTGGATCCATGAGAATGGAGAGAGCTATAAGTAGCATAAGTTTGGGTGAATAGTCTCATAAGTTACAATTCCATGAGAAGTTCAAGAGCTTAGCTAGGGCAAGGAGCTCATGAGGGAGAGAAAGAGAAGAGCAAGCTTGTGGATTCGTCGAGCTAAGGTACGAGAGTTAGATTACATATTCGTGAGTGATTCGGAAGAGGGGAGGATGTCGATTCCTCCATTCCCAAACTCTTTCCACTCTATTTTCTTGTGGGTTTTGTGGGTGATTTTCTTAATGGAAAATGGATTCTTTTGATCCTAACATGTGTAGTGAACTCATGGTAGATGAGGTAAACAACTTTGGGGAGTTGAAAATGGGAATATGTAGATGTTTGATCAATGATTTGCATGTTTATGCAACTTTGCTTATTTTGCAAGAAATTGGCATGATTTTGATTATTTGAGGTATTTGGATGTTTGGAAGAGATGATTAATGTTCCTTGATACCATATATGTTTGGAATGGCTGTTTATATGAATTTATAACATGTCTAGATGAATTTTTGAGTTGATTCAATGTTAAACCGCCTTAGAAAACTCAAGAACAGATATTTCTGGTGTAGTTCGCTACGGATTCGCTACGGATTCGCTCAGCGAATAAGTTCGCTACGGATTCGCTACGGATTCGCTCAGCGAATAAGTTCGCTACGGATTCGCTTAGCGAATAAGTTCGCTACGGATTCGCTACGGGTTCGCTATCTGTTCGCCATGTACCTGCAACCCTCTGATGTAGTTCGCTACCTGTTCGCTACAGCGAACGTGTTCGCTACGTGTTCGCTACGTGTTCGCTACGTGTTCGCTACGGGTTCGCTACGGATTCGCTCAGCGAACAGCACTGTGACAGCAACTTTTTGATAATTGTTTTAAGTGCAATTAGGCACTTGTAACATGGTTTAAGGGTATCCTTACATGTTTGTTGATACATGTTGATGTTGTTAATGCTTATTGTTAATCGTTATATGATTCGCACGCGTATGCAATGACTTGTAGTTCAAGTGACTATGTTTATGTTTTAGCATTAATTTACAATGTTAAGGAAATGATGTGTGTTTTATGACATAAGTGTAAATGAAACCTTATGTGTATAAAAATGGTTATGCAGATAATTATCATGTGAATAATTATGATTGGAGTGATAGGATATTGTGTTATCCTAATGTGTTAGATGTTGGAATTGTGTTTCCGCATCAGTGAATAAATAGCTTCGAGCTAGATAGCGTCATGTATTTGATGTGTTTAAAAGTAATCATGCATTCATGAATAATTGTGTTATGGGAATCATGTGAATTCCAATAATTGATGAAAATGGACTATGTTTATGAAAAGTGGCCGAAGATGGGATTATGTTATCCGAGATCTGGAGCCCATATCCTACATGATATAAAACTGTTATTGAGCTTATCCAAGGGAGATAAGGTGGTTCGGTAAGTTCCGACGCATCCAACAAGATGTAAAACTGGGTTCATCTTAAATGGGGTGAATAGCAGCATCCAACAAGATGTAAAACTGGGTTCATCTTAAATGGGGTGAATAGCAGCATCCAACATGATGTAAAACTGGTTTGGTCCACCATTGGTGAGACGCTTATCCTGCATGATGTAAAACTGCTGATGTAGAGTCCGTGCATGACTATAATCTGAACAGTCCGTGCATGACTATAATCTGAACAGTCCGTACATGACTATAATCTGAACAGTCCGTCATGACTGAAATCTGAACAATGTAGAATTGGTACCACATGCATTAGTCGTGTCTAGGGATGACATGACATTGGATAATTGGCATTAGATGCATTAGGGTAAATGCACATGTATTTGATAATTGTTATGTGACATTATCTGATTGGATTGTAATGTGTTTTTCGTATGTGTTAAGCTTTGGTATTTACTAATTGTTTAATACTGTGATTGTTGCCATGTCTTGGTATATGAGCAGAGTCCGTCATGACTATAAAATGAACAAGTGTAGAGTCCGTCATGACTATAAAATGAACAAGTGTAGAGTCCGTCATGACTATAAAATGAACACTTTAGTAGTGTCCGAGAAGACGTGAAACTATATGATTGGTGTGTTTGTAAATGAATGATTGATTGGTAGTCGTATTTGACGATGTATGTGCGTGAGTTAGAAATGTATGATAGCGTGTGAAGTGTGTAGTATACTACTCACACTTATATTTATGTTTATGTTTTCTAACTCTCTGCTTTGTGTTAATTGCTGGACCTTTGGGGGTCCAGGTTGACAGGTTATGTGTTAGCCTCGTCCGAGTGCAATGGTGAAGCTCTGCTCTGATTGAGACACGGGAAAAAGGGGTTTTTATATGTATATGCATGTAGTCCTCTTAGTATACTCTGTTGGTCTTAAGCTTTCATTTGAAAAGTATCCGTTTTGTATAACTAATAACGCATCGTTCGATGCGAGGTTTTGTTTTTAGTTCATTCGAATATTTTACTAGATAAATGTATTAGTATTATCTTTGAATGAAGTTTGTGATATTCAAACCAGCGCTTTATAAATCAGATTTTCAATTTTTCCGCTGCGTATTTTCGAAAAAGATTTTATAAAGGCAGAGTTAATTAAATAACGGGTTTGGGTGTTACAAAGTGGTATCAGAGCAGGTCGTCTTCGGACTGTGAGGTTGTGTGTCAATCAGAGCCGGTCTGTGCAGTCAGATCGAGTGAGCGTGTGTGCCAGTTGTGTCTGTCTTTTCTTGTTGTGTGTACTTGATGCGATTGATACTTATCATTGTTATAAGTTATCAAGTCAAGTAGTGGTTGAGTATTTTTATGCTTAAGTTTTAAAAATTTGTGTGGTTTGAACTTTTGGTTTGTAGATGCTTATTGCTAATAGTTGATGATCCAGCATGATGTAAAACTGCATGTGATGAAGATTTTGTTGAAAACATAAGATTATTTTCTTTTGAGTAAGTGAAAATGAATTTTCTCACTAGAGTGAGAAAGGAGTAGGATGTAAGTAGATCCTAATGTGTGTTGTTATATGTTTGTTTATAACATGTGGTAGATTGATTACTAGTACTTAGTGTGGTTCTTTAATTGAACTATGTGAATGTATTCTCATGATGAGAACTTGTTTGAGAACATGCTATGTTTTATACATGTTTGAGTAGATGTTGTAAGTATGCGGACAAACGAAATGTAATGCATGTACTTGACTCGATGTCTTGTGTACATGGATGTTTCATTGTCTTACATATAGTTTAGTTATAAATATATGTATTGACATGTTGTTGTGTTTATGTATGCTAGTTGTTACGTAGGTTGTTACATTAGCATAGATGGGAATAGTATGTTTATGTATTTTGTAGTGGTGTGTATGTCAAGAGGACTGCACCGGGGTTTTGAGTAGATGCTTAGATATCTTACCTTATGTTTACCCTTTGCATACGACATGCATGTGAATGCTGTCGGTATTAGATTTCTCTTGGGAGGAATAAATTTGGAATCGATAGGACGGTTAGGTGCTTACACCGGATGTTCTAGTGGAAGTGTAAAGGTGGGTTTGAGATAAGTGGGGGAGAATATTTTGTCTCTCCAAGATGTTTCGAACGCGAGAAATAAGGACGAATAGAGATGTTCTTGAAGTGGATTGTTTAAGATTGAGTAGCATTGTTCGAAGTGGAGTTCTTATTTGGAGAATACTTTGGAGGAAGTATCAGATGATCATTTCGGAGTGAGTCGGAATGAAGTTGTTTAGCCGTAGGGAGAATGTGGCCATTGGGAAACGAAGAAGACGTGTGCGTCGAGGGTAAGAAAACCTAGTGATGATCATACGACGAGTATGCGAATGGTGGATACCTTGAGGGTTAAGTTAAATGGGAGATTGATGTCAAGGATGGAAGGTGTGGTTAGGGAACCGAAAACCCGATTACAATAAGTGGGACTGGTGGTGTTTCTAGCGAAACTCGTAGCAAGAATGTTCCATTGTTTGGTTGTCTTTCACTTGATGGTTCATCCTCAAAGAGGAGGAAGAGTGATAAAGATGGAAGCTTTGTTGATGAAAAGTTTTCAGAGGAATCTGATGAGAGTTGTGTTGGAATCAACAAGACGGAGATCATGGTTGTTTGGAAATCAACTCTTGATAGTAGCTGAGATTTAAATACAGAATTACTAGGTGATCAAGAAGAGCCTAGGAAGGATTTGTAAAGGTTGAGTATGTTTGAACCGAGTAGTCATTTCTTGGAAGGATTTGAGAAGCTAAGTGCGAAGTGTTACCTTTGGATGTTTGGGGATAAGAAAGTTAGCCTTTGGAAACGTGTCGAGCACGAGTATTAGAGAGACGTAAGAAAGTGACTTATGTCAAGTAAGAATTTGCGGAAAGGACTATCTCACACATAAGTGATTGTTGTGTTTGGAAAATGTGTGCTGAGAATTTGGAAGTGATGCTTGAAGTAAGTATCAAAGATGTTTTGTAGCAATTGGAAAATTATTTATGGAATGGAAAAGTCGGTGGAGATTAGAGATGTCGGACACATCGTATCTATGGGAATAGTATAGTAATACCATGTGGGAAGGAAATAAATGATTATGGATATTTTCATCGTGAACGGTGGGATGATAGTGAGTCGACGAGTGACTTAAGGTAATATTTTGGATAAGAATATTTCGACGGGAAATGATATCGGGAAGGTCATGTTAAGGAAGTCAGAAATTGGATAAGAGATTATTTGGAAAATAAAACAGTTATGTTGAATGTTCGACGCAATGATTTGGGAATTGCGAAGGAAAAAGGAATTTGACGGTTGGATAATATATTTTTGGCATGTGTTAAGAAATTTGAGGAGTTAGACAGCAGATGAGTGTAGAGGTTGTGCTACCGAATGAATAGTTGGAATGAGATTCGGCACAGTGAAACGACTTAAGAAAATGTTGAGAACCTATGGAACTTAAGGAGTTGCGGAGTATGCAACGGAAGGGTCTTTCGGAGTATTTTGGGTTAAGTGGTTTTGTTTGGAGTGGTGTTGCGAGTACCGTAAGATGTTAAGAGAAAGTTTTAAGTAGTTTGATGAGAATGGTTTATGCCATCATCACGATTGTTGACTATCTATCGACAAATCAAGGGATTAGCTGTCCTTGATCTATTGTTGATGAGTAGACGAGATTGTGTCGATTGGGATTGACTGATTTTGTCAAACTTGGTTTGGTTTGGAGTTTGTATGTTTTGTTGGTACGAATCCGGAAGAAGTGTGAATTTGAATCGGAGTTGTGTAAGAGACCGTATCGGTTAAGGTATTATGACTAGAAAACCCGTTGGTTAGAATGCAAGTTGGGAATTAGAAAGTCGGATGAGGGAGTTTATCCGGAGTTGTGTTTTAGTCGGGTAATTTTCGAGGGCGAAAATCTTTTAAGGGGGGTAGAGTTGTAACGACCCAAAATTTAGTATTCGTTATTTAATTATTTTATTACGCGAGGGCGTGATTTATAATTAAATTATTAAGCGGCGAATAATCATTTAGCGAGAACGTAAGTTAATGAGCGAGAAGTTATGTTGTTTGGGCCTTTGGGCGTGGAATAGGCATTGGGCCTAAGCCAAGTGGGCTTGGATCCATGAGAATGGAGAGAGCTATAAGTAGCATAAGTTTGGGTGAATAGTCTCATAAGTTACAATTCCATGAGAAGTTCAAGAGCTTAGCTAGGGCAAGGAGCTCATGAGGGAGAGAAAGAGAAGAGCAAGCTTGTGGATTCGTCGAGCTAAGGTACGAGAGTTAGATTACATATTCGTGAGTGATTCGGAAGAGGGGAGGATGTCGATTCCTCCATTCCCAAACTCTTTCCACTCTATTTTCTTGTGGGTTTTGTGGGTGATTTTCTTAATGGAAAATGGATTCTTTTGATCCTAACATGTGTAGTGAACTCATGGTAGATGAGGTAAACAACTTTGGGGAGTTGAAAATGGGAATATGTAGATGTTTGATCAATGATTTGCATGTTTATGCAACTTTGCTTATTTTGCAAGAAATTGGCATGATTTTGATTATTTGAGGTATTTGGATGTTTGGAAGAGATGATTAATGTTCCTTGATACCATATATGTTTGGAATGGCTGTTTATATGAATTTATAACATGTCTAGATGAATTTTTGAGTTGATTCAATGTTAAACCGCCTTAGAAAACTCAAGAACAGATATTTCTGGTGTAGTTCGCTACGGATTCGCTACGGATTCGCTCAGCGAATAAGTTCGCTACGGATTCGCTACGGATTCGCTCAGCGAATAAGTTCGCTACGGATTCGCTTAGCGAATAAGTTCGCTACGGATTCGCTACGGGTTCGCTATCTGTTCGCCATGTACCTGCAACCCTCTGATGTAGTTCGCTACCTGTTCGCTACAGCGAACGTGTTCGCTACGTGTTCGCTACGTGTTCGCTACGTGTTCGCTACGGGTTCGCTACGGATTCGCTCAGCGAACAGCACTGTGACAGCAACTTTTTGATAATTGTTTTAAGTGCAATTAGGCACTTGTAACATGGTTTAAGGGTATCCTTACATGTTTGTTGATACATGTTGATGTTGTTAATGCTTATTGTTAATCGTTATATGATTCGCACGCGTATGCAATGACTTGTAGTTCAAGTGACTATGTTTATGTTTTAGCATTAATTTACAATGTTAAGGAAATGATGTGTGTTTTATGACATAAGTGTAAATGAAACCTTATGTGTATAAAAATGGTTATGCAGATAATTATCATGTGAATAATTATGATTGGAGTGATAGGATATTGTGTTATCCTAATGTGTTAGATGTTGGAATTGTGTTTCCGCATCAGTGAATAAATAGCTTCGAGCTAGATAGCGTCATGTATTTGATGTGTTTAAAAGTAATCATGCATTCATGAATAATTGTGTTATGGGAATCATGTGAATTCCAATAATTGATGAAAATGGACTATGTTTATGAAAAGTGGCCGAAGATGGGATTATGTTATCCGAGATCTGGAGCCCATATCCTACATGATATAAAACTGTTATTGAGCTTATCCAAGGGAGATAAGGTGGTTCGGTAAGTTCCGACGCATCCAACAAGATGTAAAACTGGGTTCATCTTAAATGGGGTGAATAGCAGCATCCAACAAGATGTAAAACTGGGTTCATCTTAAATGGGGTGAATAGCAGCATCCAACATGATGTAAAACTGGTTTGGTCCACCATTGGTGAGACGCTTATCCTGCATGATGTAAAACTGCTGATGTAGAGTCCGTGCATGACTATAATCTGAACAGTCCGTGCATGACTATAATCTGAACAGTCCGTACATGACTATAATCTGAACAGTCCGTCATGACTGAAATCTGAACAATGTAGAATTGGTACCACATGCATTAGTCGTGTCTAGGGATGACATGACATTGGATAATTGGCATTAGATGCATTAGGGTAAATGCACATGTATTTGATAATTGTTATGTGACATTATCTGATTGGATTGTAATGTGTTTTTCGTATGTGTTAAGCTTTGGTATTTACTAATTGTTTAATACTGTGATTGTTGCCATGTCTTGGTATATGAGCAGAGTCCGTCATGACTATAAAATGAACAAGTGTAGAGTCCGTCATGACTATAAAATGAACAAGTGTAGAGTCCGTCATGACTATAAAATGAACACTTTAGTAGTGTCCGAGAAGACGTGAAACTATATGATTGGTGTGTTTGTAAATGAATGATTGATTGGTAGTCGTATTTGACGATGTATGTGCGTGAGTTAGAAATGTATGATAGCGTGTGAAGTGTGTAGTATACTACTCACACTTATATTTATGTTTATGTTTTCTAACTCTCTGCTTTGTGTTAATTGCTGGACCTTTGGGGGTCCAGGTTGACAGGTTATGTGTTAGCCTCGTCCGAGTGCAATGGTGAAGCTCTGCTCTGATTGAGACACGGGAAAAAGGGGTTTTTATATGTATATGCATGTAGTCCTCTTAGTATACTCTGTTGGTCTTAAGCTTTCATTTGAAAAGTATCCGTTTTGTATAACTAATAACGCATCGTTCGATGCGAGGTTTTGTTTTTAGTTCATTCGAATATTTTACTAGATAAATGTATTAGTATTATCTTTGAATGAAGTTTGTGATATTCAAACCAGCGCTTTATAAATCAGATTTTCAATTTTTCCGCTGCGTATTTTCGAAAAAGATTTTATAAAGGCAGAGTTAATTAAATAACGGGTTTGGGTGTTACACCTGGATTCGAAGAAAACTCGATGAACGATCTTGAATCTCTCCCTTTTCTTCTTGCCCTAGCTCCACAAACTCTCCTCTCTTCTCTCAACTCAAGAACACAAGAACAAAGAAAAATGAATTTCTCTTCTCCCACTCATGGCCAAATGGCGCCACACACACACACAAGGCCCATTGGGCCTCAAGCCCAATTGGCTTGGCCTAATAACACGTTAACTCACTCTACTCGCTTAATAACTAAAGTACTCGATAAATAACATCTAGTTATTAACTTAATTAAAAGGCCACGTTAATTAAAATGTTTTAACACATAAAAATTAATAATTTGAAAATTGGGTCGTTACAACTCTACCCTCCTTAAAGAATTTTCGCCCTCGAAAATTACCTGGAAATAACTCTGGATACGAACTCATCATCTTGCTCTCCAATTCCCAAGTCACATTCTCGCCAGCGGGTCCACCCCATACTACCTTCACCGAGGCGATATCCTTGTTTCTCAACCTCTTCACTTCTCTACCTTCAATCCTCAAAGGCACAGTCTCGACCGTTAAGTCATCCCACACTTGAACATCATCTGACTCAATCACATGTGACGGGTCTCTTACATACTTCCTCAATTGTGACACGTGAAACACATCGTGCAAATTCGCCAATGACGGCGGTAAAGCAATCCTATATGCCACTTTCCCCAATCTTTTCAAAATCTGATAAGGACCAATAAACTTCGACGTCAACTTCCTCGACTTCAAAGCACGTCCAATTCCGGTAGTCGATGTAACTCTTAAGAAAACATGATCACCTTCTTGAAATTCAATGTCTTTCCTCCTCTTGTCATGATAACTCTTTTGACGACTCTTCGACGCTTTCATCTTCTCTCGAATCATTCTAATCTTTTCCGTAGTCTCTTGCACAATCTCCGGACCAAGAATCACACTCTCTCCGGATTCAAACCAACAAAGCGGTGTTCTACACCTCCTCCCATACAAAGCTTCAAAAGGTGCCATTCCAATACTCGAATGAAAACTATTGTTGTACGTGAACTCGATCAACGGCAAACACGAATCCCAACTTACTCCTTGCTCCAAAACACAAGCTCTCAACAAATCTTCCAAAGATTGTATTGTCCTTTCCGATTGGCCATCCGTTTGAGGATGATAAGCCGAACTCAACCTCAACTTAGTCCCTAAAGCCTCTTGTAAACTTTCCCAAAATCTCGAAGTGAACCTCGGATCTCGATCCGAAACAATACTCGACGGAATACCATGCAACTTCACGATTTGCTCCACATAAATCTCGGCCAACTTAGGCACCAAGGTACCTTTCTTAATAGCAATAAAATGCGCACACTTCGTCAACCGGTCTACTACCACCCAAATCACTTCATAACCTTTAGTAGTCTTGGGTAAACCTCCCACAAAATCCATCGCAATACTATCCCACTTCCATTCCGGGATAAACAAAGGTTGCAATAAACCAGACGGTTTTTGATGCTCAATCTTCGACTTCTGGCAAACTAGACAAGCATAAACAAACTCAGAAATTTGCCTTTTCATTCCTGGCCACCAAAATAACTTCTTCAAATCTTGATACATCTTGGTTACTCCAGGATGAATACTCATTCCACTCCTATGACCTTCTTCCAAAATCATCTTCTTCATTTCGGGCACATCGGGCACGCACACTCTTCCATGAAATCTCACAACTCCATTCTCGTCAACTTTGAAATTAGCTTCTTTTCCTTCCTCAACCACTATTGCCAACTTCTCCATTAACTTCTTATCTGTCTTTTGACATTCTTTGATATTCTCTAGAAAAGGATTCGTCAACTTCAACATTCCCAACTTCACACTCTTAGGAGTCACTTCACACACTAGACTCAAATCTCGGAATTCTTCAATCAACTCTAGCTCTTTCACCATAAGTGATGACATGTGCAACGATTTCCTACTCAACGCATCGGCCACCACATTAGCCTTTCCGGGGTGATAACTCAAATCAAAGTCATAATCCTTCAAAAATTCGAGTCATCTTCTTTGTCTCATATTCAACTCCTTCTGATCGAATAGATACTTCAAACTCTTGTGATCACTAAAGACTTCAAACTTCGATCCATACAAGTAATGCCTCCATACCTTCAATGAAAACACAACTGCGGCTAACTCAAGATCGTGTGTCGGATAGTTCCTCTCGTGAACCTTCAGTTGTCTCGACGCATACGCTACCACTTGACCTTTTTGCATAAGCACACCTCCTAGTCCCATCTTCGAAGCATCACAATACACGACGAAAGATTCCTTAGCATCCGGTAAAATCAACACAGGCGCGGTAGTCAACCTGTTCTTAAGCTCTTGAAAACTTTCTTCACACTTCACATCCCAAACAAACGCTTGATCCTTCCGAGTCAACTGCGTCAAAGGCAAGGCCAACTTCGAAAATCCTTCAATGAACCTTCTATAATAACCAGCCAATCCAAGAAAACTTCTTATCTCTGAAACAGACTCCGGCGTTCCCCATTGCAATACGGCATCAACTTTCGCTGGGTCAACCGCTATTCCTCCGCTTGAAATCACATGACCAAGAAAACTTACTTCTTTCAACCAAAATTCACACTTCGACAATTTGGCATACAACTTCTTCTCTTTCAAGACTTGCAAAACAATCCGCAAATGCTCCTTATGTTCCTCTTCGGACTTTGAGTAAACCAAAATATCATCGATGAATACCACTACAAACTTATCCAAGAATGAATGAAAAATCCTATTCATGTACTCCATAAAAACACCAGGTGCATTGGTCACACCAAAAGGCATCACCGAATATTCGTAATGACCATACCTCGTCCTAAAAGCAGTCTTTGGTATATCTTCCGTTTTCACTCTAATCTGATGGTATCCGGATCTCAAATCAATCTTACTAAATACGCAAGCTCCAACCAATTGATCCATTAAATCATCTATCCTCGGAAGTGGATACTTATTCTTGATCGTCACTTTGTTCAACTGCCGGTAGTCAATACACAACCTCATACTCCCTTCTTTCTTCTTAACCAACAACACAGGTGCACCCCACGGCGATACACTAGGTCGAATAAACTTCTTCTCAAGTAGTTCCTCTAGTTGTTTCTTCAACTCATTCAACTCTGACGCTGACATTCGATACGATGCCATAGATATCGGACTAGTACCAGGTACCAAATCGATCGTAAACTCTACTTCTCTTTTCGGCGGTACATCTGACACGTCTTCCGGAAATACATCGGGAAATTCACAAACAACCGGTAACTCTTCCACCTTAACTTCACCTTCCATCTTCAAGGATGCAAACAACGCATACACCTCTACAGGTTCCTTCAACGATTCTACTACTTCCTTCTTACTCATCAAATGCAAACTCTCCTCCGGTTTAGGAAACACAACAGTCTTCTCGCAACAGTTGATATGGACTCGATTAAATATCAACCAATTCATACCAAAGATAACATCTACACCACTAAGTTGGATACACACTAGGTCCATTCCAAAGTGTCTACCAAACACGGTTACGGGACAGTCACGACATACGAGATGGGTAGTTACAGAACCATTAGCAGGAGTTTCTATTTCCATACGACCAGACATTTCAGACACATGTATACTAAGACGCTTCATGCAATCAACGGATATAAAAGAATGTGTTGCTCCCGTATCAATAATCGCAATTAAAGGAGTGTCATAGATGAAACACGTACCTCTAATGAGATTATCCCCCTGATCCGCATCATCTCCACCCAAAGCAAACACATTTCCCATAGTCTTCTTCGGCTTCTTGCACATAGGACTCTTGTGACCCTCTTCACCACAATTGAAGCAAGTCACCTTCACTTGACAAACATCTGACTTGTGTCCCAACCTCCCACAATTGAAACACTTGTCCACCTTCTTTGGGCACTCATAAGACTTATGACCCAACTCACCACACTTGTAGCATTGCCCACCACCTCTCTTCTTTCCACCACTAGTCTCAACAACCTTCTTCCCCTTGTCACCATAAGGCTTCCCACGGTCTTGACCTTTTCCTCTTTTATCACTCATGGCCTTGTAGTAATTAGTATTGGCCTTTCCATCATCATCACAGATACGACACTTATCCACCAAAGTTGCAAAGTCTCGGATTTGAGAAAATCCGATAAGATGCTTGATGTCCGGGCGCAACCCACTTTCAAACTTGACACACTTGTCATTCTCAACTTCCACGGTGTTGTAGTGTGGACTAAACGCACATAGCTCCTCAAACTTCACGGAATACTCCGCCACAGACATGTTCCCTTGCTTGAGCTCCATGAACTCCACCACTTTCTTGTTCCTAATATCAGCCGGAAAGTACTTTCTCAAGAACTCTCCCTTGAACATCTCCCAAGTGATTACCACACCACCAACTCCCATCCTCAGCTTAGCATTCTTCCACCACTTGTTAGCTTCTTCACGAAGTACATAAGTACCCAAGGTCAACTTACTCTCCTCGGTACACCTCATAGCCTCAAAGACAATCTCCACTTCCTCTATCCACTTGACAGCAGCCTCCGGAGCATAGCCTCCAGTGAAAAGCTTCGGATTATGCTTCATAAACCTTTCTAACCTCATCTCATCTTCCCTCCCGGGTTGATGATCTCTAGCCACGATGTTGGTTAAAGTAGCTATCGCATCTGCCATCTGATTGTTAGCCCTAGCCGCCATGATCCTGAACAACCAACCAATCCAAGAACAGACTTAGAAAGGTAATATCAACAGTGTTATCTCTACACAAGTTGAATATATGGGCAACTAATCCTAATTGGTTCCACATGAACCGACCTTGCTCTGATACCACTAATTGTAACACCCAAACCCCTTAAACGCAAATTTATTAAATATAAATAAATAAAACACTTAAGAAAATCTAGGCGTCACATGTTAATAATACAAACCACGGCATAATTTAAAATCATGCTAGCACAGCGGAATTAAAAGCGAATAATTAATATAGTGCATATCATACAATAGTCACAATTGTTCACACAATATCCCTAGGCTCTAGGCCATATCAACAAAGGATATTATGTTTACAACCCAAAAGATAGGATTAGCAAAGTTAAATATGCCATCACGGGCTTAATACAATTCAAACGAATAACCCGACCCGGTAAAACCTAATCAGAGCAATTCTATACAACCCATCAAAAAGATATATAACATATATCTAAGGAGTAGTCTACGCTAACTCCTCACCAAAAAGCGCACTACCACGAGCACGAGCAAGCCCTCTAACTCTGATCGGGATCCTCAACCTGAGAATCTGAACCCCCAACGGTCCAGCACCAGTACATAACACAAAGCATGAGAGTTAGATCACATAATCAAAATATAAGTGTAAGTAAAATGGTACTTGAACACTTCTCAATATTCATGCATCTATACATATTCATCAACATCTATCATTCCATTATAAGTACATAAACACATATAATCGAATACCAAACTATAGAGTATCAATTATCAAATACCACAATTAGCCAAACATGTGTCACATATCATTTATCATAAAATGCACACATAGCCTAATGCGACTCTAATGCTTCAACTTCATGAATGTCACCCTAGACATTTCTAATGCATGTGGTACCATCTTCTTTATTAGAGTATCTCACCTCTAATATCCTTCTTTATCGGATGAATATAATCCGATATACTTCTTTATTGGAATATCCAATATCATATTTTATTCATGAATGCATGTATATATTTTTCATGAATTCACTCACAGTAATATAGCATAAAGCTCTTCATTTACTATGTGGAACACTATCCAACATACTTCATCATTAAGATTTAACAAAACCTTAATATTCTTCATTTATACTTCATACATGATTAACAATCAATGAAAGATTAGCAATGAGCATTATAAGCATCAACATGCATCAACAATCATGTAAGAATACCATTATCATGAAGAATAAGACACTGATTTGAAACTACATGCAAAGGAAGATAGCAGATGAAAATTAGTGAAATCTGCAGTATTTTCGCCTGGGGCGAAACATTTTCGCCTGGGGCGAAATATTTTCGCCAGGGGCGAAACATTTTCGCCTGGGGCGCAAAAATTGCTGAAGGAACTGGTTGCTCTCTGCTGTTCTGCCGTTTCAGTCGAAATTCTGGTGCCTGGGGCGAAACATTTTCGCCTGGGCGAAACTCTGGCGTTTTCTACACCAAATCACCCAAAAATTCCATTTTTCATGTTATAAATCCCAAAAGAGTTTGTATTCCCACATAACAAACATAGATAAACACAAAAGGACAGTCCATTTCTCAGATCTACCTTAGAAACATCGAAAAAGTAAAGATTGACACTTTTTCATCAAAATTCTCAAGAACACAAAGTTCTTGAGTTTAATCCATTAGAAAACTCGTTTTTAACCCTTATTTTCGTTCATTAATCATGTTAAAAGCATGTTAAACATATCAAGAACCTTAGAAACGATTTTCATCAAGAAAATCCATTCCAAGCTAAAACGAAAATGGGGTGGAGGAAGTTCGGGTGAGGAGAAATCGACATTCTCCCCTTCCTCGGGTCACCCACGATTAAGGAATCTACTCTCATACCTAGATTCGAAGAAAACTCGATGAAAGATCTTGAATCTCTCCCTTTTCTTCTTGCCCTAGCTCCACAAACTCTCCTCTCTTCTCTCAACTCAAGAACACAAGAACAAAGAAAAATGAATTTCTCTTCTCCCACTCATGGCCAAATGGCGCCACACACACACACAAGGTCCATTGGGCCTCAAGCCCAATTGGCTTGGCCCAATAACACGTTAACTCACTCTACTCTCTTAATAACTAAAGTACTCAATAAATAACATCTAGTTATTAACTTAATTAAAAGGCCACGTTAATTAAAATGTTTTAACACATAAAAATTAATAATTTAAAAATTGGGTCGTTACAGGAAACTTTCAGAGCTTGTTCTTCATCTTTAGCTCTGTGCCTTTTCATTCTTCCTTCGTGCACAAGAAGGCTGCTCTGCAATTCATCAATAGACATTGCAGTAATGTCTCTTGATTCTTCAATTGAGCAGATAACATATTCAAACCTCTGAGTCATGGATCTTGTTATCTTTTCATCAATGGTGGCTTGAGGCATTGTTTCACCTTATGCTGTCATCTTGGTAGCAATTGCAAGAGTTCTTCGAAAGTAATCATCTACTGATTCATCTTCTTGCATCAACAAAAGTTCAAATTCACGCCTCAAAGATTGCAATTGAGCACGTTTCACCCTAGTTGAACCTTGATACTTCTGTCTCATAGATTCCCAAATACTCTTTGATGTGCTTCGATCAAGAATTGTTTCAAGAATAGCTCGATCAATGGATTGAAACAGATAATTCTTGACCTTGAGATCTTTCAATTTACTTTCCTCTGCAGCACGAATCTGTTCTTGCGTTGCATTTGCAGGAGCAACTGTAACACCATGTTCAATCAAACTCCAAAATTCTTTCGATCGCAGCAAGTTTTCCATGAGTTCAGCCCAATGATCATAGAATCCTTCGAATTTTGGAATAGATTGATGGAATGGTGTAGTGGAATCCGCCATGGATAAAGCTTGGTGAAACTTTACTTGGAGGAGAAAAGAGAAGAGAAAGAAATGGTTACACCGTTGTAACTAACTTTTTTTCTGTTTTTGCAAAACTGGATCTTTAGGTCTCCTGATACCAATTGTTGGTTCCAAATGGTATTCACTAGTTTATTCATCACATATCAAGTCCTTATATAGGAGTACAAGTCATATAGATGTTTACAAGTAAGCACACACACACAACAAGTGCTAACTTGCTAACCAAGCTAACTCAGGTCAAGCCAGGCCAAGCCAGCTTGCCTTGCGCGCACAGACCTTGCTCATTGGCACGCCATGAGCTTAAGACCAACTCTAACATTTTAGTCAGAGATCTACAAGACTTCAACTAGATCAACGCAGAAAGGGAAGAGGGAAAAGAGAGACCATTTTAATTGAAGAAAATTATCATACTACCCATCATTTTCAATTGGTTTAAAAATAAAAAGACCGGTTTTGTTGTCCAAATGAAAAGGTGTGTTGCTAGAATACACCCACATGTTGAATAGTGGATTGCATTAAAAAAATTAGTTTAGTATCTTTTCTAATAGAAAAATAAATATGCACACCGGCAATCAATTTTAACCATGTTTTCCGCCACATCATTCAACTTTACCCACTTTCTTGATATTATATGACAAAATGATAATTATTTATTGAATGATCTTGTAAAACTATTTTACACCATAGCTGGATATCCATTAAAAAAATTAATCTATCCACACCACACGACTCGTGAGGGCATATATAAATTATCCATATGACCATATCCCATATATTAAGTGATCCACCAAATATTTCGCTTGTAGCACTGTTACAACTACTACACACCCATTCAACCAACTGGGCAACGTCAGTGGTAGGTGATGATTGGATTTCAACCACAACTTAGAAAAACTTAGGTCATTCTCAAAAAAAAAAACCCTCTTAACTTTTCAACTTTAACAAATTTTTCTAATAAATAATTAAATGGTGCTATTTATATTTTGTTTCAGTTTGGGAGATACTTCATAAACCATTGTGTACTTTGTCTCACCAAAGGCATATTGTTTTTGGTCTTATCTGAAGACTAATATTGTTTTGTTTTACACCACAACAAAATACAAATGATATACCATTTCCATCCGCACCAAATGTATAAATTGAAAAATAAAATGATTCGATTTAGCTAATCTTGTTCATTAATTTATAGTATATACTTAATCAAATTAGTGGTGCATGTTTGAAAAGCAAGTTTGGAGAAAACTTTCAAACACTTGAAATAGCAATTGATTTATAAATAATTTTTATTTTTTCACATATTAATCTTTAAAATGTCTCACCTATCTTCCACTGATTTTTTGGTTTGCCAATAAAAAAAAAAACCTTCCACTGATTTATTTTTAAAAGCTTCAAGAAACTATTTAATTGATAGGCACACATCGCAAAAATTCGTTAAATATGGTTAAAAATACTTGACTTTATAACCCTATTTATTTTAAAAATCACACAAATGATAATCTTTATTTAGCTAACAAAGTAGTAGTTACTTAATAATATATGTAAAAATAATATCTGGTGGTAGTAAACCGAATGCTGATAGTGTATAAGGGATGATCAAGGAAGATCTCTATCCTTGAGTGTGGTTCACACTTATTCCTAATGTTGATTTGGGAGAAGTCATGGGATTGGTCCATGCTATTAATTTTGTATGAGCTACAAATGAAAAATGTGAATTTTGAACTTGATTCTAGAAATTTTGCAAGCTAGTAAGTTCCGTAATAGTAGAGAGAATATGTCTGCACTGGGTGATTCCTTTGTCAAAAAATGCATAATTTTTTTTATAAACTTTTTTGTTGAGTTTATTCGGAGACAAGACAATGATGTTGTTCATGTGTTGGCAAGAGTGGTCACATTTTTAGCTAATCTAAAAAAAAATGTGTTCGCATAATACATAAATGATGTTGATATCATAAAATATGTTAACAAAACATATCACTTATTTTTATCTTGAGATCGAATACATTCAGAGTACTATATATTCTAGTAACTTTAACTATGAATAAGCTCTTTCAAACTTGAACAACTTGTCATTGTAGTTATGTAAAATTTTAATTTTTACGGTTAGAATGTCGATGATTGTTGCATTAAAATTGAAAAAATGCAGCCATGCAGGTTTTATTTATTTTTCAAAATCTAAAATGTAATGAATCTAAATTTTTACGGTCAGAATGTCGATGATCCAACAATTAACGATGTGGCGATTACGTGAATGTGAATCTGAATTCAACTCTGAATAGGAATTTTTTTTCCTGGTGGGATGGGTAGCTTAGAGGGTTAATGAGCAGGAAGTCCGGGATTCAAGTTTTGGCATAGGAAAAAAAACTAACATAACATTGTAATACTAACGGCTAATATTTCTTATTAAAAAAAAAACTAGGATTTTAAAATGTGTAAGACGATCCTATCAAGATCATGCAAACCTAATTAATGTTATTGGACCTTGTGCAGAAACAATATGGGCAAACCAACAACAAATCGATCAGGATATAATTATAGTACTTCATCCGTCCCTAATTATAAGCACATTTTTAAAGATAAAATTTATCTCTAAATATAAGTTTCTTTTTCAATTTCCTAGACACATTTATTATTACTTTTTCAAACATAACCTTACTTTATATATTGAAATCGGAAAAGTTAACTACAAATACATCTTTTCACCAAGGACAATTTAATGATTTGTAATACCCAAAAAATACACATTTATTACACTACTAATTTTTCTTAATATGCGTGAAAAATTCCAATTAGAGCTTATATTAAGGGAAGAAAGGAGTACTAGAATAGGTTCCCATATCTATACTAGAATAGGTTCCCTTATTTTCACTCACCGATCAAAATGGTTCCCTTATTTTACAATTACTCGGTATTGGTCTATCCATGGAATTTTTATATTTAAAAATAATATATTTTAAATGAAATGACATACTATCTAGGGGAGTTTTCTTGTAATTTCATGACATTTGATCATTTAATATTATCATATTGTATGTTACCATTTTAAGCTCAAAAATCTACCATAGTGACCAAAATTGAGTGATTTTAAAATAGAATACCAAAATTGAGCATCTTTTAAGTTTCGTGTTTGTAAGAATTAGGTCCTTTGAGTTTTCAGATAATAAAAAAGCTCTTCCAGTTTTTAACTTGTGGCACTATTATCCCTCCAATTATTTTACATTTACAAATACACTGATGTGTCCGTTAATTTTATTGTTTTTCCTGTTTCCTTAGAAATCAAGGACACAATAGTACGATCTTATAGAACATATCATGTTCAAGTAAGGTGATGTGTCTGTTAATTTTAATGCTAATCGTGATGAATTTGAGGCTTAATCATATGTCAATCATAAGATCCAAACAATTGAGGACCGAGGTAATAAGTTAGAAATTTAAAGTATCGGTTTGTTAGCTAAAAAATTTAAAAACCTATTTGTTATTTAAAATTCAATTGGACTCAACCTCTCCATAAGGTGAAGAAAGATTGTACGGGATATTTATAAACATTATCTTAATTTATAGAAAATGCTTAACCACCCTTATGAAAATACTTTATGCTAAAAGAACTCTCATAAGAGATGAGAAAATTCACATAAAGTGAAAAGGAAATTAATTACTCTTGCATGGGATAGAATTCCCTCTAGAGTGACAAAATTCCCTTTGAATGTAATCAACATCCTTGCTAAAAGGCCAGGTTTGTTAATTAAAGAGATGTCATATAATTTCTTTTTTTGAAATTATTCATATAATTTTCTTAAAAACTTAATTAATTCAATTCATATATAATGCTAAAGGCTTTTATTGTTACTAATTAATAAGAACAAGAACCAACCTTAGTAAGATTCTCAATTTTAAATGCATTAAAAAATAAATCCAAAGACATGGCTTTCAATGTTTTTCATTTTTCTTTTGGTTTGGTTGGATACTTGGATATTTATATTTAATTTTTCTGTCTTAAGAGGACTAAGCCAAAATGTGTCTGTATGATGATCTCTTACAGTCAACAAAGTAAACGCGTTTGTTTGGTAAAGCATGCTTACCTACCCCAACCCCAAGTATACCCTATACTAAAAATACTACATGAAAACCATTTGTTAATTTTTAATATTAAGAATTCAACTCTAGTTAGAAACTTTGGAGCAGGTCAAAGTAATGTTGTACATAAGGATGACGAATATTTTGTAGTGGATAATGGACATGCTGACATGGAAATTACAATTGCAAAATGTATAAACTCATTATTAGGATGAGGGAGAGGGAAGGGCATTTGATGAACAGATCGAATATATAGAAATCTTTTACATCTTTTGACCGAATATTTTTATAGAAAAAGATAAATAAATACTTATAATAAATATATTTTTAATTTTAGAAATATGAACAACATAGATTAATTTTGAACAATTCATATAAATCTTTCAAAATTCTCTTTCAATACAATTTTTAAGTTTTTTTTTTTATTTTTTATTTATTTTTAAAGTTGCATCAAATTATAAAAAATTTGTATTATGAAAAATGAACCCTCTGAAATTCTCCCCTCCCCAACTCCTGTATTCCTTTCACTTGTTCCTCCCTTTTATACAAAGCCATCTCCTTCCCTCCAAATAGAGGGTACTGAGGAATTTTTGGCGGGAGCGGAGTATAGAAAAAACTAGAGAGATGATGACATGCAAATAAACATATTTTTTTTAGTAATTTTTTAGTTAAATAAATTAAGCTTTTAATTAAGTTTATTATAACTTTTTACTTTGTTTTTATTTATTTTCAATTATTATGAATAAATCATTGTAATGTGAAGAAAAATGTAATTTTGATGCATATAATCGTGCATTTGATATTGTTACAAACGTAGAACTTAAAAGATCTATGGATGTATTTTGTCCAAAAATAAAAATCTTATAGTGTACGTTCATATTTAATTTAACTCTTTTAATTAAATATAAAAATTATTTAACAGAATAAATCAAATTTAATAAAATTAGAACCAAACTCTCATTTATTCAATCAAATTATATTTAATTAAATAAATCGTATACTTTAATGCATTGAATAATATTTAATGCATACAACTAATAACATATAGTTAAATTAAATAATTTGTTATGGTGTAAGTCACTGAGTTTAATCTTATGCATGAAATTTTATGTTCGATCCTCGTTAATTTCACTTTACTGTAAACCATTTTTTTTTCTTGGTGGTGTAAATTCTGTATGCATGTGACTCTTATAAGTTCTCACAAAAAAATAATAATATTTAATAGGCTTAAATGCAGTTTTACCCCCCCTATTTTGAAAAATGCGGAATTTTACCCCCCCTATTTTAAAATGCGGAATTTTACCCCCCCTATTTTATAATTTGTTGGATTTTGCCCCCCACCAAAATTTTGCACAAAATCTGCTTCTGAGCCTCAAGTTCAAAGCTACGCACATAACTCAATTTGGATCAATAATTCACCAAACTGGTACCGAAACGACCGCAATCGAGTTAGTTTTCCACAGAATCAAACTCCACTAAATTTGGAGTTACAGAGAGAGATTAATTACTGTTTTAGTGAAGGTCTGTTCAAATTAATTATCATATGAAACTACTACTGGTATTCTCGTCATTCCTCTCACCCTGTAGCTCATTTTTTAATACTATTTACATGTATGGAAATCTAACGAAATTACCCTTGTTGGCATTTCAATTTCGTCGAATTTGGAGTTACGATGTGTTCGGTAGACGATGTTGAATTTGAAGATCACAAGTAGATTTCTGCAGAATTAGTAATTGGACAGACCTTCACTAAAACGGTAATTAATCTCTCTCTGTAACTCCAAATTTAGTGGGGTTTGATTCTGTCGAAATCTAACTCGATTACGGTCATTTCGGTAGCCATTTGGTGAATTATGGATCCAAATTGAGTTGTATGCGAAGCTTTGAAGTTGTGACTCGAAAGCAGATTTTTTGCAGAATTTTGGGGACATACCTTCACTAAAACGGTAATTAATCTCTCTTTGTAACTCCAAATTCAGTGGGGTTTGATTATGTGGAAAGATAACTCGATTACGGTCATTTCGGTAGCAGTTTGGTGAATTATGGATCCAAATTGAGTTGTATGCGAAACTTTGAAGTTGTGACTCGAAAGCAAATGTTTTGCAGAATTTTGGGGGACATACCTTCGCTAAAACGGTAATTAATCTCTCTTTGTAACTCCAAATTCAGTAGGGTTTGATTATGTGGAAAGATAACTCGATTACTGTCATTTCGGTATCCTTTTGGTAAATTATTGATCAAAATTGAGTTGTGTGCGAAGCTTTAAAGTTGTGACTCGAAAGCAGAATTTTAGGGGGGGCAAAATCCAACAAATTATAAAATAGGGGGGTAAAAGTCCGCGTTTTAAAATAGGGGGGTAAAATTCCGATTTAATCAAAACAAGGGGGGCAAAACTGCATTTAAGCCTATTTAATATTACATATATAACTTATAAATGTAAAATATTATAAGTAATGATGACATCTAGTAATGCATCGTTGTTACAAAAATCATTAGAAAATTGGTGATACAATTTCAACATGTCAATTATACACAAATATAATTGTGTTGTTGTGTCCCTTCACCTTGAAGGTTAATTAACAAGTATGTACTCCAGTATATCACTTCACCTTGGAGTAGCTTCATTTCTGCAGCTTCACTTCTCACACTATCAAAAAATCCAAGATATCACTCTTGTTACATTGGAGGGAGAATCTTTTCCTCATCATTATTCTTTTTTTGTTTGTTTATAATGAGCTGAAAATCGAATCCTGAACTTATAGGATCCTCACAACTACACCAAATTTAGTGGCTTTATCCTTTAACCACTATAAGAAATTTGTTTTTAGCAGCGATTTTTTTCGTTACAAGTTGTTGGCAAAACTATTTATGATCATCATGTTACACATGGAGTAATGTTTAATACTATTAAACCATGTGATTCTCACATGTAGGAAACATATCTTCAAGTACAAAATAATGACTACTCAATTATTTTACTATTTAGTGTGTGACTCAATTAATTTACAAAACTATATTATATGCATCATTCTCGTAGTAAATCAATTTGGTATACATGTTTCTTTTAACCTTTATACTTGTGTGCTGACTTTATACTGAATATTTGTGATACCCACATATTCATGATATCACATATTCTTGATATCGCATATCAATGACGCGATGTATTCTCAACATTGATGATTAAGAATAGTCTCAATGTGTTCTTATCATCCTTATTAACCATAATATACTAAAGGGTAAATAGTGTTATACCCCCTGCAAAATAGGCGAGTTTTGCGTTACCCCCTGCAAAATATTTTTTTGAGATTACCCCCCTGCAATGTCAAGATTCCTTGCGTTACCCCCCTGGCTCAACAAGTGGGCATATGACATGGAAGAATCTTGACGTGGCATGACATGTGGAAATTAATTAATTTTTTAGTTTTTTTTAATGCCAACTCAGTAATACACGTGGAAATTACTTTTTTTTTTCTTTTCAATTTTGCATTTGTAGGGGGGTAACGCAAAACTCGCGTATTTTGCAGGGGGGTAACGCAAAATGCATTTTTGCCCGAATTGAAAACTTTCTAAGGCTTGGTTTGATAAAAAATTCAGCAGCATAAGACTTAATTTATAAGATTTTCCTTACTTGACAAGATAATAAAATCAGAATAAAGTACATAATGTACACTTGGTAACTACAACACTTAAAGTGCATCATTCATTAGATAGTAATAAGCACATCTAGTGCATAAGTCATTACAACACCAAAATAAGCACATATAGTGCATACTAATTCATAACAACACCAAAATAAGCACATATAGTGCATAAGTCGTAATAAGCACATATAGTGCATAAGTCATTACAATCTCAAAATAAGCACATATAGTGCATAATGTACACAAAATAAGCACATATAGTCATATGACATTACACAAGTAAGCACTAATTTTTGTTAATATTTTTCCAAGATTTCATGGCTCTATAACAAGTTCCAAGCTTTGTTGAATCTTCTTGTGTTAATATCCCTTCACGTGGCTCTTTAATCACTATAGGCTGGGCAATACTTGAACCATCTCCAACAATTGGTTTTGCTAAAGCTTGTTGCATGATCCTTTCACTACTTCTTGTCTTTTTCCCATGATACAATTTCCTCTTCATAGATTTCTTCTTCACAGCCTTGCCCTTCACAACATTGTCTTTTTCATGGTCTGCATTGTCCTTATTAGCTTCAGCAATGTCTTCAACCATTACTTCAGGAATTGTTGCCATAACTTCATGAGAGATCTCTTCAAATAGTGACTGACTTGCGCCACTCACAGTTCCAACCACAACTTCAGCTTCACCGGTGCTTGCATTACCTCCTGCTTCACCATGGCTTGCATTACATTCAGCTTTACCTTTTGGTGGTTTCCTCTACAACAAATAACAATGTTAATATTAGTCGATCTGTTCATATTCGTTTTCGATCCGTTCATATTCGGCGATTGTTCTTCGTTTTCAATTTCAATTTGGGGGTTAGGGCAAATCAATTTTCAATTTTGATTTGTTCATACCCAACTTTCTTTTTTTTTTTGGTAGAAAGAGACCCAACTTTATATCTCCTTTATTTTTATTTTACGTAAAAGAAAAAAGATATATAATTTTTTTTTAACAAGCTAAATAAAAATAAAAATAAATTTTTTTTTTTATATAATAACAACTTTTAGTCAAAACAAAAAAAAAAACAAAGCTTTGTTTTAAGTAAGATTGTATAAATATATATCATCAAAAAAAAAAAGATCGTATAATTATAAAACTTTTAAGTTTTTTTTTTCATTTTTTTAATTAAAAAAATATGTAATTGCTGAGTTGGCATTTAAAAAATAAATATAAAATTAATTAATTTCCACGTGTCATGCCACGTCAAGATTCGTCCATGTCATATGCCCACTTGTTGAGCCAGGGGGGTAACGCAAGGAATCTTGACATTGCAGGGGGGTAATCTCAAAAAAATATTTTGCAGGGGGTAACGCAAAACTCGCCTATTTTGCAGGGGGGTATAACACTATTTACCCTATACTAAATTAAGAATAGTGTTCTATTATTAAATAGGATCTCACAATCTAAGGCATGCTTGATGTCCTATTGAATAAAGAATCTATTACTATAAGATCTATTATTGGAAAAGTGGATGTTAAATATTTTATAAGTAAGAGGACTCAAATCGAATAACTTAAGATTTTGGGTGTCCAACTCACTTGTATCCTTGTTCAAGGTCTGATGTGATGATCTCTGGCCCCCTTCATGACCCAACAATGATATCAGAGTCTATGGTTGAACTGACTCCTTGAGTCGAAAGTCTTCCTAACCAGGGTGTTCAGGCGGCGATACAAGTGGATGAAAAAAAATTTCGTTCATAAAACGTCTTAAGGTTGTGGGTAAAAATGTGATATCCAACTCGTCTGGTGTGATCATGATCCTCGGACCCCCTTATAACCCAACAATTTCTTATAAAAAAAATAATAAAAATAATAAGCATTATGCCTATATATATATTAACAAGTATATAAATTAATGATATGATACAAAAGCATATATCCAATCAACATAAATTGGTTATTAATTAGGACTTATTCCAACAAAAAGTACAGTTATTCCATCCAATATACAAGCATAAATTGAGAAGAAGAAAAAAGAAGAATACATGGCAAATGCAAAACAAAAACCCACACCGAAAACAATACAATGCATGCAGAAGGCGACAAGAAAACAACTATTTTTTTTTTTTATTATTTTTCACCATCAGTTAAATCTGGTTCGGGGGTCAGTTCTTGGATCAAGTGGTTTCAGCCCCCTCCCGATTGCAGTTGCGGGGGATCGAACTGCGGTCCTCCCTACCAAGCTCAGTGTCAATCACCACTGAACCAACTAACGATTGGTGAAAACAACTAAATTTAGGGAACAATACAAATAGTGAAAAAAAGATATATAACTAAATATCAAAACCTAACAATAACAAAGATAACCAAAATCCTTCAACAAAAAAAAAAACAAAGATAACCAAAAGAATCGGGGAAATTAGGGCAACCAAAGAAAAGATGCCTATAGCGGCTAATTGATACTAATCATAATTGATTCTAATCCGCCATTTATTCAACACATATTCAAACCTATATGTTATATTTTTTGAGCGACTTAATTATCATCTTGAATATGAGCACACTGTTTTATTTGAAGATAACGAGCGTATTGAAGACGTTCTAAACAAACCAAAGAGTCACACATCAAAATTTTTGGCATGAATGGATGCAAACAAGAAATTTCCAGAGGCAAAAAATTTAACATATAGTCAATTCCCAACTAAGTTTGTGTGGAGAGAAAATTTGCATCAGTGGGCTCCAAGACAAATAAGTTTTTCAATTAGAAGAGTTCACTTTGCACCACCTGGTGCGGGTGAAAGGTTTTATTTGAGGACGTTGTTAAACTACGTCAAAGGACCTACTTATTTTGATGAATTAAAAACAATGGATAATTTCAAATATGATAGTTTCAAGGAAGCCTGTTTTGCAAGGGTTTTGCTGGATGATGATAAGTATTACAGTTCTATGTTGCTTGCTACACAAGTCAGCTTCTTGAGTGATTGTGTACCTGTTGCTTGCTACACAAGTCATCTCCTCAAGTGATTGTGTACCTTAGCTTAGTGTACAGCTTATGTAGAATAGCATAGCATATAGTTTGTTAGAAGTTTGTTAGAAGATTGTTAGTAGTTTGTTAGAGTTTGTTAGAACTATCTTCACCTATATAAAGGTGCTTGTAACTACTTTTGCTTAATCAATGAATAAAATTACTTTTGAAGCTTTCAACATGCTTCTTCTTCTTCAATCTTTCTCTGCCATTTTCGTTATCTTCAATAACTTCATGATGGTATCAGAGCTCTTCTGAGCTCTGCTGCGCATCGCTTTGCTTCCAAATGGCTCGTGGTGGTCATAACAACACTGCTGGTGGTTCAACCACCGTGCTCGTCCAAGATCCGTCGAACAATCCCGACGACGTTTACTATGTTCATCCTTCCGATGGTCCTACTACTGTGGCGGTGAAACCTGTTCTTAATCATTCGAATTATCAGGCCTGGGCGCGATCCATGAAGCGCGCTCTTGGAGGTAAGAATAAGCTTGATTTTGTTGATGGAACAATTGAAGTTCCTGGTGAATTTGAACCTAATTTCAAGGCTTGGAATAGATGCAATATGTTGATTCATTCATGGATCATGAACTCTGTTGATGAATCAATTGCGCAAAGTATTGTTTTTCTTGATAACGCTATTGATGTTTGGAATGAGCTTAAGGAACGTTTTTCACAAGGCGATTACATTAGGATTTCAGAATTGCAATGTGAAATCTATAGCATGAAACAAGATTCACGCTCTGTTTCTGAATTTTTTACTGCTCTCAAGTCTCTATGGGAAGAACTTGAATCGTATTTTCCTACTCCTGTTTGCTCTTGTCCAATGTGTTGTATCTGCAATACTGGTGTACGCAATGCTAAGCATCAACATGAGGTTACTCGATCCATTCATTTTTTAACTGGTTTGAATGACAATTTCGATTCAGTGCGCGCTCAAATCTTGTTGATGCATCCCTTACCTGCGATCAATCGCATCTTTTCTATGGTTATTCAACAAGAGAGGCATTATAATTCAATTCATTGTGATGAATCCAAAGTGCTTGTGAATGTTAGTGACAGCAGAAAGCCACAAGGCCGTGGGCGTGGTTATTCCGCTGGCGCTAGTTCATCTGGTTCAGGCAATAGGTCGAACAGTTACGGTGCAAAGAACAAAGAGTGTTCCTTCTGTGGTAGAACCAATCACATTGTTGAGAATTGTTATAGAAAACATGGATTTCCCCCTCATTTTGGAAAATCTAATGCTTCAGCCAACAATGCTTCTCAAGAAGAAAGGGAAGATGTTGGTGACAATCAAGGTGCTCGTATTAGTGATTTTGGTTTCACAAAGGAACAATGCTCACAGTTATTGCATCTCCTTCAAAGCTCACAATCTGGTAATCAAGGCTCCTCTTCTAATGCTGGTAATCAAGGATCTTCCTCCACTCAAGTCAATATTGCTAGTGGACATGTTACTTCAGGTACAAGTAACTTAGTATGTACTTTGCACAGTTCTAGTCCTGGTAGATGGATTGTAGACTCAGGTGCAAGTGATCACATTTGTTCTTCCTTAGATTACTTCAGCTCATACAACTCCATCCAACCAGTTACAATTAAATTGCCTAATGGACAAGTTTCCATTGCAAATTATTCTGGTTCAGTGAAACTTTCATCCATTTTCACTATTTCACATGTTTTGTTTGTTCCTGAGTTCAACTTGAATTTGATCTCAGTGCCTAAACTTTGCCTTGATGACCGTTTTATTGTGACTTTTGATAATAATGAATGTTTGATACAGGAAAAGAAGAACTTGAAGATGACTGGTTTGGCTAAGCTCAATGGAGGATTGTATTACTTTAATCAAGACCATGTTCAGCCTAAGTCCACAACCATTGCTTCTTCTCAACTCACTACTTCTCATGTTATCCCTAAAGAAGCCTTATGGCATTTTAGATTGGGACATTTGTCCAACAGTAGATTGATAGAAATGCATAAACAGTTTCCTTTTGTTAATGTTGATGATCATGCTGTATGTGATATTTGCCATTATGCAAAACACAGAAAATCTAAATTCTCTCTTAGTTCAAATAAAGCTAAACATTGCTATGAACTTTTCCATTTTGATATATGGGGTCCCTTTTCTATTCCCTCTGTCCATGGACATAAGTACTTTATTACTGCACTTGATGACCATAGTAGATTTACTTGGATCATTCTTTGTAAAGCTAAATCTGAAGTTACTACTCTTGTCCAACAATTCTTAACAATGATAGAAAATCAGTACAATTGTCATGTTAAAATTGTTAGAACAGATAATGGACCTGAATTCCTTATGCCAGACTTTTATGCTTCTAAGGGTATTGAACATCAAACTTCATGTGTTGAAACACCTCAGCAAAATGGGCGTGTTGAGAGAAAGCACCAGCACATTTTGAATGTGGGAAGGGCTTTACTCTTTCAATCTAAACTGCCTAAACAATATTGGTCTTATGCAGTTTTGCAGGCCACTTACATCATAAATAGAGTCTCTACTCCTTTGTTACACAATAAATCTCCTTATTTCATTAGATTTAATCATGATCCTGATCTAAATGAATTGAAATTTTTTGGTTCATTATGTTTTGCTTCCACCCTTTCAAATCATAGAACCAAATTTGATAGTAGAGCTAGAAAAGCAGTTTACTTGGGACACAAGTCAGGTGTCAAAGGAGCAGTTTTGTTTGATCTTCATACCAAATCCATTTTTATTTCAAGAAATGTAACATATCATAAACACATTTTACCTTATCAAAACCATACTCCACCTTTCCAATGGACTTATCATTCTATTCATTCCTCCACTGATGACATTCCTGCATCAGATACCATTGACAATACTATCACTCCTTCTGCTCCTGTTTTTGATGATGACTTTCTTGTTACCACCCAAAGCCATCCATCTAACTCTGATATACACACCACACCAAATATTCCTGATTCTCCATCCTCACCATCTCCTCCATCTTCTCCTTCTTCTCCATCTCCTCCACCTCTCCCTATCATTAGGAAATCTACAAGATTGAGATCTCAACCTGGTCACTTGAATGATTATGTATGCAATCTCTCTGATGCTCATTCCAAATCATCATCTCAAGGTATGCTTTATCCTATTTCAGACTTTCATTCTTGTGCTAACCTCTCTACTTCCCATACCAAATTTGTTTTGTCTGTTAATAATGACATTGAACCTAGTACTTACAAACAAGCTAGTTTGCAAGATTGTTGGGTTCAAGCAATGAATGCAGAACTTCATGCCTTACAACAGAACAAAACCTGGATCATTGTTGATGCACCACCCAATGTAAAGCCTATAGGAAGCAAATGGGTTTATAAGGTGAAGCATAAGGCAGATGGATCCATAGAGAGGTACAAAGCACGTCTTGTAGCTAAAGGATACACACAGGTTGAAGGTATTGACTTTTTTGAGACATTTTCACCTGTTGCTAAGATCACCACTGTGAGGACTTTGATAGCTTTAGCTGCCATTCAGTCTTGGCACTTGCATCAGCTGGATGTCAATAATGCATTCTTTCATGGAGAGTTGCAAGAAGAAGTTTACATGTCCATTCCTCAAGGTGTTACTACTTCAAGGCCAAATCAAGTTTGTAAGTTGCTGAAATCCCTATATGGTCTAAAACAGGCCAGCAGGAAGTGGTATGAGAAACTTACTGGTGTTTTACTAGCTCAAGGTTATGTGCAGTCTAGTTCAGATCATTCATTATTTACACTTTCCAAAGATTCTAGTTTCACTGCTCTTTTGGTTTATGTGGATGATATCATTTTGGCTGGTGATTCACTTGATGAATTCACCCACATAAAACAGTTATTGGATGATCTATTCAAAATTAAGGACCTTGGCCAGTTGAAGTATTTCCTTGGCATTGAAGTAGCACATTCCAATCAAGGTATCACTCTTTGTCAACGAAAGTATTGCCTTGATTTGCTACAAGACACTGGCTTGCTTGGAGCTAAGCCTGCAAAGACACCACTTGATCCTTCTGTCAAGCTGCATCAAGATACATCTCCCCCATATGCAGATATTGCTAGTTATAGAAGATTGGTTGGGAAATTGCTGTATTTGACTACAACAAGGCCAGACATTGCTTTTGTCACTCAGCAACTTAGCCAATTTTTGACTTCACCTACACAAGTTCACTATGATACAGCTTGCAGAGTGATCAAATACCTCAAAGGCTCACCTGGTCGAGGATTGTTCTTTAGCAGGTCTTCAAAATTGCAATTGCTTGGCTTTACTGATGATGACTGGGCCGGTTGCCTTGACACACGACGTTCCACCTCAGGTTATTGTTTCTTTCTTGGCTCCTCCTTGATTTCATGGCGTGCCAAGAAGCAACACACTATTGCTCGCAGCTCCTCAGAAGCAGAATATCGTGCCTTGTCCTTTGCTGCTTGTGAGCTTCAATGGCTTGCTTACTTGCTCAAGGATTTAAGAGTGTCCTGTGTCAAGCCTCCTGTGCTGTATTATGACAACCAGAGTGCACTTCACATTGCAGCCAATCCGGTTTTTCATGAGCGCACCAAACATCTTGAGATTGACTGTCACTTTGTTAGAGAAAAATTGCAGCAGGATGTTTTCAAATTGCTTCCAATTCACACCAAATCTCAACTTGCAGATTTCTTTACCAAGCCTCTTCCGCCCAAATCGTTTCATTCCTTCATTTCCAAGCTCAACATGATTGACATTTACCATGTTTAGCTTGAGGGAGGGTATTACAGTTCTATGTTGCTTGCTACACAAGTCAGCTTCTTGAGTGATTGTGTACCCGTTGCTTGCTACACAAGTCATCTCCTCAAGTGATTGTGTACCTTAGCTTAGTGTACAGCTTATGTAGAATAGCATAGCATATAGTTTGTTAGAAGTTTGTTAGAAGATTGTTAGTAGTTTGTTAGAGTTTGTTAGAACTATCTTCACCTATATAAAGGTGCTTGTAACTACTTTTGCTTAATCAATGAATAAAATTACTTTTGAAGCTTTCAACATGCTTCTTCTTCTTCAATCTTTCTCTGCCATTTTCGTTATCTTCAATAACTTCACGAATAAGGAGTATATAGAGGCAATAAAAGAGACAAGCCACTGGGGTTCGGAGACTTTTTTAAGGATAATGTTTGCAACATTATTGGTGTCAGATCAGCTGACCAGGTCAGAAATAGTTTGGACAAATACTTCACATCTTTTGATTGATGACATTTTGCACAAACAGAGACGTTTTGCTTAGTGTTCCAGGTATAAAATATTTTCAACTATTTCTATAAAACCATACTTATTAGTTGTTTATTTTTTACTCATGTAACCTTGCTTATATCACTTTTTAAATTATTTATTATGCATTTTATAAATTGTAGTTTTTTAAAATTGGAAAAAGAATTTTGTCAAAAAAAATGGAAAAAGAATTGATATTTTTTATAAATACCCTTTATTTTTACGTTAATGTATCCGAACATAAATCAATTTTGTTTAACTCACTTTTAACCAAAATCAAATCTATCAAACTCAATTCTGCTAAATCAATTTTTTTTGCAATAAAACCAAACGCAACCATAGTCATGTCACTAATCACATTCATTATTTTGATTTTAACATTGCAGATTTAATATTAATCGATGATCAATTGATACAATATGCACTAGCAGATATTGAGATGATGTTACGTAGTTGAGGAAAGAGTTTAAAAGATTATCCTCCAATGCCTAGAGCAGATACATCATTAGTTCCTGATATACAAAATAGTTTAATACATGACAAATTGAATTATAACAGACAATCATTAGCTGAGGAACATGTTAGATTGATGTCAACTATGACTTCAGAGCAACATAAAGTATATGACACAATCATGACAAGAGTTAACGAAAACAAACCTGATGTGTTTTTTCTTTATGGTCATGGCGGTACAGGGAACACATTTATCTGGAGGGACATGTCAACCGCATTACGCTCAAAAGGTGAGATAGTTTTAACAGTTGCCTCAAGTGGGATCGCTGCATTGCTTATACCTAATGGTAGAACAACACATTCAAGGTTTTGTTTTCCTCTAAATGTTGACGAGTTTTCAACATGTACCATAGTTCCTAAAAGCCCTTTGGCGCTATTAATACAAAAAGTAAAACTCATTATATGGGATGAAGCATCAATGATGCACAAACACTGTTTCGAAGCTGTTGATCGAACTTTAAAAGATATTCTCAAGTTTGTTGATGAAAAAAAATAAACATATTCCCTTAGGTGGAAAATTTGTTGTTTTTGTCGGAGATTTTAGACAAATTCTATCAGTAATACCCAAAGGTACAAGGCCATAAGTTGTTAATGCTACTATTAATTCTTCGGTTCTTTGGAATTTTTGTGAAGTTTTAACATTGAGTAAAAACATGAGGCTTCTCGGTGGTGCTTCGAGTGCAGACGTTGAACAAAGAAGATTGTTTTCTGAATGGGTTTTGAGTGTTGGCGATGGAGAAATTGGAGATGACAACGACGATGATTTAGAACTTGACATTCCATCAGATTTATTGATTCCAAATTCAAGTGATCCTCTTGCTTCTATCGTTGAAAGCACTTATCCCCAACTTTTACAAAACATGAACGATATAAGGTATTTCCAAAATAGAGCTATACTACCCCCTAAAAATTCAATAGTCGACACAATAAATGATTATATGTTAGATTTAATTCCTGGTGAAGAAAAAACATATTTGAGTTATGAAACTCCACTCACACAAAATGTAGACGGTCAAACAGTGGATGATGTTCATACTCCCGAATTTTTTAACACGATTTCTACGTCGGGACTTCCAAATCACAAGTTGAGACTTAAAGTTGGAGTTCCAGTTATGCTATTAAGGAATTTGAATAAAAAATAAGGATTATGCAATGGAACAAGACTTATTATTACGAGATTGGGAAAACGTGCTCTTGAAGGAAAAATTATTTCAGGAAGTAATATTGGTGATTGGGTTTTCATACCTAGATTTTCTCCGACACCATCTGACGTGATAATTCATTTTAAATTTCAACGGAGACAATTTCCTATAATAATTTCTTTTGCGATGACTATTAATAAGAGTCAGGGACAATCTTTAAAGCATGTTGGGATATATATCTTCCGTTGCTAGTATTTTCACATGGTTAGTTGTATGTTGCAATTTCAATAGTTACTTCTAGAAAATGGATTAAAAATATTGATCATTGATGACGACGATGAAGATACGACTAAGACTTCGAATGTGGTCTATAAGGAAGTCTTCCATAATATAACATAATTTTCTTTGTATGAATATTTTTCCAAAATTATTGTTGAACTATCGTTTAATGTTACTCAACTTTTTTCATATACCTTACATTATTTGAATTATCATATATTATTTAATCATTATATATCTTACAGGTAATCAGACCCGTGCACCGCACGGGTCGATGTTCTAGTATATAAAAAAAATAGCATCATTCCGAGACTTTACAAAACCCTAGATTGCAAAGTAGTAAGCTACACCTTAATGCAAGACATTATTGGTGCCGATGACCATTATAAAAGGAGCATCATAAATTTGATTTGAACCACTTAAAATCATAAAGCTAATTCTTAATATATCACCATTGAAGATGGTCTAAACTCTAAAATACTTATATTTTCAAATATTTTGTTAGTCAAATATATTTTAAATTTACTATTGTTGCTATTATTATTCCTTTAAAACACGAGTGAGTATAGTAATAGTAAAAATGAAAAAAGGGTTGGCCACTTGACAAATGTAGTTGGTGTTTGTTTGTGTAACCTTGTATTGTATCATTCCACATTTTCAATTTCCTTTCCACTCTTTGTGGCCAACTACCACTTTAGTTTGGTTAGGTTTCGTGTTTTGTGTCCACACAAGCACAAGGTGACATCGCATATTAATAATAATGTCATTACAATATGCCACGTTGCAAAATATTAGCCGCCGATTAAGATCCAACGTTTGTAATAATTTATCCACCAACCCCCTTTATATGCATCGCTACCACCCCTTATTCCCACCTACCAAACACCAACGCACAAGATTTCAATTGGCCCCCCAACACATTATTTTCCTTTATTTTTTATATTTATTATTTTTTTTTATGATGATATTTCCATTATATATTCTCCATTCTCTCTTCCTCACTTCCTCAGGAAATAAATTCATCATTGTACATTATTTCCCACCCAACACCACATAACAAATACATTTCCTTTCCTCTCATCAATTTCATATATTACAATTATTACTTTCTACACCCCTCTCAACTATTATTAACATATAATGGAGGGAATTACCAATGGCCATGCTGAAGCAACTTTTTGCGTGACCAAAAGTGTTGGTGATCCACTCAACTGGGGTGCAGCGGCAGAGTCGTTGACGGGGAGTCATTTGGATGAGGTGAAGCGTATGGTTGAGGAGTACCGTAACCCGCTGGTTAAAATTGGCGGCGCGACGCTTACCATTGCTCAGGTGGCTGGAATTGCTTCTCATGATAGTGGTGTAAGGGTGGAGTTGTCTGAGTCCGCGAGGGCCGGCGTTAAGGCGAGTAGTGATTGGGTGATGGACAGCATGAACAATGGGACTGATAGTTATGGTGTTACCACCGGTTTTGGTGCCACCTCTCACCGGAGAACCAAGCAGGGCGGTGCCTTGCAGAAGGAGCTAATTAGGTAATAAACTATTACTTATTTCCTTTTTAGGTATGCTTAACAAGTGTCCCGGGGGCACTGTTTAGCATGACCCTTATTTTAATTGGAATCGATCTAAGGTTAAGTCTACTAGAGCACTCCTTTAAACTTATAAAAAAAACATTTTTCACTTAAATTTTATAAACAAAATGATCGTTTATAAATATAAAATGTTCAGAATATTAAAATTTATTTTAGTCCTCAATTTTCTTTTGGGGATCTGATTTTAGTTTTTAATAATAGCTTTAGTAAGCATTTCACGTCAACTGTGTGTTGTAATTCATCTAAACATGCATGTCACTAAGTCTCCAATACCGTCAACACTTTGGTTAATAATTTTCTTTGATTAATTCTTTTTAAGAAAATGAACATGTTGCTCTTTCAAAAATAAAAAATGAACATGGTAATAATTAATTAGGAATATTGACTAAGAAATAGTTTTTTTTGTTATATTGACTAAATATTTAATACATTATATACTTTCTATGAACTTAATTATTATATATAAAAATACATAAATTTCTTTAACGTACTTTTTATTATTTAAAATATTGATTAATTCCGTAAAAATAAATTGCTCCCCGGAGTTTAGTTGATAAAAATATCACATTATATAAATAAATGTTGTTCGAACTCCGGACACCCATCAAGACAAAAAAAAAAATCGGTTTGTAATTTGTACGTAATAATGAACATTAGTTGATGATTTTTCAAATTAGTTTTACAATCTTTTTATTTTATTTTATTTTATGAATTTACCTTGATTTAAGTTCTCTCTTTTGACCAAATACGAAAATTAATAATTATTTAGCCAAACCCTTTAAAATATAGTTTGCTTAAAACTATTTTATAAGGAGGTTGGTTGAGCAATCGTTATCGGCCTGCGTATTTGTTTTCACCTATGATGTCAAACGATACTTTTTAAGTTATGATCATGTCAATGGTCTCAAGTATATATCAATTAAGTTTAAGGGATATGAACTTACTTTAATATCACTCATACTACTAAATACTAATCTAATCTAATCTAATATTCTTAATTAGTAAAACAAACGATATTCGATATGAACTTGTAAATATTTTTGTTTATCACAAAACACAAAAACATTGTAGGTGAGCAAAAACATTTATAAAAGGTTTTCAGTAATAAAATAATTAAACGATATATATAATAACTGAGAAAATAAGTATGCACTATGATGATCCAATTGCTTGCCTTAAAACAGAAAGTTAGCAAAAAAAATTACAATTATTTGGTTTTCTTTTGACTAGAAAAAAATCTTTTAGGAAAATTTATTTTAAGGAATAAAAAAAAAATCAATCAATGTAAAGGTAATAGAAATTTCAAATCTCTTTTGCTCACCAAAAGATATTATATGAAAGCAACTATTTTACTGCAAGTATACTAAGATTTATTTTTTAAAATATATAAAATCCTCATTTTATTAATAAAGAAAAATAACTTCCAATTTGTAAAAAAACAAATAAAAACCTTCTAAACTAACAAAAAATGTCTCTGTCAATAAATATTATATATTTTTTTTTACAATATATATACAGTATAAGAAGAGATCAAATTACACCAGTGTAATTTTTAAAGAGTTCGGTACACACATTAATATCTCAATTTTAAATCAATATATTTGATGTACATAGAAACGTGGGTGTAGTAGCTGTAATAGTTGGATGTGTTTTTTTAGTCACAAAAGACAACAAGTAATAAATTTTGTGTACACAACAAAGGCTAGGCTGAGACTTGTCCAGATCCATTCCACACATTCATGTCATGATGTCTTCTCTCCCGACCCCCCTCATTTCTTTTCTACGCCTCAAAAATCCAATTTTGCCCCTTGCGGTTTCAAACATTTTTGCCAAAAAACTTCGGTTCGTATTCACCGAAGCCAAATATTAGACCATTTCGGTAACTGCAAACCGAACATTAGCGTTTTCGGTACACAAAAAACGAACGTCAGCTTGTTCGGTATCTGCGAACCAAAATGTCCTAGATTTCGGTACGTTGGTCGCTGGAATTAGGTCATTTTCGGTAGAAGTTTACCGAAATAATTGTTTCGGTACCTGCGAACCGAAATGTCCCAGATTTCGGTAAGTGGTTACCGAAATTTATCAGCATGTCAGCTTATTTCGGTTCGTATAAACCGCAGTACCCCAAGGGCAAAAACGGAAATTTAGGAGGTAGAAAAGAAATGAGGGGGGTTGGGAGACAAAACATCTCATGTCATGTTTGGATCCTAGCTCGTGGTCCACATTGGCTGTAGTAATTAATTAACCAACTAATATTAAGATTTAGGTTAGCTAAATCTTAGAACAAGACAAGTTGTTTGCACGTGATGTGTGGTTTGTTGACTGCCCAACCTTCTACCATTCTTCAAAATTAGTACTACTAGTAATTCCCAACTCACCATCTTTGACCCCAAACTAATAATTGTTTTTCTTAGTCACCTAACTATATATTATATGACTTTAGTAATAAAACAAAAAATATGTACAATCTAAAAATAAATAAGGGAATATAGATGACAACTTAAGTCGTATTGTGTTTGATTTTAAAATTATTCCTGGTACGAGACAAATTGGGGGTCAAGGAACGGGGCAAAAACTAAAATTCTTGTCCCCCATTGAACCACATGAAATTTTTTTATCCTCTGCACAAGTTATCTAAAATATCAAAATAATATTTTGTCCACCAAACATGGTACAACACAATTTGTTCGATATCTTAAATGTTTATACTGTGCTTTTCTGTGTTATACTGTTCTGTTCAATACTAATATTTTGCAGATGAAACGGACATTATTTAGTAGTACATGATTAGTGAATGAATTAGTTTAGTGTAAAAATGCTACTATGACTTGGTCAATGAATTCATAATTCTTATATTATTTTGGTTACGGTTAATTTCAGGTTTTTGAATGCTGGAATATTTGGCAATGGTACAGAATCTAATTGTACACTACCACACACAGCAACTAGAGCTGCAATGCTTGTGAGAATCAATACTCTTCTTCAAGGGTACTCTGGAATTAGATTTGAAATTTTGGAAGCTATCACTAAGCTCCTAAACAACAACATTACCCCATGTTTACCACTTCGCGGTACAATCACTGCTTCGGGTGATCTTGTTCCACTTTCTTACATTGCCGGTTTGTTAACCGGAAGACCCAACTCCAAAGCCGTTGGACCTTCCGGAGAAATTCTCAATGCCAAAGAAGCATTTCAACTGGCGGGCATTGGTTCTGAGTTTTTCGAATTGCAACCAAAAGAAGGTCTTGCTCTTGTTAATGGCACCGCGGTTGGTTCTGGTTTAGCTTCTATTGTTCTATTTGAAGCAAATGTACTAGCCGTGTTGTCGGAAGTTATGTCAGCAATTTTTGCTGAAGTTATGCAAGGGAAGCCAGAATTCACCGATCATTTGACTCATAAGTTGAAGCATCACCCTGGTCAAATTGAAGCTGCTGCTATTATGGAACATATTTTGGATGGAAGTGCTTATGTTAAAGCAGCTAAGAAGTTACACGAAACTGATCCATTACAAAAGCCTAAACAGGATCGTTATGCACTTAGAACTTCACCTCAATGGCTTGGTCCTTTGATTGAAGTGATAAGATTTTCAACCAAGTCAATTGAGAGAGAAATTAACTCAGTCAATGACAATCCTTTGATTGATGTTTCAAGGAACAAGGCCATTCATGGTGGTAACTTTCAAGGAACACCTATTGGAGTTTCAATGGATAACACACGTTTAGCTCTTGCTTCAATTGGTAAACTCATGTTTGCTCAATTCTCTGAACTTGTTAATGATTTTTACAACAATGGGTTGCCTTCGAATCTCACTGCTAGTAGGAACCCAAGTTTGGACTACGGTTTCAAGGGAGCTGAAATTGCCATGGCTTCTTATTGCTCTGAGTTACAATATCTTGCTAATCCTGTCACCACCCATGTCCAAAGTGCAGAGCAACACAACCAAGATGTTAACTCTTTGGGTTTGATTTCTTCTAGAAAAACAAATGAATCTATTGAAATCTTAAAGCTCATGTCTTCCACTTTCTTGATTGCTCTATGTCAAGCAATTGACTTGAGGCATTTGGAGGAGAATTTGAGAAACACTGTCAAGAACACTGTAAGCCAAGTAGCTAAGAGAACACTCACCACCGGTGTCAACGGAGAACTTCATCCATCTAGATTTTGTGAGAAAGATTTGCTCAAAGTTGTTGATAGGGAATATGTATTTGCCTATGCTGATGATCCTTGTTTAGCTACATACCCTTTGATGCAAAAGCTGAGACAAGTGCTTGTGGATCATGCATTGGTAAATGTTGATGGAGAGAAGAATTCAAACACATCCATCTTCCAAAAGATTGCAACTTTTGAAGATGAGTTGAAAGCTATCTTGCCAAAGGAAGTTGAAAGTACAAGGGTTGCATATGAAAATGGACAATGTGGAATTTCAAACAAGATTAAGGAATGCAGGTCTTATCCATTGTACAAGTTTGTTAGAGAGGAGTTGGGAACCGCGTTGCTAACCGGAGAAAAAGTGATATCGCCGGGCGAAGAGTGTGATAAATTGTTCACAGCTATGTGCCAAGGTAAAATTGTTGATCCTCTTTTGGAATGCATGGGAGAGTGGAACGGTGCTCCTCTTCCAATATGTTAATTAGCTCAATCTGTTTCTTTGAGATGAGAAGTGATTTCTTTATATATTTGTAGTAGACTATACTATATAGTAGTTGCATTGAGAAGCAATTGGTTTGTCTATAAGCCTATGAAAAATGACAAATCAATTTCCTGCTCAAAGCATGTTTATTAAGTTGTCCTTAATGTGTTAAGGAACTTTTAATTGTTTTTGTAATAGAATTTCATTTGTTTGCCACAACTTTGGGTGCAAATATCACGTGATCCATGTGGTGTTTGATGTAAATGGTGTTTTTTTTTATGAATAAAATAATGTTTCAGCCATGAAATAAATTGTCTCTTTTTTTATTAAAAAATTAAGCAATTAATTTTGGTAGAACCTGTCAAAAAAAAATTGGTAGAAAATTACTTGTCATTTATTAATATTAGTACAAATAGTTAAGGGGTTGTGTCTGATACATACAGTAAGAAATAAATTCTTGAGAAATATAGTCATCAATGATAATGGTAGTAGATCACTCATTACAAAGACAATGTCAGAAAATGTGTGTGGGGTGAATAAATGTGCTCCATTTACTGTAATTCACACATGGTTGACTCCATTTACTGCACCAAATAGTAGTAATAGTGACAGTAGTAAATCCTAGAATCTGAAAACATAGTAAATACTCCAATTAGAAGCAAGTTGAATTTTAATTTTCAACAGAGTGAACAAAATAAGTCTGATCTGATGAGAAGCAAATCACATTCAAGGATCAATTTAATCTTGCAGAGGAGAATCTACTCAATGGTCTACATAAAATATGTTGGTCTCTAGTATATTGCAAAGGAGCATTATTGCATACACTGTCTAACAAAACTATGATTGCATTATTGATATAATTGCGTTATTGATGTAATAATATGTATTTTTTAAATGACAAAAGTTAGTTTCATTTTAGTTTTAAATTTTTATGTGTTGGAGATGTGAATCGAATCCTCGATTTGTTTATTACTCGTTAACCTACTGTATTTAACTAGTCCGTATCGGTATCAATTTGGTTCGTGTCGCATCTAGCTCGGTGTCAATTTTTATGCAAGTTTTGTGCAGAATGGTGATAGAACAGATATTGTTATTAGCTTTAGTGGGTGTCTTGAAAATGTCATTTTGCAGGCTGACAATGAAGTAGTTTTTGTCTTATGGTATGAAATTTGGAGGATTAGGGACAAAAGGTGCTTTTGGGTGTTAATATTCCCATGGCTTAAGACATTTGCATGAAATCAATTTAATCTATTAGAAGCTCTAATAATTCTTTTGAGATAGTTTTCCAATCTAAATGCCAATCCAATTCATATACCTCTGCCACAAGTGAGATGAAGGCTGCATTGCACTGTACATTACAAGCTGAATGTCGATCTGGCTAGAAGTTCGCGGTAGATGGCGTACGTTTTTTTCTTCTTTGTGTTAATCCTCCGGTTTCTATGAAAAGATCTCTAATAATCTGAATGTCCGGCCACGAGGTAAGTAAAGTCTAGCCAAACAATTATTCCGAGTTCTGACTAAGAATCAAACTCGAATTCTTCCAAACAATTTGTCATTTGGTGAAGTTCATTAAGTAGTTTTGACATCGAGCTGTTGGTATCATTGGTATTTGGTAATTCCCTGACTCAGACATTGCTAAGTATGACAAGTTTATGGGGTTGAATTTTACAAAGGAATTGTTCTAAAATTTAGAAGTAAAATCTGACCGACAAATGTGATAGGTAGAGGCTCTCGCCTCTCGATGATATTAACACATAAAGTAGTTTTTTTTTTTTTTTTCTTAAATGCACTTTTGGTCCCCCTATTTTCAAAAAAATAAAGTTTTGGTCCCTCTATTTTAAAAACTAACTTTTTAGTCCCCCTATTTTCATTTTTTTTTAGTTTTGATCCACCATCCTATTTTGGGGTTAATTTTGTTGATGTGGCCTTGTAACTAATGATGTGGTAACATTCATGTGGACAAATTTAATATCCATGTCATTATTATATATTTTTAAATTCAATAAAACTTTATTTATAAAATATTTTAATTGTTAGAATTATATATTTAACTAAAATAATAATTGTTAAATCTTATAAAATATGAAATTTGAAACCCTAATTATCAAACCTTCAACTACTAGAATTTTATTCACCGTCGGAGAGAATCATTCCTTACGGATTTCACTAATTCTATGGTTTCCGTTCAAACTCAACAATTTTTGGATTTTTAAAAACGAAAAGAAATTAGAGATGATTTTGTGTTTCAATAGAAATTACTCATACTCTTTAAACTATCTATGACTTTGGATGAGTTTGAATGAAAACCCAAAAATTGTTTTAAGTTTGAAGTTTAATTCTAGATTGGTTTTATATAAAGTTGGATGATGGTGAAAGTTGAAGGTTCTTGAAACACAAAACTTGCTTTCAATATGCAATTGTTTGATATGAATCAAAGAGGATCATGTCCATGTTGTGATTGTTTGTTTTTTCTTAGGTTTAATAATTTAGAGGTTGTGAATTTTTGGATTTTTTATTTTAATGAACTTTCTTAGGTTTAATTAAATTATTTTATAAAATAAGTTTTATTTAATTAAAAACAAATAATGACATGGATATTAAATTTGTCCACGTGGACGCTGATATGCATTAGTGACAATGCCACATCAACAAAATTAGCCTTAAAATAGAATGGGGGATCAAAACTCAAAAAAAATTAAATTTGGGGGACTAAAAAGTTGGTTTTTAAAATAGGGGGACCAAAACTTCATTTTTTTGATAATAGGGGGATCAAAAGTGCATTTAAACTTTTTTTATTAAATGATTTAACAACCATAATTTCACAACCATATCGTTAAACAATAACCGGCAGCAGTCGGCATTGTTATAATAATACAGTAGAAAATGTTGACTAGTGCATCCAGTTAAGAAAATTTAATTTAGTGAAATTATATTGAAATTTGTATAGTTAATATTTGTTAAATATATTTTTTTTAACAGAAAAAGTGTTATTTTTAATATATAAGTTACTTTTTTTTTTGTTTATCTTTAACTAGTGCATCAGATACACTAGTTAGCATGATGATATAATATTGTTTTTCGTCCCGTGAGTTAGGTACATATAGGGATCGTGGTTTGAATTTTGTTAATCTTACATATTTTATTTAAAACGTGTAATTCTAGCCATTGTGCTAATTAACCCAAAAAAAAAATTAAAAATTATTTTTCACATGTTAGGACTTGGGAGCAAAATTGTTTCTTGTCATGGTTTTAATTGGATTAAAATTTCTTAAAAAAACATGGGTTTAATTGGATTAAAATTTCGTAAAAAAAAATTAGGATCTTTCTAACTAGTCTCTCACGCACTAATTAAAAATATCAAAAGATAAATTTTACATTGAAAATAATGTTTTAGATATTTTAGAATTATTAACTACACAAATTTTATTGTAACTTTATTATATTGAGTTTCTTTAACTAGTACATGTGGTATGCATTTTCCAAAAAAGTTAGGTGAAAATCATCGCAGTTTATCTTTTTGGAATCCTCTTGTTGCTAAAATAAAAGAGAAACTTTCTTGGTGAAAGAGCAAAAATCTTTCGATGAGTAATCGTTTTTCTCCTGAAATTTGTTTTGTCATCAATCTCGGTTTTTTTTTCTTCAAAGCTCCCGCAAGTATTATTTTTTCCATTGAATCTCTATCTATATCTTTTCTTTGGGGTGTGAGTGGGGAAACTAGAAAGACTCACTAGATTAAATGGGACACTATTTGTTTAGATAAAGAGTGTGTTGGTTAGGCGTTAGAAGGTTAAAAGAGTTTAATTTTGAGCTTTTGGGGAAATGGTGGTGAAGGATGCTAGGGGAAAGAGAGGGTGTGTGGTTTAAGGTTCTTGTAACTAAGTATGGAGAGGAGGATGGTCGAGTTAGAGGAGGGGAAGGTCATACGTCAATTTGGTGGAAAAATTTGAATTTTATCTGGGAAGGGAGAAGGGTTAGTGAATGGAGATGGATTGAAGAGAATATCAATAGAGTAGTAGGTAACAATGAAAGAGCGTTGTTCTAGAAGGAAGATTTGTTGGGGGGAGGGACTTTAGAGACCAGATTTCCTAGGTTATTTGGCTTGGCTTTGGAGCAAGAGACTTTGGTGGCTGAGATGCGTAGTTTGGGTTGGGGTGTGGGTGGAGAGGGGTGGCGATGGCGTAGACGGCTCTCAGTGTGGGAGGGGGGTTGTTGGAGGAGTGATGTCTTTTGCTTGCTAATGTTTTTTTTGCAGGTTCACGAGTTGGATAAGTGGTGTTGGTTACCAGATTATGTGATGGAGTATATTCGGCTAGTAGCGCTTATTAATGGTTGACGCACCAGGCTCTAATGGATCATTCTTCTCATAAGGATGTTGTTTGGAATAAGTTAGTCCCTCTCAAAGTTTCTCTATTCACGTGGCGTCTCCTCAATAATAGATTGTATACTAAAAACAATTTAATTCAACGCGGGATTCTAGACGGAGATTCCGTCTTATGTTCGGGTGCTTGTGGTAAGGAGGAAACTCTATCACATTTGTTCTTCGATTGCAACTTTTTTGGGGCTGTTTGGTATATGAGGTGGCAAACTGGTTGGGTTTCTCTTATGTCCCCCCTCGTGACGCCATTGTTCACGTTCTTCAATTTGGAGGATCATTGTCTATAGGTTATGATGTTAGAAATATCCTTTATTTGATTTAGGCGAGGTGTTGTTGGTTTGTTGTGAAGGAATGTAACACTCATATTTTTAAGGTTAAGACTTTGTTTAAGGATCACCTAGTGGGATGTATTAAAATGGTCGCTTGGTGGTGACTTGAGATTATGGAAAAAGATTGTAGTTTTGATTGTCATTGTTATCAGTGATGGTCGAATTTTGTTGTTTGTCTGGGCATCTGTTTGTCTGGACATGTATTAGCCGGTCTTTTGGGGATTTCTTCTATCTTCTATACTCTTGATCTTGGTGCGGAGAAATTGGAGTATTATTTTCTTCAAAAATCAATATGTTTTGTGGAATGACTAACCTTCTTCCATTGTGGATATATATATATATATATATATATATATATATTTCCTAGACTTTTGAATTGGTTGGTATTGAACACTTTGTATTTCTTTTTAGGCCTTGTGAATGTTTTAATGTTATTTTTAAAATTCTTAAACAAAATGCATATTCCAAAAAATTATCAAACCAAATAAACCATCCATTTTTTATAGTTTAATTAATTCAATCCTTCAAGACGACCAGACCAGACCATTTTTGCGCACTCCACTCTAGGGGTGATCGTATCCAAACCAATCCAAAAGTAAAACCGCAAATCGAAGCAAACCAAACCGAAAACCGCAAAAACCGCATTTGGTTTGGATGTATTTGGATGACTTTCTTACTGAACCGCAAACCGCAAAACCGCAAACCGCAAAAACCGCGGATAACCGCAAAAACCGCATTAAGTTACTATTATATATTTATATTCCAATATCGTAAAAGAAAATATATTTATATTCCAATATACATGCCCAATTACCAAGTCAGTCAACCAAATTAATCGAACTTCAAGTTGTTTTTATTTTTTGTACTGAAATTTTATTTTGGTGTTGTAATGTTATTTTAAATAAATAAATTTTATCGGTACCGTGATGTTATTTTGAAAATTCAATTTTTTTATATATTTAAAATTGTAAGTTACTATAATGTTATTTTGGATAAATAATTTTTGTTGGTACTACAATGTTATTTTGGAACTTCAATTTTTTATTTTTTTTTTATGCTTAAAATTGTTCGGTTCAATCGTTATGTTTTAAACCGCACCAACCGAACCGATCCAAACCGCATTGGTTTGGTTTGGTTTGGTTTGGATGACTTTTTAAAAATCAACCGAACCAAACCGAACCGCATGCATTTTTATCTCGCGGTTAGGATGACTTTTATGCTCAAAACCGAACCAAACCGCACCGCGATCACCCCTACTCCACTCCACGCCAGAATATATTTTAAACGCGTGTGTAAAATTATTTAGGAAAATGCTAAATAGTGCCCCCGGGGCACTGTTTAAGGAAGCAAATATAGTAATATGACATTGAACTTTGTGCAGTCAACGCCTCGAAAGTCTAAGAAGTATTATTTTCAATTTAAAAATTTCCTTTTTTGGTTTCCTTAACCAGTGCCCCGGGGGCACCGGTTAGCATAACCCAATTATTTAAACCGGTGTAAAATAAAACAAAAAACAAATAATAAATATAATTTGGTTTTGTGCGTTTTGTGTCAGAATCAGAAACCACATAGCGTTTGGTCAAGTATGGCTTCTCAGATCCTCAGACGAACACTCGGAAGCCGCTATTTCGCAAATCAAAGACCCTTCTCTTCCGTTTCCACTCCGATCCGCGCCACTCTTTTCCCCGGCGATGGCATCGGTCCCGAGATCGCCGAATCTGTCAAACAGGTTCCTCTCTCATTCATTCCGTCCAATTAATTCTCTCTTATTTCCAGTGCTCATATAATAATATGTATCATTTTTTTTTATGCCGATACTTTTTTGATGATACTATATAATTTCTTCGATATATTTAATTTTGTATATTCTTTTGATTTGGTTTTTCTGTTTGCACTCATGAATGCTTTTTCAATAAATTTGGATCACTAAGAATATTTAACTTTAATCATATTATCTATTTAAACGTCATATAAATGATGATTTGTGATTGGTTGACCTAATTATGTTTCAGAATTAATCTCTTTCAAGTAAAATCAAATTGGAAATGTTTGCTCTTTTCTTAGGATGTGCCTAATTTGAATTTGGATAAAATAAAATTGAGAGTGAGTGAGACATATTTTGTTCATAATTTTACTCCAAATGTATAATCCATCCATGGTGGCATGTTTAAGCATGCCATGTGGACACTTATTGAGCTAGAGTTGCCTTCTGTTTTAATTTTTCGGTATCAATAGAAAGGGGCGCAAAATAAGTTGGGATCGTCTTAGATAAGTTATGAGAGGCTTCTCTGAGGGAGGTTGCTATTGCTAATGATTATGCATCGGCATAACTATGGCTTTGGATTGGTGTGTGCTATCACTGAGTGATATGATGTGTATGGTTGCTTTGCCTAGACATGTTATTGCAAGATCAAAAGTTTATAAACTGAAAGTGGATTGGTTATCTATAACAAACTATTTAGTATTTACATGTCTGTTTTCTTTTGTCTTCTTTTCTACGTCTAGTGTTAAATTTCACATAAGCTCAAGTTTCATCTTTCCTCTAAATTTTGTTTTGTATATTCTCCAATAATTTAAGCCGTACTTTGAATAGCTTTTTCTAAAAATATACAATGAAACACAAACAAATCAAGGTTTCCATGACAAACCAAATTCTACAAATTGTAGGACTTGGACATGACTCACACATACTCCCTCCGTCCCAAAATATAAGCGAAAATTGGTCAAAGAAAATTGATGTATTTGGTTAAAAATTTGGACTATAACCGGATATTTAATAAAAAAAGGTTTGCAATCCGTAATATCATCACATACATAAGGTTAATGATTTACAATATCTTGATATATGTTACATCTGTCGATATTTGCTATTTTGTATGCCCCTTCCAAAAAGAACATGGTGTATGGACTCATTATTTTCTACCCCTTGGGGTTTCTACCGGATTCCTTATATTTCGGGCATTTTGGTTTGTTTTACTTTCCTTTCTTTGACATGGACTTAAAGTTTGTTTTGCTCCCTTTTAATTTCCTCTGGTTTCCTGTTGAAAGTGTTCACTGACTAATGTTTGCTATAGTTCATTCTTGGTTGTTTCTTGTTATGTATAGTTGCATATTCATAAAATTGAATTGTTATGTTGAATCAAAAGTAATGCTCTGTCAGTTATTTCTATTGCAATAATCAGATATTCCAAGCTGCCGAAGCACCAATAGAATGGGAAGAGCATTATGTAGGGACGGAAGTCGACCCCAGAACACAGAGTTTTCTGACATGGGAAAGTTTAGAATCAGTTAGGCGGAATAGGGTTGGCTTGAAAGGGCCAATGGCCACCCCTATTGGAAAAGGGCATCGTTCACTAAACCTTACTCTAAGAAAAGAACTTAATTTATATGCCAATGTTCGACCTTGCTACAGCCTTTCTGGATACAAAACTCGATATGATAATGTCGATCTCATCACAATCCGTGAAAATACAGAAGGAGAGTATAGTGGACTTGAACATCAGGTAAATTTCACAACAATATATGTCACATACCATAATCCAAATTGTTATTAATATAATTTATTTAGCATTTTTGGGTTACAGGTTGTGAGGGGTGTAGTAGAAAGTATCAAAATCATTACACGTCAAGCAAGTATAAGGGTGGCTGAGTATGCTTTTCACTATGCCAAGGCACATGGAAGAAAGAGGGTGTCTGCTATACACAAAGCCAACATTATGCAAAAGACTGATGGTCTTTTCCTCAAGGTCTTTTAAAACATGCCAAGGCCTAAAAATAACTTGTCTCAATTTTTTTTTGTCATGAATACTAATTATTGACTGTTTATTTTATATTATTTTTAGTGTTGCCGTGAGGTTGCAGAGAAATATCCTGAGATAACGTATGAGGAAGTTGTCATTGACAATTGCTGCATGATGGTAATATTGATAATCTGGATGTTGGATACAACTGCATTTTGAAATTCTTTTTGTCTCTGAAAATGATACACTTGTTAATGTTTGGACCATCCACAGCTTGTGAAGAATCCTGCGCTTTTTGATGTATTGGTGATGCCTAATCTTTATGGTGATATAATCAGCGACCTCTGTGCTGGCTTGATTGGGGGATTGGGCTTGACACCAAGGTTTTTCTCCTTTTCTTTTGAACTTTGGGCAAAGAAGTCTAGAAGTCAGTTATATCATCTGACACCATTTTATACACTTTGCAGCTGCAACATTGGCGAGGGAGGTATTGCACTTGCTGAGGCTGTACATGGTTCAGCACCTGATATTGCTGGAAAGGTGAGTTGTGAAAACACTTTTCAACCATACTGTTTGTTCTAAACCTTTTTGTCTGTTTCATAGAATTTTTGGTTTTTTGAGGCTCTGTTTTGTACTTGTGCATCATATCCCTTTTAAGTCATTGAGTACAACTATTAGGGGAAGCTTTTAGCAGCTGGGTCAATCCTCATAAATCTTGCTGTACTGCAATACTCCAGCCTGAGCTAACTATTATCTATCATTTTTTATTTTTTTTCCTTTTAGGACTGGCTTAAGAGTCTAACATTTGTGCACTGTTTTAGTTATAGATATTATCAGAATTAATTTGTTCCCTCATATGCAATTTTTCTCTACTGCATTTTCTATTTGCTTGCGGCAACACTAGTGTGTCCATGATCAGATTCTGTCCTTGCTTGGCTACTTCCTGGTCCTGAGACTTGTCTTCAAAAGCTTACTACTGTTGTTTAGATCTCTCTCTGTAGCTTGTTCTTGTAGCTTTGATCCCTTGGCTGTCCAAGAGAATCAGCATGGCCTTGACAATCTATAGTTTCAAGTTATATTAATTGATTATCTTTTTCTTTTGAGCAGTATTTTTGTAGCAAACACAGCTTAGTAAGCATTAGCTTGTTAGAGAATGTTAGATGATATGCAAATATCTTCCAGTAATATCGTGTTATCTCAACGTGTCTTTTTAGGATTGGTTTCGTAAAGTATCTTGTATTCTCTGTTAAGATTAGTTTTCACATTGCTTAGTTGTGAGCATGAGTTATTTCCCTGTTTAATTATGATTAGGTGTCTTGTTTTTAAGTATAAAATTAAGTGTCAACGCTTCGGCTTATAGATCATAATTATCCAACCATAATTACGAAAAGGGGTTTATTTCTTTTCTCCTTTCTTATCTAAAACCCCATAACTTCTAGTCTTCATCATAGAACATGATAACTTCAACATACAAATTTGTTCGGGGGGATCGTCAATCATTAGCTGGTCTTTGGATATGCTTAGCCACTTTATCTAAGTAATAATCCTTTAGCAGTATTTCTTTCCCGGAAGAAATGGGAAGTTTCAATGCAGTTATAAACAAAAACATTGAGTTCAATTTAATGCTATGCATAGAATTAGAAACCATTGTGGCACATTACACAGCACATGTAGCCAACCAGTTTCCTTATGAAATGCATCCCTTATATTGGAGTGAGATTTAGACAGTCAGGCATAACAGTAAAGTTAGCTGTGCGATTTGGTGGTCACAGACTCATGGGTTACAATCTTTCTCATGGGAATCAAGGACTCAAGGTTGCATACATTCCAACCCTCCACACTGGGTGACAGCCTGGGCCCTGGGTCACCCCTTTTTACTCTAGAGCAACATTCTGTTTAACCAATTTTCCTGTCGATTTATGCAGAATTTGGCAAATCCAACAGCTTTGCTGCTGAGTTCTGTCTCAATGTTGCGACATTTGGATCTCCATGACAAAGCGGATCGGATTCAAAATGCCATCCTCGACACAATTGCAGAAGGGAAGTACCGAACTGCTGATCTTGGTGGCACTTCAAAGACAACTGAATTCACAAAAGCAATTATTGACCATCTCTGATTTTTTGCTTTGAAGTCAGCAAGAAATTGTTAATTATGATTTTGTTTCAGTCAGTTTCCTTCTATTTCCCCAAATTTTCTGGAAAATTAGTATTACCTCAGTTTAATGGGAGCATCTACTTATTGCTACAATACAATCAAAGATAAGCAATAGACAAGCATTCAAATATTCTTGTCCACTGCTGTCTGATGGCATTGGGAAGGGGCCCTTCAAAATGCACATTGATTGCTAACCCTTGCTAGTCCATTTTAGCATTCATTGTCAATAATATACTTAATTCCTTTGTGATCATTACCCTTATTTTATTTTGGTATTGTTATCACCTTATTTATTTGTGCAAGTTGTTTGCTTGCTCGAATTTTGCAAAATTCTTTTTGGTAAGAATTGCCACTTGTTTATTATGTTCCTAAGGGACAAAGTTGTTAAGTGATTCCCATTTAATCATGTCATGGTTAGGTTCTTTACTACTACCTAGGAAGCACCGACACCCTTAGATTAGGCGTGTCCGTGTCGGACACGTGTCGGTGTCGGTGTCCGACACCAACACTTACGATTACACTAAATTATGGCATTTTTCCAAATTTTGTCAAGTAAGAACTAATTGGTGGAACTTTTGTCTAAGTATTTTTCTTGCACGCCATAAATATATGAGAAGTTTTCACGTGTATAATTTTTTTTTTATCAACCAATGTTACTGGTCACTAATTAGCATTGTTAGATTTTGTTGTGGCCATTAAGTCATCCTTATAGCTCCCTTTCACGTGTATCATTTATCAATTATCAATTATAACTCTTTAAGAGTGTGTTTGGATGGAGGAATTTTTTGAGGTAAAGTAATGTTTTGAGGGAATTTAAATGATTTGAGGTGAATTCCATTGTTTGGATGAAAATTTGAAGAATTTTCAAAATGATGAAAATTTATGAAGTATTTTGTTCAAGTTAAATTTAAAGAATTTCAAAATGACACCTAAAATCAAAGAATTTGAAATTCCAAAATCGATCGAAAACCTAAAAAATCGACTATAAACCCTAAAATCGACCGGAAACCCAAAAAATTGGCAGAAAAACCTAAAATCGGCCAAAATTCCAAAAATCGTCTATAAATCCTAAAATCGACCGAAAACCAAAAAATTGGCCGAAAAACCAAAAATCAAGCGAAAATCCAAAATCAGCCAACATCCAAAAAATCGGCCGAAGAATCTAAAATCGTCCCTAAAACCAAAAAACTCGGCCGAAAACCTAAAATTGACCCAAAATCCTAAAATCGGTTATTAAACCCAAAATCGGCCGAAAAACCTAAAATCAACTATAAACCCATTTTTCGGTCGATTTTTGGGTTTATAGTCAATTTTTGGGTTTTTGCCGATTTTAGGTTTTTCAGCCGATTTTTTGGGTTTAGGGTCGATTTTTGGGTTTTCGATTAATTTTTTGGGTTTTCAGTCGATTTTAGAGTTTATAGTCGATTTTAGGACTTTTGGTCGATTTTAGGTTTTTCAGCCGATTTTGTGTTTACTGTCGATTTTAGGGTTTTTGGCCGATTTTAGGTTTTTCGGCCGATTTTATGGTTTTTAGTCGATTTTAGATTTTTCAGCCGATTTTAGGTTTTTCCGCCGATTTTTTCGGTTTTTCGGCCAATTTTTTTGTTTAGGGTCGATTTTATTAAAATAAATAAAATTAAATGAAAGAAATTCAATTACATTACCCAAACAAAAATTTTTACAATTGATGAAATTTCAACACTTTATCCAAACACTTAAATTGGAAAATCAAGGGAATTCAATTGAATCAATTGAATTGCCTAGTGCTTATCAAAAAAAAAAATTGAATTGCCTAGTATTTAAAATCCCTTGAATTTCTAGCATCCCTCGTCCAAACACACTCTAAAGTAATTGCTGGGACAAAAACCCTATGTTTCTTGTGTTGAATTTTGCTCATTTGGTCTAGTTTAAGGGCAAAAAGATTTTTGGGGGGTTTAGGAGCTACTACTTGTGGACCTAAAGAGCAAAATTCTGCTGTGTTTTGATTTATGTGGTAAATAGAAGCCCAAGGCCCAAGCCCACAATGGATCGTTGAAAAAATCCTCCAGGCTCCATGGTCAGCTATTTATTGATATTTTTTTAAAAAATAAATCCCACTTTTCCATCTAGTTCAATTTTTTTCTTAAATTCTAAGATTACGGCAGACGAAAGCTATTGTAAGTATTTAGCTGACGTCCGTGGTAGGTGTTTTACTTTTCTAAGGTTTGTGGTAGGTGTTGGATCCGTCACTAATGCTTCTCTGTAATTTTCTCGTGTCGGTATTTTCTATACTAGTACTATAGTGTTAAAATTAAAATAAAATACTATTAAACTGTAGCAAAAAAGAGTGAGTGTTGATTTGAGTAATAGGGTTGTCGTGGAGTTGTGGTGTGCCATACATTTTCCACATTCTAGCTGTGGGCCCTACTGGGTTGGTGGATGCTGACCGGTGAGGCTGGCGGACCCAGAATGAAAATAATAAATGAAGAAATACCTAAGTTGTACTGGAATATGCAACTTAATTTCAAAATTATCTAAGATATAGCATGATTCTATAACTAATTTAATGTTTTCTTTTAGGCTCCATTCGGTAAAAATAAGCTATAAGCTAGCTGATAGCTGATAAGCTAGCTTATAGCTAATGACCGATAGCTTATAGCTGAAAAACTAGTAGAATAAATTAAAGTGTTTGGCAAATTTAGCTGTTGTAAGTACAAAATAACATAAAAATACATGGTTAGTGGGTAGTTTTTTTTTTTTGTAAGTGTTAGTGGGCAGTTATTAAAATTTTTAAAAAATAAATAAAATTAATGAGGGTAAATATAGAATAAAATGAAAAAGCTATAAGTTATAAGCTCATACGCTACTTGAAATAGCATCTCAAAAAACGCTATAAGCTAGTTAGAGAAGCTCGTTACCAAACACTTCACATTTTTTTCAAACAAGCTTATAAGCTAGTTCAATAAGCTATAAGCTAGCTTATTGGACTTACCAAAAGTGCCTTAGCCTCTTCAAATGCCACAAAGGGTGTAACCAAAAAAATAAATACCACAAAGGGATGAATTTGATTAAATTTTGTAATTTTAGATCATTTTTTAATATGATAATGTGATACATAATTTTTTTTTCAAGTAATAGTTCAGTAACTAAAAATTCATTGCAAAGATGTATTCCCTCCGTCCCGTAATATATAATATAGGCAAAAAAAAATATTTTCATATTTATTAAAAAAAATAAAATATGATAATTTTAAGAGTGATTTTTTGTGTGTTTGTTGAAATAAGTTTCATGCGAATATGTAAAAACAGTTTTTATTGGTTATTCATTATGTGGAAAAGAAGAAAGAGAGTAAATTAAGTAAAAGTTTGTCTTAAAAATGGTAAAAGTTAATTTTTTTTTCTTATAATTTTGGACATGAAAAAATATATATATTTTTCTTATAATATGAGACGAAAGGAGTATAAAAAAAACATAATGCGACATTCCTATTATTTGAGTTATATTCATACAAACATGTAATACACTAAACTAGATTAATACAATTATACTTAGAACCAATGTTGGAATTAATTTGATTATGAATTAATTGAAGTTAAAAGTCGGAATTGTGAAAGGGATGAAAATGACTTTACCTAATAGTAGCAAAGCATGCCAAAGTATACATGCCCACCCATTTTCTTTACTTTTAAAAAAAAAAAGTATTCTTTGTGTACAATAAATTCTTCGAGTTTCTGTGGGACACAAATGAATGGTAAATTTTTCTCAAGAATTTTAACACTACCGAATCTTCATGTTTAGGATAGAACCCAAAATATTGGTTCAACTATAGGAGACATGCGTCATCTCATCTAAATAGTATTTGGTTAAACTTTTTTTACATCCCTGCGACACTCAATTAATCGATTTTAAAAAAGATTTAATTCAATGAACATAATGTATTTAATCTGATGTCAAAAATTAATTAAACTACATAAACTAGTCAGAATTTTAAAAATAAAATTTGAACTTAAATAAAATATATTGAACTCAGTGATTAATTGGGTGTATTAAAAAATTGGTTTCCATGAATCATTTTATTAGTAAAATAAATTCCATAAAAAATGAAAAAATGGCTTTATAAAAAGCCATTTGTAAGAAGTTGGGTAGATCTACATCGCATTCACTAATAATAATCAGTAGTGTGAGTGTGTGACTTATTTATAAACCTACTACTTCACTCCAATTTCATATCATTCAACACCAAACACCTCTCGCCTCTTCTTTTTCTACTACTCCGTTTTTTCGCATCCATCAATCAATCAATAATAATGGCGTTGGAAGGTGTTCTTCTTGGTATGGGTAACCCTCTTCTCGACATTTCTGCTGTCGTCGACGAAGATTTCTTGAAAAAGTACGTTCAACCAAGAACAACATTCATTTTCTTGCTTTTGTTGTTTTTATTTTTATTGCGCTGTTGATTTGAATAATAAAAGATTAAATGAATCAGATCTCATCGTTCTACTTTTGAATTTGATTTACAGGTTCGATATCCAGTTGAACAATGCCATTCTCGCTGAGGATAAACACAAATCTATGTAAGATTTTCTGCTCTATGCATATTTTTCTCATTTCAGATTCAGATTTGGTGATATTAGTAAGTATCCACGATTTGTTGGTTTTTTTTTTTTTTTTTTTTTTTTTTTTTTATATATAAGGTTTTGTTTGTTTAAGAGTTTATTAAACATGCTAATATAAAAAAGAAGCCATTATTTATTTCGGTTGTTTTAGTGTTATTTAATTAATCATGTTAATTTGGGATAATTTTGACTTTAGCTTATTTGTTTTGGTTGTTGAAGAGTTTGGTAAACATGCTAATTTGATTTTATTTTGTACAATATAATGTTATTTTGGATAATCTCGAGTTTAGCTTAATTGTTTTGGTTGTTTGAGTGTTTGGTAAACATGTTAACTTAAAAGACTTGATGTAATAATTGGTTGGACATTTTTCCATCACTAAGTTTTGGAAATATTTGTAGGTTTTTCTGTCTGCTAAATTCTTTCTCTGTGTTAGTATTTAGAAGTTTTATGAAAAGACAAGATATTTTGTGATGTGATCTCATGTGATGTTACAATCATCTCAGGTACGATGAAATGGCTGCCAAGTTTAATGTTGAGTACATTGCTGGAGGTAATTACACTAGATCTGGATTTATTGTGTTTCAACTTTCAATTTATAGATTACTGCATTACCGTGTTGTTATTTCATGAGATGGTGAAAGGAGCATTTTATAATGATGTTTATGATTTTCTTATTTTCAGGTGCTACTCAGAATTCAATCAGGGTTGCTCAGGTATGTGTATTTCTTTTATAGGAGTTGAACTGAATCTGAAGTAGTTGTGGGGAAAGTACCTTATCGTTTTCCCTTTGTCTATAACAGTGGCTGCTTCAAGTTCCTGGGGCAACTAGTTACATTGGTTGCATAGGAAAGGACAAGTTTGGTCAGGAGATGACCAAGAACTCTAAAGACGCTGGTGTAAATGTAAGTTTAATATTGTGAAGTTGTCTTCTTGTTTTGTTTTCCGACCTGCTAGTTCTACACTGTACTAGACCGTAGAATCCAGCTCTCAAATTAACTTATTCATTTAATGACTAGGTTCACTATTATGAAGATGAAAATACACCTACAGGAACTTGTGCTGTTTGTGTGGTTGGTGGTGAAAGGTATGAGGATCAAGCTTATGTTTTTTCTTATTTTAAGTATTAAGTGCCCGAAACAGTTTTTTGAAGCCTTTTTTATTGCTTCTAAATATATAGGTCACTTATTGCCAACTTATCAGCTGCAAATTGCTACAAGGTTGATCATTTGAAGAAACCTGAAAATTGGGCATTAGGTACATTGGTGATATTATGTTCAGTAATCTTTCTATCCATTTAATCTGAAACTTCAAGATGACTGACATTTGGTATTGTGCATTTTTGTATTTTTAAATAGTTGAAAAGGCCAAATATTTCTATATTGCTGGCTTTTTCCTCACCGTATCGCCTGAATCCATACAACTAGTTGCCGAACATGCAGCTGCAAAAAACAAGGTTGGATATTATATTAGAATTTGGCCTTTTCCCTTTCTACTAGAAGTATTTGATACTCAACTATTTATTTTACTCCCTTGTGCAGGTCTTCCTGATGAACCTTTCTGCACCCTTTATCTGTGAGTTCTTCAAGGATGCACAAGAGAAAGCTTTGCCGTAAGAATCCTTCATTTCAAATTCAAATAATTGTATTTTTATTTATTGATCATTAAGGGTTAGCATTCTGGGATTCAGGTATATTGACTATGTTTTTGGAAACGAGACTGAAGCAAGAACATTTTCCAAGGTTCATGGCTGGGAGGTAAATCATTGCTTTGCAGATCTGTAACCTTGCAGTTAGTTTTGGTTTTACATTTTAGTTTGTCACTCATCTTGGTTCTTTTCCAATTGATCAGACTGATAATGTCGAGGAGATCGCTATAAAGATATCCCAGTGGCCAAAGGCATCAGGAACACACAAAAGGATTACCGTTATCACACAGGGTGCTGATCCCGTGTGTGTTGCTCAAGATGGGAAAGTGACATTGTACCCTGTAATACTATTACCTAAAGAGAAATTAGTTGATACAAATGGAGCAGGTATTGCCCTATTTCCTTATGCACTTTAATGTGGAACAGAGTTATATAAAAGCACTTTTTAGATTCATTGAATAACTAATGTATTTGGTTGACCAGATACATCAGTAATTCAATGAATCTAATTTTATTTTATTTTTTTTATTTTATAATTATGACCGGAGGGTGTATTTTGTAGTGTTTATAAGTAGAAAAAAATTCATTTAAACCGTCAATTTATCATCAAAATTACGTGTGCAAGATATAATTTCCTGTTTGTGTCGCATTCCATTTGGCCCATTCTAAATTGCACGAAATTGTATATAACATAGGGTCCGTTTGATTCGCTAAAAATAAGGGACTGGACAGGACAATTGTAGTTGTACTGTGTTTGATTGTAAAACTGTTTCAGGAACTGGACAAACTGGAAAGCAATGGACAGGACAAAAACAAAATTTTTTGTACTTCACTAAACCACAGCACAACTTTTTGTCCGCAGTACAAGTTGTCTAAAATGCCAAAATACCATTTTATTAACAAAATATCGTATAAGACAAAAAAATGTTCAATATCCCAAAAGTTTGGTCTGTGCTGTTCTGTCATGTGTTGTGCTGTTCTGTTTTGTACTGTTCTGTCCAGTACTTACCCTTTAACAAATCAAACACACCCATAGTCTTGCAATCAATATGATGTTATTTATAATTGTTGGCTGTTGAGCCATTACTTTAAAGGTAGTGGCTAAGTTGCAGCCAAAAGTCCAATTTTCTTCATCCAAATTTTGATGTAAACTTGTTACAGTCAATAATTATATATATATATATATATATATATATTTTTTTTTTTCTTTTGATTTTGTAGGAGATGCCTTTGTTGGGGGATTTCTTGCACAATTGGTTCAGGAGAAGCCTATTGCAGAATGTGTGAGAGCTGGATGTTATGCAGCAAATGTTATCATCCAAAGGTCTGGCTGCACTTACCCAGAGAAGCCTGATTTTCATTGAGTGATTCACCCAGTTCCATTATTATCAATGTTATGAAGTTTTGATTATTGAGAACGATTTTAGTTGCATTTTAATAGTTGTGCACTCTAACTGGTTTGGGATTTTTTGTAAATCCCCGACTCGGGAGAAGGGGTGAGAGTTTCTAAGGGAGACAACTGAAATAAGTTCTGTATTTGAAGTCCTATATGGGCATCATTTTTTCTTTTTGCTGTTTGTTATCACAAGTGTTTTTTTTTTCTTTCTTTTTTTGGTTACAATTAGCTAACGTTGCTATAAGATGTTGCTATGAAATTAGCCAATGTTGCTTTACATGTTCTATCTTATTTGAAGTCCTACCAGGTCATCAATTTATAATGTTGCGGTTTCTCATCGTAGTTATTTTATTTTTTGGTATAATTTTAATATTGTTTTGGCATTTCATAATCGTGAGGATTTGCAAAATACTTTTTTTGGTTTGAGATTGGTTTGGGTGGCCAATGCTACGGTTCACCATCTTCACAAGTGGTCCACCGTTGACAAGTGATCTATCGAATATGAATTTTATGAAATTTACTGTTAGATTGAAAGTTTATATCGTATAGATCATCCTTAAATTTTTTAATTTTTTTTTAAAATGACATGTTATTGAGACCTATCAAGATCTACGTTATTTAATAAACCGTTAATCTTGATGTGTCTCAATAATGTATCAAATGATTTTCAATTTTTATAAATTTTTCTATGAATGATCTATATGATATAAACTTTCAATTCAACGATGAATTTTGTAAAATTCGTATTCGTTATAATGTTATTCATTACTGGTCCATCATGAATCACTTGATGAAGTGGTCCATATTAGAATTTACCTGGTTTTGGTTATTTAATTTATCGACACATGAAAATGAAATTAAACTTCTCCACCAATAAAACAACAACTATTTAATTCTACCAATTTCTACAAAACAATAATCTGAGATTCTCCCTAGTAATAAACAGAAGGGTTGAACTAAGTTTTTAAGTTATAAGTATGCAGTAAATCATCACTTTAAGTTAATCTTACCATACAAACTATTTCTTATTTAGATAATTGCTTTTTGCACCCCCTAAAATTCACCAGTTGCTTTGTTTTTTATTTATTTATGTTTAGATATGGAATCTACATATATAAGAAGGGAGATAAAGATAAAAGACCAACTAAAGGTGTCCCCCTTACCTACCCCCAAGCGTGGCTTGGTTTGAGGCGGATTCGACTGTCGATTAGACCGTTCCACAATTTAATCATGACTTGTACCAACGAAAGCTTAGCTTTTATTGCGTGTTATCCCTTCAACAAACTCTTGGCTTATGGGCTCAAGAGTCGTTTCGTAATAAGGCTTTTAGCATCTTACTAGCATTGCTTTTGTTTGGTAAAGTTTTTTTTTTTAAGTTTTTACCACAAGTTTAATCTGGTTCGGGGTTAGTTCTGGCATCAATTGGTTCCAACCTCTACCCGATCGCAGTTGTGAGGATCGAACTGTGGTCCTCCCTACCACAGTTCAGTATCAATCACCACTAAAACAGCTAACGATTGGTGGTAAAGTTTTGATTTGTACGGAGAGCTTCATTCTCATAGATCGTGCTTTCGAAACCTATGGTTCTGTCTTCATCATGCTTTGTACTCATAGTCCATGCTTTCGGGATCTATGGTTCCATCCTCGTGTATGTTTCTGTGTCTGCCACATAAATACTTGTTTGTAATAAATGCCTCGTCTATTGATAATTTGTTTGCGTACAAGAAAATAAACCGCCAAACTTTAAACCAGTGGATTTGGCATTTTGATCCTTGCTCGTTGCTCCATTCACCGTAGCATTAACCCTTTGGAGGGTCTTTGGACTTAGCTAGTCTTTCACTTGAGTTTACAAATCTTCCTTCTTCTTTGTTGGGGGCTCTTTTCCATTTTGATCCTTGCCTGTTGCTCCATTCACCGTAGCATTAACCCTTTTTAGAGGGTCTTATGACATCTTTTGGCGCCCGTTAGGTCAGCTTTAATAGTTACCACTTCATTCTTATCGTTATGGTACTTCATTTTGAGGTGTACCGTTGACGAGGCATTTTGAGAATTCAAGATGAAAAACTTGGTTAGGTTATTTTGAATCCCTTCCTCATTCCTATTTGGTAAACCGACGTTATGTTTCCTTGCAATTCCTTTTATTACCACGACGAATTAACCCGAAATTAGTATTAGTAATAAGTTATGAAAAGCATTAATTTAGTGCATGTTAAATCGGTGAAACTGAGAAAACAACTTCTCCCTCAATTTCGTCACTACCTCAAGATCAATATTTTTATTATCACTAGTGTTGGTTGATTAATTATCTCAGGTCGAGTTTTAAGAACTATGTTACTAGTCAATTAATTCTTGTGAACAATTCATAAATATGTCTACCTATGAATATAACACGAAGCATAGAGATAATTAAATGAATAATAAACTGAATTGCAATGAATAGTATTAGCGTGATGTGGCCATCTAGTCAAGTGGGTTTGCTTGCAGTTGTCAATCTTCATTTTCATCTTATAAATCATCATAGTTGGGTTACCTGTGCGATAAAAATCCTCTTCAAATATGATTTTTGTTCCCCATGTCTACAAGTACCAACATGCTACCATAAAAATAGTTTGCCACTCAATGTTGTGAGCTCCTTCCATCTTGTTTAAATTGATGAAAATCCAATTCCTACAAAATTCAAAGAAAAAAATTAATAATGTGATTAGACTGTACTAACATTATCCAAATTTTGGTTGCTTGCATGCAATCCCTCAAAGCATGAATAATCGTTTTGTCTCCATTTGCACAAGACGGACAAGTGGGGGAAATTCAACTACCCCATCTGCTTCTGTGGTAATTTGTTACAAGGCGTTCTTATGCTGCAAGTTTGAATTTTGTTAGGCCCCTACGTACCATCTCCAAAACAAATTTCCATACCCTTGATAGGAAAGTTTCCCTGATCAGAAGAGATTATAAGCACTTGACACTGTAATCTGGCCAGTGTTGGTACCCCTCCATCCCAATAGAATATGGGCCATCTATTTCCACAAGTTGATTCACAGTTGTATCAGAAAGATTAGCGGTAAGAAAATTGATATCTCAATCTCTTGACTCTGTGATCGTATCATTCACATTGACGGTCGTGTAACGGTGTGCTGAATAGAGAAATTCATCAGATAGTTTAAACCAAAAAAATAAAATTGAAGCCCCAAAGTGGACCATATACTTTTGGGATGTACATAGCATGAATAAATAAAAAGGGTATACAACCTAACAATTCACATCTATTTCAATTAAGATGTGATTTTTTTTCTTTCTAATAGACGAAATGACAATAATTCTTAAAAATTTGCACACATAAGAGGAGAGCCGAAGCTCGAACCTTAGTAACCATATTCAACCTAACAATTTTAACATTTTTAATAGTTAAATTAGAATTTGTGGACGGTGTAAGTTTTAAATGTGGTATACCAAGTTTTTAGACGCACTATCAATTTTATGGGCAGTAGTGCTATGTTTTTTTGACAACCAGGGCAGTGCTATGTTACTTAGTGGAAAAACTAGCTTTTCTTTGCTCAATGTATATACTAATAGAATCATCTCTCTTGTTGAATTGATGAATTACATCACTTACATCCCAATCTACTTACAACATATATTAATTAATACCATGGCTGCATTACATATATCATCAACATAGTTAGCTACAACTTGAAGAATTTCAATTACATAAACTATAAAGTGATTTGTCAAAGACACAAACACACCCTTTGATTCTGTGGAGAACTAGCACAACGAAGGACACTTAGGAAAAGATGTTCATCACAAGGAATACATAGTTTTGAATCAGCAATGAAATCATACTCTTCTTGAGCTTGATCCAACAAGGCCTTGAAAAGTGGATGATGAAGCAATGCAATTTTAATCACATATCTCTTGTGATTCTCACCTATGTATACAACCATGTGACCTTTTGGAACATCACTTGGTATGGAGCTACTTTCATGAATAGAAGACCATAAACCCCTTTCACAACAATCTTCACAAGTAGCACAAGTTTTTACTACACTTCCCACTTTCTTGCATTTGTTAATACACCCTTTCAAAAATCTTGACTTCATTGTGTTCCAATATGATGTATTGAGAGAGAGAAAGAGATAGAGAAAAGTGTAATGAGTACTTGGATGGAAAGTGATAAGGTTTATATAATGGTGGCATGGGGAAGAACCAATTGTTTGGATCAAGCATTAAATGGTTGACATGATTGATAGCCTGTGGAATACTAATTATGGGATCAACATAATATACATATAATATCTGATTCTGAAGTTGGTTTAGTAGTGATTGACGCTAGACTTGATAGAGATCCCTAAGTTCAATTTCCGACAACTGCGACCAGAAGGGGGTCGGAATTACTTGATGTCATAATTGACCTATGAACCAGATTAGACGGTACAGTGAGCCGAATATTAATGGTGAAAACCAAAAACAAAAACAAACTAAGGTGAGACCTACTCTACCCCTTGATAATTTAGAAAATTTATCCATCAACCAATAAAAATAAACCACGTATATAGATTTGCATGCGATATCTACAACTAACTTATAACCAATTTTTATTTTCACATGCATATGCATTGATCTCATTGGTTATTAGGTAAATACACTCAAATTAGCAAGGGGTTGGTCTTGAAAAAACCAAAATTTAATATACATATAACATTATTCAATCACCGTTTTTATATTGATTTGAGTGAAATTGAATTTAAATCTCTTCAAAAATATTTTAAATTTGAATTTTGTAGATTAAAAAAGGTGATTGAAAGTACGGTTAATGTTACGGTGGACCACCTTCACAAGTGATTCATCATGGACAAGTGATCTACCGAATATGAATTTTACAAAATCCACTGTTGGATTGAAAGTTTATATCGTATAGATTATCCTTAAATTTTTTAAAATTTTTTTAAAATCATTTGATATGTTATTGAGACCCATCAAGATTTACGTTATTTAATAAATCGTTAATCTTGATGTGTCTCAATAACATATCAAATGATTTTCAATTTTTCTAAATTTTTCTATGGATGATCTATATGATGTAAACTTTCAATCCAACGATGGATCTTGTAAAATTCATATTCGTTATAATGTTATTCATGACTGGTCCACCATGAACCACTTGATGAAGTGGTCCATATTAGAATTTACCTTGAAAATACACTTTATAAAAAATGGTTACTTCCTTAATAATAGATTAATTATTGTTTTAGATTGAATCAAGGTTAAGCTCAAATCAAACTTTACCTCATACCAGCCCAACTCGAGTCCACTTGAATTCCCAACTAGCAATCCTAGAGAGTAATAAAAGAAAATGATATAATTAAAAAATATATATAAACTTTTTATTGATATTGTAAAATAACTTATAAATTATAACTTTAGATAAATCAAGTATATTACGGGTGCCCGTTATTGATAGTTGCTGACCTTGTTGGTTAGCTAGGTAGTTTAAAAGCATTGAATATACGAAACTGTACGAACATGCAAGGCAATGATTCTAGTCTCTAGATACAAAATATAAAAATATTATTCATATAAATGATTAATTAATTAACAATATGGCTCCTAGGAAGTACTATTGTTGTAACTTTGTAAGGGCTCTGTCCTTCTCTGCAATTGTTGAAAGGTGTTCTTTTGAAGTTCTCAATTTTGAAGACCCCACAACTTTAGGGAGAAAAAGATAAGATATCAAAGAGGGATGGGATAAGTTTCTTGGGCTAAGTGCAAACCCACTTATTTCATACATAACATGACATGGGGGATGGATCAAAGGTATATCATATAATTAAGCACTTTCTTCAGATTATAGGGAGAAGAGAGGATTGCAAATATGCACCTTCTTTTTTGAGTCGTAATGGTTGACCAATCCATATTGTTAAGTGTTTTAATTGTAGGTGAAACAATTTGTTTAGTGCTAGGGAGTGGATGATGATGCATACATTTGTTTTGTGGTTGGTGTCGCTATTTGTTAGATCTTGTGTTAGCGGGTTGCTGCAGATAACTTGAATAAGAAGAAAGATGAATAAGATGAAGATTGCACATAAATTGCAAATCATGTGTATTACACTATAAGTTTTAAGTTTGATTCACTTCCACCAATTTATGCAAACCACATATAAATGGGATAATAGACGAATTCCTTTAGAATCATTTGAAAACTATAATATGATTTGATGTTTATTGATAGGAAAAGTGGATGAAGTTTCGTGTATTACATGGTTATTGTTATTTTCAAATTAATACAGTATCATGTGCGCGCATTTATAGAGTTAAGAAGTCCCACATCAGTTGCGAGATGGCCTGAATATATGTTTATAAGTGGGGGCAATCCTCACCTTACAAGTCGTTTTTGTAGGGTTGAGTTAGGCCCGACTCCCAATTATAAGATGGTTTCAAACCTCCTCCACGATCTGGCAGGTCGCCTGCTATGAGGTTTCTGATTGGGTCATCCACCATTTATATCTACGTATCAAGCTCAATAGCGCGGGTGCAAGAGAGTGTGTTAAGATGTCTCACATTTCCCAATCCTAAAAATTACAATGAACAATAAACCTTTTTAAGAATTTTAACATTGTTGCATTATCAAAGCTAAATTCGTATCCAAAACCTCTAGTTAAGTTAGAAATGATATGAACTATCTCATCATAGCGCTCTTTGATTGATTATTAATAAATTAATTTCATTTTGTTTAGTTGTGGTGGGGATGAAATAATTAACTTATCTGCCACTTTCTATATGTGTAATGCATTAGTTCTGTCGTCACTATCAATTTCAGTAGCTTTTTGTAAGCACTTGCTAAGATTTGAATTTAATAGTCCCTTTCGGATTGCTATTAGCACACTAATTATGACAAAAATACATGCGTATCTTGAATTTGTGCATGTTACATATGTTTTCTAATTAAGGACTAAATAGGGTAGGGTACTATCCGTACAAAATGTTACATGCAAAGTCTTTTGATATTCTATTACAAATCCTGCAAATCGATCTGTAATACGGTTTTACTGTTCCCTGCTTTAGCTTGCAGGAAATTATGGGCTATGCATTATAAAAGGGATGGAAAATACCTTAGTTGCAGAGTGAAGAATGGAAGTCACAGTTCTTTTGACCCTATCTTTGATTAGATTCCCTCTCTATGTTTTCTCTTAACGGATTTATAGCAATCTTAACCAAAATACATTCTATATAATGGCCTTTACATTCATGTCACATAAATATTAGTCAATGTAACAACAATGAATACAACTTAAAATGTACCTCTAAATGGATCAAAATTGAATTGTCTAATATCGATCCAACGACATACTGACTGCGTAAATGTGTGAGATTATAACTGGTGAGAATCCAAATCCATAAATAAGCACACAAACAAACAACTAGTAGTACAATTGTGACATGCAGCCGCGATTGCAACTACAATATTAAAGTTGGACTGATATAGGTCGACCTAATGAAGAACAAACATCTATGCCTTAACAGGATTGACGTTTGGTAGACTGTGGACTGGTATGGAGGACCATACCATATGCAATCTATTATACTTTGACCATCCAAGTCACCATTAACTCCGTCTTCAACATTCCTAGCTCAACTTGACCTCATGCTCCATCTTCAGTCTAGCTCAACTCGATCATGAGCTTCACTTTCAACATGTCTAGCTCAACTTGACTATTCAAGTCATGTTGAACTCAATCCTTACTTCCACTATGCAAGTCATTAGGACCTCTTCTTGGTCTGCCGCACATCTTAAACGAAGGAACATAGTAATGTGAGCTATGCGTGCTTCAGCTCAACGTGATCTGCGCGGACGAGTGACGTGAGCTATGCGTGTCTCAACTCGACATGTCCTGTACGAACGAGTGACATGAGCTACACATGTCTCAGCTCCACGTACGTGTCTTGAAAGGACGAGCTGGAGGTGGATATCAAAGTCATATCTCATTAGGCCTATATATCCAAATCCAAAGAGAGGCCCATTAAGTCAAGAAATGATAGACTATAAAAAGAGACACTTGGGAGGTAAAAAGAGAGATTCATTCTATTGTAAACAGTATATTTCAACCTTAGTCATTTTCTGAAGTGCTCTAAGAATCTCTAGGACAATTCACCTTTTGTTCTAATCTTGTGGTTACATACGTTAACAAAAGCTTTAGAGGTCTTCCCAATTACAATATGCGGCTACGTTAACCGCGTCTATCTGCAATATTAAGGATCATAATGCAATTTAAATTCATGACATGTACTCTAGTTGGAGAGAAAGTGGAGTGTTATTTGATACTATAATAATTAGGAAATTAAAGTGACATAGAAATGAAGTTCTTTTTGAATAATTGAGCATTTATAGTGAAATAGATAAGTGAAGACAACGTTTGAGGCTAAGCTTTTTTCCGGTGTGGTCATCTAATACAGGTGCTCACAGACAGCACATTGATTCATCCCCTTTAAGACAAATGTGAGATTTGCTTAGTTGGTTGAATTGAAAGTATGGAAAGCGCGTTCAGTTTTACACATGCATGATCATTCATAACAGTTTCATTCTATAGATGAGACACAAAAAAATTGAATGATTTAAAAAAGTCATTCAATGGATCTTGAGAAAATTGCTCAATATGTACTATAAAGTAGAAATGCTATTATTTCATTCAATATCATGTAAAGTACAAACAAATACTATCAATCAGTGTACTTGCGCAGCCTTTGCACCTGTTGCCATGTTTTCAAAACAAGATCATCTATAGTCTTATAATCATTGATTCAACAAGCTGAGTGCCAACTCAAAATAGTTGAAAATTGATTGCATTGTACATTGAATTGAACATGAAATTTAATAATCATTCACTCAAAGTTACACAAACATTCAATTATATCTCCATATTGTTTTTCTTTTTATGAATAACATATATGGGATATGCCCTCTTTTTTTGTAACAAAAAAAAAACAACTTACCATATATAGAGTTGTGATTAATGTTATTTATTTTCAAAAATATCTACATAAAGATCAATGATATATGACTAAGAGTGAGCATAAATACCTAAGACTTAAGCTCTGTATAAGTTCATATGAATAAAAAAATTCTATTTGGTAAATGATTTTTAAAATGAACTTATAGTTTATTTTACTAGTTTCTAATTAACTTATTTTTCGAATGTTTTTTTTAAGTAGTTTATACCTTATAATTTTTTTTCTTCTAATTTTACCCTTGTCATCTTACTTGAAAAAAATGAAATATTAATTAAACATATCTTTTTTATGTCATTTCATACTTATAAGCTACTTCAACCGTTAATTTTGTCAAACACTACAAATTCAATCGGTTAGCTTATTTTCTATAAGCTAAAAACTAGCTTATAAGTTATTAACCATAAGTTCTTTCGCTATAAGCTAGCTTATCAATTATATGTTATTTTTTACCAAACAGAAAAATCTAGGTCTGGTCTAAACCAAATCACTTCAATTTTTAAATAGAGAAGAGAAAGACTTTTTAAAAAGCTTATTTAATGAATTAAAATTGTCAACTGATTATAAAAAAAAAAAACATTTTAGTCCTATCAAGTCAACCTAATTAAATGATTATCAATCATCTTCTATTACTATTATTAATATTCTATTAAGTCAGCATGAGTTAAATTTAGCTAAGTTGGTAGGCACATCACACTATATATGCAGAAGCTCAAGTTCGAATTCGAGACACTTCACTTATTTACTTTTAAGGTGTATTTTCAAGTCACTGGGCTACTTGACAAAAAAAATAATATAAGCAAAGTAATTTTTCTAGCTTTTGCAATAAATTAAGCATAGTCACTTACTCTCTTCGGACACAAATATAAGCAAAAAAAAACTATTTACACGGTGTTTAAGAAATTTAGTTAAGTGTAGTTAATTTTCTTGATTTAATGCAAAACATGAGTTAAGTTTACTATATTATCCATTTTGAAAAGTGTAAAAGTATAAAAGTGAAATAAATGCCTAAAATAAAATAGAATTAAATAAGAGTATATTAGGAATAGTAGTATTAATTAGTTTAAAAGTAGTTAACTTTTGCTTATAATAGTGACTAAAATTTGAAGTGTTTTTTTGGCTTATATTTAAGTCCGGATGGAGTACATTATTTCTTTTGCAATTTCAATGTATATTTTTATAAAATACTCCCTCCGTTCCTTTCTAAGCGTTGTTTGAGAATTGTGAGCATTATTCATATAATCTATTTTGATCATATTTTTTTATTGATATATAAAAATAAATATTAACATATAAGATCTCGTTCAATTTGTCTCGACGAATATTTTTAAAATATAATTTTTTATAATACATAACTAAAGATATTAGTAGTGAATTGTGACACTTGAAAAGAATCGGATGGAGTAAAATTGAAATAATTGTAGTGTTAAATCTACAAATGGGGTTATTCTAATTAGCCTATTAATTCATTAGTCTATTTAAATATAAATTAAATTACTTATTTACATGCATTAACATAAAATAAGTTGTTAAATAGCCTAACCTATATATTATACATTCGAAAAGGTCAGACTCGGGGATAAAATAAACATCTAACAAATCATATGTAACCTTTAATTAGAGTTTCTCCAGAATGCCAAATTCGTTGTTCACATATGGCGGAAGGCAAGATAAGTGCGGACTGGTTAACTAATTTTAACTTTACTTCTATTTCTTGGAATCTTGTTATTATGGAGTTCATTCCTAGCGAGTTTAGGCAACTTCTATTTGATGATTTTTCTGGAACTTGCATGTCTAGGAGCGTTGGCTTAATTCCTTAGTTTATTTTTATTTCTTTTTTGGGCTTCGGTCCTCTTTTGTACCAAAAGAAATATCTAACCTTTAATTTTGTAAACAATTTTTTTATGGTCTAGAAACTGCTTTTAAAATAAAATTAAAAGTTCCTTAAAAAAAAGGTAAGAGCTTTTTCGGTAAAAAAAAAAGGTAACACATGTTAACATTCTCCTTTAGAAATAAAGTTAAAGTTATTTGGTAAGTTTTATTTTTTTTTAAATTTTATCTTTTTTAAAATGTTATTTTTAAGTTAAAAGTCGTTTGGTAAATATTTTTAAAAAGTTTTCAATTTATTTTGATAACATATATACTAAATAAATAAATAAAATTTTTAAAATATAAAATCTAAATGCTTTCAGAAACGTATCTTATCTATTTATAAAAAAAATTTGACATAAAATTTGCACATGGAATAATGATACAAAACGCTTACTCTTATCTATTTATACACAAATTATGACATAAAATTTGCACATGGAACAATGATACAAAACGCTTACGGTGATGGTGATATATCAACATAAAAAAATCAAACTCATTTTTTTGACATACTCACACTTGAATATTTCACGTAAAGTATAATGAAAACTATCCTATATATCCTCATATAAACAAGTAACATACAAGAAACCAAAAAATAGTTAAAACTAAAGAGAAGAAGATAAAATGTCCCTTACTCTGGCAGAAAGAATTTGACGGGAACTGCGAAAAAAGAAAAGGAATTTCTAGGAAAAAAAGAAGTTTCTGAGAATCGAACTCAGGACCTACAACGTACTACCCAAACCCCTCACCACTAAACTATATGTATATATATAAAAAAAAAAAAAAAAGTGGTGCCAGCAATAATCGATCAAGCGACCATAAAATTAAGCTCCGTGCAAAGTCCATGGTTTCAACTCCTTTTGCTCAAAGCTCCTTCCATTCAATTTTCTTCATTCCAAAATAAGTTCTTCTTATAATAATAAGTATTTAATTTATATTATGTTTGGTCCGCCTTCTCCTTGAAATTGTGAAAAAGTAGAAAATAAGTGAGGTTAAACGGTGCCTTGGTTCTTATAAGGTATAGCTCAACCTATCATATTTTTACCCTAACAACAACCCCTATAAAAAGACATGCATATTCGTGCGTGGTGCATGGTAATATTTCACAAGAGTTTCCAAAATCACCAATTTCATTCATATATTTTGTCCAAAATGAAACTTCAATTTTGAGGGGACACGATCACATTAGAAGTAATGCTTCAAGGACTATATTCTCATTATAAATTATTAAAAAAAGTCGAATCTAAGAATGGTGCAATGGGCATGTGATAGATAAGGTAATGATAGATTAGTGATCAAGCAAAACGCTTGCCGCACATGAGGTTTGGGCCATGAGACAGACTCACGGGTGGGTGAATATATTATGTATCATTTACTCTTAAAGGAGGCACAACCAAAGGAAAATGGTTAGTCACACCTCAAGGAAATATATATACACAAATTTGACTAATCGTCGTCGAACCCACCTGATAACCTGCTTAATAGGTCAAAGACTCTTACTACTTAAACCAATGTTATTCTCTCTACATAAAATAGTTATTTGAGATTCAAATTTTAGTTTGATACATTGGGTTAGATTAGTCTCTTCCAGTAATTAATCTCAACTTCAATATGATACAAAATACAAAATTTGCAGCCATTTTGTTTATTTTATGTGTAATGTGAATTATTTGATTTGTCATGGTTAGGTCCAATTCCATGTGCATTTCTGTGTTATATTGAGCTGTCAGTCTGTATTACATTATGATTTTTGTTCCCACTTCTCCCTAACTGTCCCATATCTTCATCCCACAATTAACACCTCTCCATGCTTCTTTCTGGGGAGCAAATTCCCTCCATTCATTCTTCTTTCGAGAATCGGTTATGCTAGAAACCGTTCCAAGTTTAAATTATTGTTTTCGTCGGTTGATATGTGAAAAAACTGAAAACCTTCTGACTCCAAACCTGCTATAACAGTATTGTTTTTTTGTTACAAAATTTATATGCATTGTATTGGACAAAAACATTGATATGTTACATTTCCTCACTTCTTTATCTATATGAATAAAATTTACACTGCCGACAGTGCTAGAGCCAGAGTAAAATGTTAGGGTGGGTCGCAACGGAGCTTGAATTTTTGTTTTATGGGAGAGTGAAATATCAAATACTACTGAAATTTCAAAATTCGTCAAATACCCCATAAAATTTGGAAATAGGCAAATACCCCTTAAAATTGAAAAACGGCAATCAAATACTCCTTCCGTTAGTTTGTTCCGTTAAACGTGATGACGTGGCTAATAAAGGGAGACATGGCATGATGATGTGTACAGAGTTATGATGCCACATCACATGAAGACAATTTGACTGAAATTAGAAAGTTACAAAATTGTTAGAATAATAGTTCTTTTTCTTCTTTTTCTTTTTAACCCTTCAGTTTTCTCACACCAAAAACAAAAGGGCAGTGTTCTTTTATGAGAAAAAAGTTTCCATATCTATGAGGAAATGGAATTTCTGACTCTGCAATATTATCCATTATGCCCACCATTGCATCTTTGGCACCATCTTCATAAAACATTGGCCAAATTCCTTCTAAGCCAATTTCAGATTAAGCAACACTTCGGGTTTTTTTCGGAAATTGAAAAAAGGAATCAACAAATTCAATCCAACTCATTTCAGTACAATCTTCTTTAACCAAACCAAGCTCATGAAACTTTTGTTGCATCAAGGGAATGAGTTTATCTATATCTCCAAGAAACAAGGCTTGAAATAAAGCTAGTATTGTTGATTTCGACTCACCATTTTCACCTGAAGTTGAATTTATTCTTTGTATGACAATATTAATGGCTATGGCTATGTTTTCATCAATTTTACTTGCCAAAGTTTTAAGAAAAAAATGAAACAACTATTAACAAAAACCATAGATGGGTTGATCACCTCAAAAATAAATATCACAAAACATGCCTAAAATTTTCTCTGAACTGAGATAGTTCAACAATTAACAAATGTCAACCAGAGGAGCCAACGGTAAAGCAGCCAGCACCAATGTAAATTTTGATATGTTCCTAGATTTGAATTCCTCAATGAAGATGGTTTTTAAGAGAGGTGAATTTTTTGGTTCAAAGAAGGACATGTATTTGGATTCTAGTACTTCAAGATGAAGCACATAACAATGTTAAGAGTCTCACTACATAAATCACTTCGAAGGCACATCCAAAAAAATATTGTAACGTTTGGATTAGTACACTTCCAAACAAGAGTTTTTGTGATGTATGTAAGATAGGTAAAATTAGTTCCGATTAGATCTCACCATGCAATCAAAAGGGTCCTGCCATAGAGTAAGATATACATGTTCCAAAGAGGAGTATACGAAGAATATAATAAAAATATAAAAAAGCTAACAAGTGTTCTTACAACATTGTTTAAAAGAGCCAAAAGTTATAAGTTTGTATGGAAAAAATGTGTATTTGTTACATTGACAAATGTTTAACTTATATTTCAAGATAAATTTTCTTTTGACTCCTTAACCATTGTTCTCGGAACACTCGTTAGTAAGACCCTAAATATATATAGTTTTCTAACATAAAAGTAATGCACCATAGCTGGGGGTTAGGCATTAAGGATTGGAAACATATGTAGGCTAACCAATGACTCCTCAAGTTTACAATTTGAAATTTCTATGCCTCTGTAGATGTACAAGCAGAAATTGCTTGAAAGTACAAAATTGTGCAAATGTGATACCTAAATTTCAACAAGATTCTTTTGACTATGGATTCACTGGATAGTTTTACACATGGAGTTTTGCTTCTAAGTACACTTCTTCCTACGTACATTTCTTCTTGAACGATTGCTTTGATTAGCAATGCCAGGAAATGATCTCTTTTTGTTTCGTCGATTTGGGTATGGATGAATTTTAGACAATTCCAGCACTCGGCTTGCCACACTAAGAGGTAAGGTTCGAGGGGAATTCTCGTCATCTTGTTCGCCCTACATTCACCAAATGATTGTTTACATTAACTTATCCTCAAAATAAATATCAGAAATCACATATTTACAAAAATAGCTGTTCAGTACACCATGTCACATCAAGTATTGAAGATTATTATTATTATTTATTATATTAATAGAATAAAGTTCTTGACCAAAAAAAGAATAAAGTTTTAGAAAAGGAAAATAGAAAGTTAACCTCTTCTTTCTTGTTGAATCTCTGTGATGAACAGGCTCGTAAAAGGTTACGCCACTTGTCCTGCAAAAATCATATTTAAAAACACGCAATTGGAAGAAAGGTAACAACTGAATGTGTGAAGTTTAGTTAAGTACCCTGATATCTGTGGGAGTTCGGTAGCCTGCAGCAGAAAACAAAAACCTCTGTATATCAGTCCATCGACCAACTCCATATTCAGATATACCATCCATCAACTTCGTCACTTCAGAGGTTGTCCACATCCTTTGATTCTTTCTTCGATCTTTTGTTCTACATCTTTTTGGTGTCAATTCTTCATCCGAGGACTCCTCCGAGGAAAAAGACTCATAGTCATAGTCTAGTTTCTATAAATCAAATTTTGTTTTATCAAACAATGGGAATAATTTAGATTTCAGACCACTAGACATGAATAATAGGCACTTAATTTAAAACTCACAGCATAAGAAACAACTTAATCATGTATATAACAGAACTTAATTTTGTCCAATTACAAAATCAGTTGTAGACCTTCAGAACTGCAGAATTTATACTTGAATATCATACTTTAATGATAAAAAAAATGTACTGCCACAATAAAGTTGGTAAATGATCCTGCAACTGCAAAACATGTACAAGGAAGCCGAGCCTCACCTCAAGCAAAGAGAGGAGGGAAGCACAACAAAGCAAATTCATGTGAAACATGAAAATTAAAACAAACTTCACACATCAATTCATTAGGAGTCATTAGACTGGATTTACAAAGAATACAAGTGGACAAATAAAATTTATATATTGATCGCATAATCATCAAACATCATTATCACACAGAAGTATCCAAAACCAGAAGATAGAAAACGTAAAACTAAAACTTAGACAATTATAAAGATACAAAGGAGGCTATCAGAAATACTTGTGAAAATATACAGATAAACGACCCAAAAAGAAACAGTACCTCTTTCTTTGGATACTTCATGCAGTGTTGTAACTCAGAAAGTGTCACATCACTATCAGAATCGCTAAACTTTTCGATTGGAATATTGTCACTAAACTTTTCGATTGGAATATTTTCCAATCTTTTAGTTCTGGTATGAAGTTCACTACATGACACACTTCGTCGTTTCTTTTTTGCACCAGTAGTTCGTACCTTTTCTTTTGACTTTAAAGTTGAAGATTCTTCAATATACCTCTGTGTAGGCTTTCGGAATCTCTTCTCTCTAGGTGGAGCAGATTGGCAATTTTCAACAGTAACATTTTCCTTCTTACAAGACAATATACCACCAGCTAAAGGATAACCGTTATTCAACTCATGCAGATGCTGTATATCAAGTGAAATGTTGTACATGCAATCTACATTTGATGGTTGACTTGGATTGTTCCTGATGATACCATTTGTATCATGGGGGCCAGTCTCATCTAGAGATTCAATTTTGCATTTAGATTGTGTACTATTTGGTAGTACTTTTGTTGATTCTGATATCCCACCAACAGTGCTACTTCCACTAACTCCAGGAGATTGACTTTCCGAATTTGAGTTTTCCACAGGCGAGTCTTCATTAGCACCAGAACCTAGTAACTCAACTTTGGCAAAATCAAAATCTGTAGAATGCAAAAATAAATTACAATGTGAGAAACAGAAAGGAGCAACAGGGGCAACTAAAAAGAGAAAGCAGAAGCTAATCTTTTTTCCAACGAAAGCATCATAGTAAAATATAGAATTGTTATAGTTGATAATTTACCTAAGAAATACCCTCCACGTGCATCAGAGAAACCATCAGTTCCTTCAAAATTGTCGATTTCAACATCATCCAGGAATCCATCATCCAGGAAATCATCAAGGACCTAATAAAAATAAAGGACACTAAATTTTATGTGAAATATCTTGCAATTGACTTTAATTAGGCACTTGGACAGATAGCAACAAGTAATTAATATGAAGCAGATTAAATTGAAAAATAAATGAACTACTAGCTTCAAATACCACCCCAACAGTAACCGAGTTTAGAAATGTACCTCAAGTTGCAAATCGTCCTTGTCATTCAAAGCTGTATAAGAAGCTAAACTACCTGATGAATGTCAGCACACTAGTGTGAGATATAACATCAAAAGCAAATAGGAAACTACTACCAAAACATGAAAGCCAATATTAAATAAATGTCAACACAACTTTATCAATCATAAGCTATGAAACACCAACACAGATGTTACAAAAACAGCACTAAAACATCGACGCCAGTAATAATTTAAGAAAACTAATTAATTGATTGTAATCACATGTGACTGGGGTTCGACATGTGTCGGTGCTAAAGAGACCATAAGAAGTTACCTAACCAAACATAATATTTCAAATATAAAGCAAATGTTCGGTCCTAAGCAATCTCCATCAACAATATTCATGCTCTCATAAAACTCACTTCTTTTATTTTTCACTTCAGCATTTTACTTCACTTATTCCATTGTTCAGCAACAAGAAACAGGCCAAATAAGAAAATTAACATAAATAAGGCTTGGTTGTTGTTGTAATCAAACTAAAATCTATAAGTCCATTTACTAATAAATAGACTTAAGGTCACAGAATAAAAAAAGAACAACTTTTAGTCATTAGAGAATTTAGAATCATCAATATTTATTTAAATACAATATACCATCCAACGAAACATAATCATTTCTAGGCTCTTCAAACAAATGTTCAACTTCCATTTCATCATCTTGAAGGGAAGGCACATATGATCCCTCCACCTGAACCTAGGAAAAGAGATCTCATCAGTAATATGCTTTAAACAATACCATATCGACAATTACAGCTTATTTAAACAGTAAAATAAGCCAATAAGAAAAAACAACATAAATCTTCACAAGTATCCACACATAAACAACTTTAAAACCCTTCTGTCAAATATAAAGCTTGCGAGCATCTGGAATATTGAAGATCAAGACAAAGAACTAAAATTTGTCATAGCATCGAATCATCCATGTAGTCAATCCCGCTGAGTGAAAAAAGCTTTGTAATTTGTTTCAAGTACCTAATAAATTTTTTCACATAACATATATGGATCCTACAATATAGTGGAGCAGTAAAAATTGAATAAAATTCCCTATATGACTAATATACCGTACATGTCTCAAACAATCTCCCATTAGACACATTTTCCAACAATCAGCTCTAACAGATTGAATGAAATTCTCATAAAATATAGCAATGATTGTAATCTTTAGCCTAAAATAGCATATTAATGTTATACAATATTTAAATTTCTATTGCATGCCCAAACATGTAAAATTGGAATAGAAATCGGAACACAGGGATAATATGATGAATTATTTCCACCCATGAAATGAATTACAATAGTTGCAATCATGATCTGATTTAATCCCAAAATAGTTGATGTTGTGCATAATCAGATACAGTTACGAGATAGATAATCATATATGAACATAGATATTTGCTTAAATGTGGAAAAACATGGAAGAATGGGAAATAAAATAATAGGAAATAAAATAATAACTGAAATCCTTACTCTTTGACATTTCATATTGGAACACTTCCGCAAATATTCATCCCGGTCCATCACATATTCTCTTGAATGTTATCCTACAATTTCAATGTGCATTAGTTTACTCTTTTTTCTCTTGTTTGTAGTACCCACACATGAAATAAATGTTTATGAAGACAACAGAAGCATGCAATAACATTAACATGTATGTGTGCATAACTGAAAAAAAGCAAAATCTCACTCGTGTATATGTTTTATCCTTGATCCATTCCTAATACATGTTACACGTGTATCCAAACTGTAGGGCAGAAACTTGGAAATAATAAGCAGTCACAATAAAACTGTTTGTATAAACTTAAATGAAATACAAAAAATGAAGAATTATTGTAGGCAATCATATAAGTGTGTTTGGAAGCATGTATGCAAATTTTGTATCATCGTAATTGTTATGGCCATCATGGCCAACACCTGATTACATGGGATTAAACAACATCCGCTACTAATCCAAGATAAATCTTTTCTATCCAGAGGACCCACTTCTGTAACTGCATTTCTGCGGCATAAGATCACAAGGAGGAACCCTACTAATGCACCATCATTCCATCTACACAAACAAGTCTAAGGATCCTATGTGGCGCCATCCAAGTGTTCATCCACTTCACCTTAACAAAAGCTCATCTATTTCACTCTATAATAATCCCCAGAAAGATCTCTAACTTGACTTCCCAATTCACAATTTTCATATCTCAGATTACCTACGAGATTTTCGTCAATGTTTATTCACATGCATAAAAATCAATGGATTGCAACCAAATTTGTTTCCTAACTTTGTCAAAATGCAGAATAAATGCTACTAAAGAGATGAAAAAAGAGAGAAATGAGACCAATTGAATGACAAATGACCTCCAAATATCAAAAAACAATAAAAGTCATAAACACAGCACAACATACAAATTCCCCCACTCATTTTATAGATCCTTGACAGAAACTGTGAGGCCAAACAGCATATAGAGGCCACAATAAAGCACTACTACTGACATAGTTTATTGAAAATCCATTAAATGCTCACAATAAGGATTCGATCCATAAAAAATTTAAGTATCGTTTTAATCCTTTAAATTTTATGAAATTGCAAATTAATCCCTGAAATTGAATGCCATTAATCAATTTAGTCTGTCATCAAACGGAATTATAAATGTTGAGCCGGCACATTGCTTAGGGCACAATCAGCAAAAACATGTTTCCAGAAATTTGTTTAGTTGCTTTGATTCATCAGAATTTATTATAACGATTGACAGTTTTGATTTTATGGACTACGTTTCATCAATTTGAAGGACCAAATTGATTATCCTTACAACACACTCAGTCACACTAAGAGCTACTGACTAAAATGACATGGTCATCGCCACTCTATTAAATCATAACCCAGATCAAAACCAAAACATCGTGATAAACATACTATGAAGCAGAGACACTCCTCGGATTATCTCATTCCATGTCAGACACATGATTACAATGAATTATGTTTTTCCTCAAATTATTATCTGTGTCAATGTGTCAGTCGCATCCTGATGTCTGTCAGAAAACACATTAGAACAAAAAAAAAAAAAAAAAAAAAAAACCTAGAGTTTTCAATTGGCAGCATTATACGAACAACAGATTAATAAACATCTACGATAGCTAAGTCTATCTGGCAAATAAAAAAAAAACACATGAAAAAAATTAGGCTACGATTAAAATGAATTAAAAATGAAAAACAGTGAAAGCATTACTGCGCCGCCTTAACGAAGCAATCGAATTATTTTTCGGGTTTTTTTTTTATTAAACTTGAGTTAAACTAGAAACTGCATGCAAAGGTAGTAAGATGGTAGAAACATAGAAACAAAAACAAAATCGAAAATCGGACATGATTGAAGCAAAAGAACATCGAACGAATCGATCTAAACTGAGAAATAAAATAAAAAACGATAAAAATAAGAAGACAGTAAAGATCGAGATCTAACCTTAGCAGTAGTAACGAGCGAAGATGAAGAACTAGGTTTTGAAGATGGAATCTCGCACAGCACAGTGTAGAGGAGAGAGAGAGAGATAGAGAAATAGAGAGAGGAGTGAGTGAGTGAATCTTCGAAACCGAAAAAAAAAGAAGGTTAAAACCGCCAAAAGGCGACACGAAACGGAGGCATCGAAAATGCGGTAGCAAAAATAAAATGTGATTTATTAATTAATTTTATTTGTATTTTATGATTTTGTGAAACGGGTTGTCATTGATTGTGCGATTCGAGTCCGCTGAGAAAGGACACGCGTACGACATTCAATGGTTTTGTTTGGGGTCACTTTCTTACACGCGACTATGTGTAGTGTAGTCTTCTGTCTGTTTAAATGCTGTCAAACGCTCATCCCACTTGCTCAACGGATTACCAATGTGTTTGGTTATGCGTCAGAAATAATTGATTTTAACATAATTGAATTTGATAAAATTGATTTTGGTTAAAAGTGAGTTGAGCAAAATTGGTTTATGTATGGATAGATTAACGTAAAAGTGATTCTCAACATTTGATGTTGTTTGGATAATTTGAGTCAAAATTATTTTTAAAGGTATAAATTACCAAAAGGGTCTTTAACATATATAAATTTATAAGTTATATTATAGGTTTTAATTGTATTTAAAAATAATCATAAAAAACAATTATATTTAAAAAATTAATAAATAAATTTGATATATACCTTTTTAATAAAAATTTAATAAATTTGTATGAAGATAAAAAAAAAACATTTGCGTGAAAAACACATTATAGAGCAAAAAAAAAGTATTTAACATCAATATCCTCGAGAACAAAAAAAAAAAACCAATTAAAATCAATTTTAATGGGCCGCTGTTTAAAAAAAAACAAATGGGCCATAGCAGAGGCAAAGAAGCAGCAAGCCAACAACAGTTATCTTCTTCAACCTGATAGCCGCAAAAACAGAGAACCACCACCATCGCAAAGGGGATGAGGGTAAAAGTGGAAAATTAAAGAAAATCATACATGCCCCACATCATATAAATTTCAAAAGCGATTTTACTAAACGTAGAAGCTCGGATTTGTAGCTTTGGCCAGAATCAAGTCTGGGAGGCAAAATCGATTTTCATTAATTTTCCCAAACATGTTGCAGAAGATTGAAATCACGTCTAGGAAGATGAAACGCGCGTTTATGGCTTCCCAACGTCAAACCAAACACACGCTACACTGCGTCATTACTCTGCGTATATTGAGTCTCATTTATAAAAGAGATATGTTCAATAAACAACTATTATTTTGTTATGTCATATTAAGAAAGTGAAATGATGTGACGGAAAACATGATTCGATAAAATTCAATTTCATTTATGGAAATGTTAACTAGTGTCCCGGCCGGATACCTAGTTAAGAAATTCCAATATAATAAAAATACATTAAAACTTGTGTAGCTAATGTTAGTAAAATATAAAAGTGGTATTTCCTAGCATACCTGTAGGACCCGTTTGGTGCGCATGATAGCATAGTGACAGGATATGATATAAAACAGGATAATGATAGGATATGATAACAGCAGGATAACAGTTATACTCAGTTATCATATCCTATGTTTGGTGCACACAGAATAACAAATATGATAACTATTATATTTTGTTTTTAATACATACTTGCTCATAATAATATGATAAGATATATAACATATTTAATTGACAAAATTACTCTTGTAAAACAATTGTTATTTTTTTTAAATTATTTTGTAATACTTTGAATTTTATAAATAAAAAATATAAATAAGTAATCAAATAACTTTATATAATTTAAAATAAAAATAATGAGAAAATAATCAAGTTTAATTTTTTATATGAATCATGATCAAATAAATAACTCAATAATATATACATGTTAGATAAGCCAAATAAATATATGATATATCTCATACGTAAATAATAAAATTACTATTGCAAAAGAATTATATTTAATTTTTATAAAATTTAAATTAATATCCCTATTTGTCAATTTTTTAATAATCATTTTACTTTAAAATATTGTAATTTTAGTAAAATTTTGATTTTTTAGAATATATAAATTACAAAATTACCCATATGAGAAAATCACATATATATTTAAAATTAATTATTTTATTATTTATATTTTATTAATTTTATTTTATGTATTTTAAAATATATTTTATAAAATAAATCAGTAATTTTTTTTTTCTTCTTATCCTATCCTGCTGGTAACCCAGCTCAAATTCATGATAAGAATTATAACTAGAGAGACAGGATAGGATAAGCTTCAGGATTAACTTATCATATCGTGCTGGATCACCAAACACTGGATTACGGCAGGATATGATACAGTTATCCTATCCTGTCTCTTATCATGTGCACCAAACGGACCCTTAATTTATATACATGAGTCAAATAATATACCACCAAATCATTGTTTAAAATGACAACACATTATCAGATAAATGTGTAAAAAAAACTATACACTAATAGTGCATACAAATTAAACTCTAAAATTGGGAGTTCACCGACAATGTATATAAATTAAGTGTCATGCTAACTTTTATATTAGAAATATCACTTTTTATATTTTACTGACTACACAAGTTTCAATGTATTTTTATTATATTGGGATTTCTTAACCGGTGCTCTGGCACTAGTTACCAATTTTCATAAATTAAATTCAATTTTATCCAATTTATATATACCCTTGCAGACACACTTGGACTCAAAATACGCAACGTAACGATGCGGTGTAATCCGCTGAGCAACCAAAATATTCTCTCACATTTTAGAAAGTGAACTATGTTCATACAGTAGACAGGGCCGGTTTTGGGTCAGGGCAACCAGACTCCCAGCCTAGGGCCTCCAAAATATTGGGGCCTCAATTTTATTTTTTTGGGTCCATCATTAATGTAATTGGTTAAGTATAATTTGTAACAAAAAATTTTCAACTAATCTAATTTGCTGCAACGGTAGTGTGCGTGGGTTCTGAGACTCCTACATGGAGAGGTCGTTAGTTTGACTCTCTCCTAAGTTATATTTTTGTTTTTTTTTTCCTTTTGTTAAGGAGTTTTTTTTTCTTTTGGTAAGGAGTTGCTTATCTTTTCCTTTTTTTTATATATATTTTATTTTAAGAGTCTTTTTATTAAAGAAATTAAGAAACTAAAGAAAAGTTGTGAATCCATTGAACATTTAGGTATTTTATTATTTATTTGATTTGTTGTGTAAATATTATTTTTATTTATTAATTATCTCTTAATTTTTTATTTATCGGTTCAATTTCAACGATGCAGAATATGATTTTTTTTTATGTTAGTTACACGGATAAATGATTATTTTTTATGTTTTTAATACTATTTACAATTTAAATAAAGGATGTTCTTTTAAAAAGAATTATATTTTGCGTAAAAAAAAATATTTTTTTTATTAGGTATTCATTTTTATTATTTGCCCTGGGCCTCCAAAATCTTGGAACCGGCCCTGACAGTAGATAGCGAGTGACAAATTTTTATGACTCAACGCCAACACCTCTACCACGTCTCCTGGTTGAAAATTTGGAAAAACAACATTGGCACCTTAGGAGGCGAACACTTATTTTATCTATTCGCTTTGTGGAATACGAACGCACCTCCTATATATAGCTTGTCCCACCACCTTCCCTCCATTTCTACAGTTTACAAAAAAAAAAAAAAAAACCTCCAAAAAGTCTCACACCCCAAAACGCGAAAAATACGTCCAAATCGAAAGATTCTTGGTCATTTGCGGTCATAATCAACAAACAAGTGAAGATCAAACTCGTTTAACATAAGGGAAGCCCACATTTCATCGTTTGATTTGTGTTTTTGCGTTTTTTTCTTGACTGGTACGTTTTGCTTCTTGGAGAGCGAATTGGGTATCAGGTGTTCGCAGCACATAAAGTGGACTATATGATGTTGAAGCTTTGTTTGATGATTTCCTGATTGAATTTTTATTTTTATTTTTTCATGTTTAGATATGAAAAATACATCTCAAGAGCATGACAAAGGCAAACGCCAACTACGACAAATGTATCTGTCAGGAGAACAAATGCGCTTGAGAATTATTATTTTTTCGCCTAAGAAGAACACACACATTCTTTTTGAGAGATATTTTTTTCAAAATAAGTTTGAACTAAAAACACAACAAATGAAAAATATCAAGCAAGTAAGGATAGAAAATCACCCAATGATTTTATTACTAGTTCAACACTGAGCCAAGTAACCATGTCTTACTACTAGAGAAAAGGTATCTACAAGACTCCAATATTTACATGATAATTTCTAATAAATTTAAATCTTTATAAATATATTTTACCAAATAACTTTTAACTAAAAAATAACTTTAGAATAAAAAAAAACAAAAATTACCAAACAACCTTAACTTTAATTTTAAAGCACTTACTTTTAACTTTGTTTTAAAAGTAACTTTTATACTATAAAAAAGCCGGGCCAAACAGATCCTAAGCACCAAATTCAATCAGAAGGATCAATTTTAATTCTCTTAAAACTCGTACATTTCGTATCTGACAGTACCTCAAATAGAATTACATTTGATCAAGGAAGTCTATGACAAGCCATAATTAACGTTTGAAATACTCTTCACTTAATTGTTATTGTTGTCTACAATAAATGCCATCAAGAATAGTTAAGAAATGTATTGTATTTTTTATATGAATAAAATTAAATGGCTTTAATTAACATCTTTAGTTAATTTTGCTCATAATTGAGTCCAAAGGGAGTATATTGAGTAGCTGATTCCATTGAGTGATTTAAATGAAGAGCTCTATATTGTATCCTTTGCTGCTATAAATTGTTTACAAACCCACCCTGAGTAAATTTTACTTACACAGACATTAGTAGAAAAATGTACTTAAACTAAAAATATCCTACAACAACAACCTACTGCTAATCCCAGATATTTGGCCGAATCTTGCATCATGTATTTTGGTGGAAAATTGGAAACTATCCCTAGTTGCTATGACACAGGTATATTATGACATCTTAAACATTCATATCCTACCTAAATCACTTCTTTTGGGTGATCATGAGACAAATAAAGGCCACAATTCGGGCAACTATACCATAAAAAATGAGAACAGCTAGACAAATAGGCCAATCACCGACATTATAACCGCTATTCATCAGTGAACTACAACGAGTTATCAGCCACACCCCAGTGTACCTGAAAAAAGGGAACTTTTAGTGAAATTTGTACCATCTTATTAAACTCTTTAAAGACTTAATAGGCAATGCAAGGTGAACAAAGGTACGGAAATTATCTCAATAATAAAATGTTACTGATAGGAATAGGAACTAGAAATAGATTGAAATATAAACTGAACTAGAAGGAGATGGCTCGTTACCACCAGAGAATAGCTCCTCTGTTATAGATTGAAATGTTAAAACTCTTTGAATATAACATAAATCAATTATTAGAAATACCAATCGTTCATTTATGAACTAACTTAGTTTCAAACTTTCAATTATATTACGTTGCTAACCAAACATTGAAGTTTATGCATTTGTATATACAGAAACATAATGAATGTCTGTGTAATTTCCTTTTTTTCCAGATGAAAATGCATGGATGCACTCACTCAGTAGTCAATACTGCATTGGAAAGAGAGGGAACAAGAAGTCACTAATTAAAACGGACCTTTCAGCATTTGCAATAATAAAGGCCTCCAAAGCCCAATTTGGGTAACACAACTTTATTAGGATCTTCATAAAGAGAGTATCTCTTGTCTGGTTTGCAATGAGAGTCATAACAACAGGGAGAAGCACTGCCCACTACAAGTGTCGAAAAAACAATACCCAAAAGAGGAAGAAAATAAAAAATGATTAAAGTGCAGTTGTTATCGGTAACCCCACGTAAGAAAATGTGTATAAATTGATATGATCCATACCAGCTGAGCAGGAGCAGGCTCAAAATAAATTGCTAATGCGTAAGCCATGCCAGTCACACAGTATACAAGGCATACCAAAACCGCATAATTACTTCCGAAGCTTGACCTTGGATTGCTAAAAAAGTAGAACATGGATAGATAAATGAGAGGTTTGATTATTGTACTGAAAAGATCAATTGTATCTTTGGACAAAAAATGAGCCAAATTGCTGATCCCTGATGCACTCTCTCTCCAGTATTGTAATTTATCCAGAGAAAATGATCTCAGAGCTGCAATCTTGGAAAGTAGAGCTGCATATATGCAATATAAATGAGGGGAGACACATATAGAAAGACTTTACCAATAAAAAAGTATATTAATTTTTTTTCTTCTTTCTAACAAGATTTTTAGAATTTTGGTCGTTTCTAACTCAACTCCACAGAAGCAACTTATAAGAATGGATGTCTGTGATAAGTATTTAAGCACTTGGGGAACCCTTCCTGAAAAGCTATCTATCAAGGGGGAAGAACCAAGTCACTTAAATACTCCACCGAACATCCCATCCTACCTATGAAGCACTGACACATACAAAAACATCAGACATGATACTAACGCGTAAACACTTGTCATAATTTGAAAGTAATGTGAACCACATGCGTCAGTATTGTGTCGGACACTGATATGTGTCAAACACAAGACACACCTTCAATCTAAAGTGTAGGTGCTATATAGCATACTACTCTTTGGGACTTGAGCACCGCTTAAAACTCAAGTCCCTACCATAGCTCCTCCCTTGAGAGCCGACACCCTGGAGGCTGCACTCTACAATGCTTTACTCTACCTTTTTTATCAGCCTTTCTGTAGGTAGCCCTTTTCGAGCCGTCAACAACCAACTCTCATACCAACAGATAAGTATCTAAACACTTGGAAACCTTTAAAGTGTTGATGCTATATAGCATACTGCTCTTTGGGACTTTGGGCACCACTTAAAACCCAAGTCCCTACCATAGCTCCTCCATTGAGAGCCGACGTCCTGGAGGTTGCAGTCAACAACGCTTTACTCTACCTTTTCAGTCAGCCTCTCTGTAGGTAGCCCTTTTCGAGCCGTCGAAAACCAACTCTCATACTAACTAATTCGTATCTAAGCACTTGGCAACCCTTCGTTAAAAGCTAGCTATGAAGGGGAAAGAACCAAGCCACTTAAATACTCCTTGAGTATCTCATACTACTCAATGTGGGACTTGGGCACCCCAAAATAGCCAAGTTCCCGTCAGTTTCTCACTTATAAACACTTTAAGAGACCATATTACATCCAATATGGAACTCATGAACACCTAGACTCCTAGAGCATTATTTGAGTGACCCAATAACAGGTGGCCCAACAGATCTGAGACAACCTCTAATACCATTTTAGAATCTGGGTTAGATCTAACCCAATCTCGCGAGGGATGTCTTCACCTTATAAACATTTTTTTTTCTGGCCATGATTTTTTTTATGGAAACCAAAAAAAGATGAATAATAATATAAAAACCACTCAAACTTCTTACAGGAATCTAAAATGAGATGTTCAATTAACTGAAGAAAGAAAAGAGTGGTTCAGTTTTAGTGTCTGAAAAAGGAGACTAATTCAATAGGGAGCTTTCAAACTTACAAACCGCAATGACAGTATATGTATATCCAAGAGACCCAAATGTTTCATCATTTACTTTAGTAAGAGTTCCCAAGATAGCACCGGCAACTAATAAAAGGAGATAGTCAACTGCTTGTGATTTTGCTTCTCGCAGCTGCTGCTTACCAACCCTGGAAGTAATGGACCAAGTTAATAAATAACCAATGTCATTCACAGTATGATTCATATGTACCAAGTCAAAATATAAACAACTCAATCTGTTCAAAATAAGATATTGAGGTGCGGATACATGTGATTTTACATTATATTTCTAAACTGGCCTCATGCAAAAGTATATTGGGCTTGAAACATGGACACTGTATGGGTCTACCTACCTCGAGTTGAAATCCAACTTGTTAATAGCAATTGAACTCTAGAGACCACTTGGTCATAAAGGCTCTTATACCATATTTAAGACCAAAATATTTCAACAACCAACTCATGAACTAACCATCTAAAAAGTTTAAGCTATTAGGTGAAGATACAAAAATGATTTTATATCATTTTTAACATTGATAAAGACTAGACTAACTCAAATATCATGTTTCATGATGAAAATTCTACACTATATCTTCACTTATTTATATGATATTTATATGAGATAAAATACATAGGCCAATATTTTAAATTTATTTATTGTCAAAACTCAGTTTTCTTTAAATGACAAATATTAGAAATTAGTTGTGAGTAATTATTTCTTATAGGAACCCAAAGCTGAGAAGCCTGATTACTAGAAATCGAGCCTTGTTAGTTAGTTGGGCTCCAAAGGGCAATTGTATCAATATTAAAACATAGGATTTCATACCGCCCAACGTAGTATCTATACTGCCGAGCTACACCAGGAGTTCTTCGGCCAGATAAGTCCTTAATCGTTAAGAAGGTTGCCTCGATATGATCTTTTCGCAACTGTACATTACTTTTCATATCCTCCCAAAACTCTCCGGCAAATGATTGATCAGAAGCTTCATCAGCAGTCTTTATTGCTTGATTTGCATTTGAGGAAGACGATGAAGCAGAAATTTCATCAGCATAATGAAGCATATCTGGTGGTACTGTGTAACCATTATGAAGCATCCATCTGACAGGTAGTTGTTGATAAGTCACAGTTTCACTTGGTTTCACTAAACCTTCCAAAATGTCAATAAAATGATCCGGAGGATTCACACGATCAGGAACAGGGATACCAATGCCAGCAAAGTATTCTTCTACTTTTTTTACAGGACCGTGATATGCAGTAAGGCCACCTTTTGCTAGAAATATTATATCATCAAACATTCTGAATAAAGTATAGCTGTATCACAACAAAAATAAAAAGTAAGATTTTAACTTTATGTTGGAATGGTTGAAGAACATTTTTATTGTAAGTTTTAATTACTTTGGATGTCCCTGAACTATTTGGAGATTTTTAAATAGGTTCATGAATTAAAAAATTGCTTGCTGAACTTGTCAATAAATTATAATCAGGTCCCTTAACTAAAAAAAATTAATTGGATCCTCGAACTTTTAATTAACATGTACTTGAGTCCCTAAATTTAGAAACCTAATTCAAAGTTATTTAAAAGTTTAGGGACCTAAATAAAGAAACAAGTTCTAGTAATTAATCACAAATTATTACAAATAGTTTAGGGAGTCCAGAGTATTTAAACATTTATTATACATAAGTTATGTTAAATACACCAGGTCGTTAGGCATGTATATTTGACCAAAACTAAATTGGGATTTGGGAGAGTGAGAGAGAGAGAGAGAGAGAGAGAGAGAGAGAGGGAGGGAGGGAGAGGGAGAGGGAGAGGGAGAGAGAGGTAACATTACCTAGGTTGGTGAAGCACCATGCAGATGTTTACCCCTTCAGCAGCTTCACGGCGAAGTGCTTTCAGCAGTAAAGTCGAAGATGCACTGTCTAGACCAGTTGTAGGCTCATCTAAGATTAACAATGAAGGCTCCATAACCATCTCCAACCCTACATTTACACGTTTTCGTTGCCCACCAGATATGCCTCGTCTCTCTACTGTCCCAACAAGGGAATCTCTTATTGCCTGGAGTCCCAAGGTTTCAATTACTCTTTCAACAATCAGAACCTTATCTGGTTTTGGCATGTCATCAGATAGTCTCCAGTAATAAGAAACAGACATTTAAATGAAATAACAATTAGAAAGGGGTAAAAACTCAAAATAATATACAGAATCAACAGAAAAATACAAACACTTTGTTGGAATACATGAAAAATATCTAATGAAAGTTTAGTTGTATCTTAGAGTAATTTAGAATATCTTAAATTATCTCTAAGGATTGGTTTTGAAATTTATTTTTGCTTCATTATTTGTTCCTTGTTTAATTAGAATTAGGAGAATTGTATTGGTTTGACATTCAATAGTCCAGTCTCTTCAAGAACATCTACAACATATTTCCTTTGTTAAATTACTAGACCATTCTTAGATTGAGCTATTTCAATACCCAAAAAGTAACAGATTTTAAAGGTCTTCAGTATGACACTAATGAGAGGGATGTTGTTTCAACTGATGTATGTCATTATGAACATTATCAATTATAACCATATCATTCACATAAACAATAAGATATCCATTTGATGATTCTAAAATAAGGATGTCCTAACTAAGAATGGAATAGCAAAATATTTCCTTTATGAGAGAGTACACTACAGACCCTATGCAATGAGCGAGACTAGTAGTTTTTTGTTGTGGAATTCACAACAACTGTTGTGAAAAATCAAGGTACAAGATAAATCTTTTGAGTTTCTGTATATATACAAGGATGATGGATAACTTTAGACATGAGAGACATTTTTTAAGGTTATGGAAGGATTTATTTGAATGTCTCCAATGCCAATTATAGTTGTGAATAGGGAAAAAGGTGGATACTTAGTTGTGAATTAAATAGAAAATAGTTACAAAGGAAAATAAAAGGAAACAATAGAAATAAAAGGAGAAAATGCAAAATAAGTATGTGCAAATTAAGTTATGCACAGAATGTGAGGTACCTGCATCTTGCACTGAAACGAAGATTTTCCTCCACTGTCAAGTTCCCATGCACAATATCATCTTGTGGCACATATCCAATAATTTTCTGATAACAGTGAATGGATTCAGGTTTTCCATTGACTAGAATTGAGCCTGTCATAGTGCACCCTCTTATTTTCCCTGCCAGGGCAGAAAGAAATGTAGTTTTTCCAGCTCCTGAGGGACCCATCACAGCTGAAACTCGACCAGGCATGATTTTACCTGTCACGCACCTCAGTACATGTTTTCTTTTCCCTTTCAAAGTAAGAGTTAAATCTTTGAAAGCTACCTCGATCTCAGGCCTTGATCTAATCTCTTCACCTTCAGCGGCCATTGAAATCACTCCTGAGAAGGTTAAGTTATTTTGTTTCTCTTGTTGAGCTTTCTCTTTCTCAATCTGACCATAAGCATACCTTAAAATTTGGCTTTGTGTATGTAACTGTTTTCCCTTTGGCATCTGCTTTTTAATATTTTTGTCCCCAATTTTTAGATTGAATCCTTCATTACTAGCAGGGTCATTCTCAAAGGAATTCATCATTTTAGTAAGGTTGCTAGGTTCCTTTGTTTGGCCTTTTGTGGCTGCAGATGACTGTTCTGGAGGTACAGCAACTTGCTCCCCTTGCTTTGCTGATTTTTTGCGAGAAAAAGTGCGTACTAGCTGATCTTGCAATCCCAGCTTATTCCTTTTAGCAGCTTCTTTTGCCATCTTCCACCTTTCTCGAGCTTGTACGGTTTCTCTTACCTGTCTTGCTGCAGCTTCTCTGGATTTAGCTTTCCTTCTTTCTCGTGTAGCAAGAACTTGATCAGAACAGTTATAAATGATGATCAGGACAGTACTCAATGCAACCTACAAGGGGAAATTAATGATGCCAAATATGATAAACTAGAAATAGAGAGAATGAATGCTTGGCAAATATTTCAAATTACTTCATGCCCTTTCATAGCATATGCATAAATAAGAAAACCAAGTAAACTTTTTGGGACATTTTTCTGCTGATCTACTGTGTTTCTTCATATGCTATTATGGGACAAGACAGCAGAGTTTGAGCAAAGAATAGAAAGGAACAAAAAGAATGAAAAATCTGTATTTGAGAAAAACCACAAAATCTGTGCAGTCAGACCATCAAGAATAATCATTCAAAAAGTAAATTGCAATAAAACCCCTGATAGAACATGAAAGGAAAAAGTAAAGTTGAATGGAAGTCTTTCAAATTGCCTAACCAATGAAGAAAATTTAAAGAGAAAAAGATCTAAAGCAATCATGATTTCATCCAATGCTACATCGTATTCTACTTACAATAAGCAGAGCGCCATAAGCATGCATATTTTGCGTTGCGGTGTTTGGATTACATTGGCTGAACTTGGAGCATACTGCAAAAATGAACAATACAAACTAAGCTTCTGAATAATATCCTCTAGTGTGTAAACGAGATAGGAAAATTAAATTCAGTAACAGATAGATACTTTTTTTTACATCTAACTCATTTTATCATGTCAACTATGCTGTGATGTATTCACCCCCAAGGGATAAAGTTAAAATATTAAATATGAGGTCTTATTTTTCAGTCAGTAAAATTTACGGTAAGTTGTCAACTAGATACCTGAGTTTTTTTTTTCTCCTTAAGATTTACAACCTGACACATATATAGTTCTTTCTAACTGTCAAAAAATGAGGTTTGTACCTAAAGAAACTCTATTTTTTGTATTTTCTCAAAACATTTCCATTTAAATTTTTCATGAGCATTGGGTGGAGAGCAGGGAATTTAGAGAAAGGCAGAGGATAGATCCTAAAATGGTTGCTAAAGAAATAGAAAGACAGGGCATAAATTTATAAATTATAATAATTAGAAAATATTACAAACTTTATCAAGCACAAATTAAGGATGCAATGATGGCATAAATTAACCAAATAAACAAAGCTACAATATATGCAACAGCAGAAAAAGACTTACGGTTCTGATGAGTAGAACCCATCCTGCAGTAATATCTGAAATTGAAAAGGCATAATGAGTAAGAATGTTGAGCAATCAATATGAGTTTGGTTGTGATGGACATGAAAAGTATTAGTGCATAATAATGGAGTTTTGGAGAGCATTATCTTGTGAGTTGTGACAAAAGAATTTTAGACAATTTAGACAGTAACAAAAGTAGGAATGGAATAAATCAATACCCACGATCGCAAGAAACTTTACGTGTTGTAGTTGGGCAGTATGATCCGGGAGAACAGAATATATCACTACTGTTTATCACACCAGACCAAATATCAGCACCGCCGCAAGTATGATCTGGTTCTCCCTGAGGTATCTGGTAACTATATCTGCAAATTCGTTTTTACTTCTTAGGAATGAAACTTAGACAACAATGAATAAAAATTAACATTTAGGTGGAGCTTACGGTTCACATAGTCCAGTGTCGCTGTTCAGTTTTGCAAGTGGACAATAAGAACCTAGTGGGCAAGCTTCACTCAGAGGAAAATGAGAAAGGTTAAAAAGTTATACTTGAGCAGAAAATTTTCATCCACAATAGATAATTTGAGATATTAAATGAAATAAAATTTGCTTTCTGTAGAATATGGAATTTAGCATGATGACTAACATAAGAAAAACAGCAGGGGAAAACACGCACACTTTTCAAACTTTTTTATAAAAAAAAAAATAGTCAAACACTAATCATGAACACATATAATGTCTCTATTATAGGGGCTCATTCATGACCATTGTACTAATAGACTCTAACTTGCATGCACTATTATATGGTCACAGTCATTTCTTGTCACATATAATTTATGCTAGTTCAAACTTAAAATCCCAAAAAATGCAACAAATTTTGTTTGTAATCCATTTTCCTTTGATTTCAAAAGTTTATACTTTTTTCAGGCTAATTTTTTCTTAACAAATATCATCCTCTTCACAACTCGGATTATTCTTCACATCATTTTAAGTAGTCATACATTTCTAGGAATCATTTTTACATGCAACCAGTTTGATTTGTCAAAAAAAAAGTTTGATTAACAAGGTATATGTGTATCTTGATACATGCAATTATTTGGGGCATACATATCTCATATTAACAACATGATGAAGGATCCATGCCTATTTTCTCAAATTTTTACATATATATTATGCGTTAAAGCTGGAATAAGAATATAATTAATTGATCAAAAGACCGAAACATTGGAAGAGATCACATATGTAAGGAGTATCTGACAGATACATGCATCAACAAGAAAATAAAAAAAGTAGCATAATCTCCACCTTAATTCCTAATTCTAAGTAACATTTCAAGAGGTGTCACATACTTACGTATCATACAAGTCAGTCCTTGAGGACAAAAAAAACCCTCGCAACAAGGTTGACAGTTGTTGGTTCTCTTTGGAATTTCCTTTAATTCCTTTTTTAGGTCAATATTCTCGCCCGTACTACAACCCCATCCAGGTTCACAACCATCAACCCACGAGGTCAAATTGCAATTCTTATTAGGTTCTACATAATTGTCAGATGATGCTCCCTGTACCACGAAACCATGGAAGTAGTACCTTATTTCAGCTGCAGTACATATACGATCCCTGAAATCTCCTGTCAATCAAAACATTATATTCAGGAAATAGTATAAAATGAATGATATAGATAGTCCTCAAGAGGAAAAAATATACAAGATAAGAACAATGCAAGATTCAACTATTTGATAGATTTCCTCAGCCAACAAGTTTCCAATGCCTCAATTACACTAAAGAGCGACTTTGGCACCACACAGTGGATAAAAAAAAAAAACAATATCAAGAAAGTCTGGTGATGTTGGGCAGGTCAGTGACAAATTTCATGCAACATGAGGATTGTGACTTCCTTGTAATATAAGGATAACGGTAAATGTTATAAACAACCAGTATATTAAATTATGTTCTTAACACATAATGGATGCATTTCTGTTTGTGTGAGTTACAACTTGCAATTGAAAAATTAAACTCTACACACTATTGAGCTGTAATCCCAATGGAAGAACTTGAACTATTTTTTCTTATCTATCACCTTCCGAGGTCCAAAGACAGCCTATTAAATAATAGTCATAAATTTTGTGCAAAGGGTCCTAATACTATTTTATTAAAAAAAACAAAAATAATCATTTATGTGCCTTCAGCTAAAAACTCAAACATTTAGGACAGTTGATTTTCTGCTCCTGTTCTTCTAAATGGAAAGTTGAATTTTAACACAAAATATGGAGAACTAATGGGTTTTAACGCAAGGGATTGCTAAACATACAACCTATTTATGAGCTTCCGCCTAACAACAGCTTAGAATTTTGAGTTCAACTTTTTCAGATGCTAAAATGTCAATATGAGAGCTAGTACCTTTTTTCTTAACACATGAATCGACGAAATCCAACTTTCCTGTAAAATCAAAAGCTTCCTCCCAATCTTTTTTCCTGAAAGAAAGTAAGAAGTATGATCAACAAAGAAAATGGATACTTCAAAATGGTTGTTTCAATGCAGTTCTCAACAAGTGTCTGTCATGTTGGATACTCTAGTATGCTGCGTACCACAAATTTCCCCCCAATTGTTATATTATAACAATGAGTTAGGGATATAATGTTGGAAAATCTAGTATGATGCATACTAGAATTTATTTTTATTCCCAATTATTATATTATAATAATGACTTTAGGGTACAGTGTCTACAATAAGTTATATCTACATATGTAGCACATAGCACCGAAACTTCAGATTGAAGACATTTTAAGGGTATACACAACACTAAGCATCAATACGTATGATTACATTCAATCCCTCCCATTACCTCAAACTATTAGCGGTATCTACGAGTTGGTAACAGTGTCATGTAAGGGTGTGACTATGCTTAGTCTGAAGTAAATAAGCTAAGGTTTATGTATTTTATTTTTTTTCCCTGCTTTTTTTCTCGGAAACAATACACAGTATACAAATGTTTAGTTTTTTGGCTAAAGATATACAAAATATTTACCTATTTTCTCAAGAAACAATAAACTATCAGTACCAAATTACCAATGTCGTGTCTGGTGTCTGTGATTCATATATACTAACATAGTTTACAAATGTGCATGTGTTATGATTAAGACTATGCTTAGTGTTGTCAAGTATACAATCTAAGGTTTATCTATTTTTGTGTTAATCATATCAAATTATCAACCTTATGTGAAAAATGAATAATAGTAAATACCTAGGGAAATGTTATTGAAATAGTAAACAAGTAATGAATAATAAGACTCACACATCCTTAATGCAGAAACCTAAACTGGATTTAATATCCTTATTCAAAAGAACAGCGATATTTTGAAGTTCCTTGTAGATTTCATCGGTGTAAAAGGAAGGGGCAAAAGTTTCGGCAGAATGAATTGTAGGTAACAGAGTGAAGGAGAAGAAGAAAAAGAGAGGAATGAAGGTAACATAGTTCCTCATTTTTCATAATTTGGCACCGTAAAATCGAGGATCGTTTGAAGAAAACCATGCCATGAAGATGATGAATTGATGAAAAATGCGAGAGAAAGTGATTCAAGGAAAATGTGGAAAGAGGTTTGCCTTGGTTTTTGGATGAAGAAATGGGCGAGAGAAATGGATGCCTAGATTCAAGGATTTGCATTCTTTCCTGACTCTCTCTTTCTTTGGTTGCTTGCTTTTCAATTTCAATTTCTACCTTCGAGCAAAGAAAGTGATGACACTTGGCCTGCGTTTTTTTTTTTTTTTTTTTTTTTTGTAGAGAGGCCTGCGTTTTTATCTATAACAATATATAAAGGGGATAAGGGAGTTTGGGCTGGATTTTTTTTGGTCCATTTTGCCCTTCACTATCATTTGAAATACCAATAATACCCTTGATTTTTTTTTAGTAGCAACAAAAATCTTTTATTAACAAACTAACCATAACATAAGACACTTTTTTTTAGTAGCAAAAGTCTTTTATTAAAAAACTCATTATAACATCAAGCATTTTTTTTTACATAAGTTAGACACAGGCAGGCGCGGAACGCGCTTGCCTGGCCCGCTAGTAAGAGAGAATGAGAAACCACATTTTTCTTTTTATAATTTATCCTTAACCACACATCCTTCAGTGTAATTTTACTTAATGACAAAAAAAATATAAAAAATATAAATACAATATAAAATAATCTATATCATTATATAAATAAAGAGATATTTGCGTGAACTTTTCATAACTAGAAACAAGATGACACCTGAATTTGGAATCAATAAATTTGATGGAATGTCAAGTTCTAAATCTTCGTCGTTGTCATCTCCAATTTCTCCATCGCCAACACCCAAAACTCATTTAGAAAACAATCTTCTTTGTTCAACGTCTGCACTCGAAGCACCACCGAGAAGCCTCATGTTTTTACTCAATGTTAAAACTTCACAAAAATTTCAAAGAACCGAAGAATTTTAATAGTAGCATGAACAACTTCTGGTCTTGTACCTTTGGGTATTACTGGTAGAATTTGTCTAAAATTTCCGCCAAAAACAACAACTTTTCCACCGAAGGGAATGTGTTTATTTTTTTCATCAACGGACTTGAGAATATCTTTTAAAGTTCGATCATCAGCTTCGAAACAATGTTTGTGCATCATTGGTGCTTCATCCCATATAATGAGGCATGAGCTTTGCTTTTTTGTATTAATAATGCCAAAGGGCTTTTAGGAACTATGGTACATGTTGAAAACTCGTCAGCATTTAGAGGAATAAAAAACCTTGAATGTGTTGTTCTACCGCAAGGTATAAGCAATGCAGCGATCCCACTTGACGCAACTGTTAAAACTATCTCACCTTTTGAGTGTAATGCGGCTGACATGACCCTCCAGATAAATGTCTTCCTTGTACCGCCATAAACATAAAGAAAAAACACATCAGCTTTGTTTTCGTTAACTCTTGTCATGATTGTGTCATATACTTTACTTTACGTTACTCTGAAGTCATAGTTGACATCAATCTAACATGTTCCTCAGCTAATGATTGTCTATTATAATTCAATTCGTCGTGTATTAAACTATTTTGTAAATCAGGAACTAATGATGTGTCTGCTCTAGGCATTGGAAGATAATCTTTTAAACTCTTCCCACAACTACGTAACATCATCTCAATATCTGCTAATGCATATTGTATCAATTGATCATCGGTTAATATTAAATCTGCAGTGTTAAAATCAAAATAATGAATGTGATTAGTGACATGACTATGATTGTATTTGGTTGTATTGCAAAAAAAATTGATTTAGCAGAATTGAGTTTGATAGATTTTATTTTGGTTAAGAGTGAGTTAAAGAGAATTGAATTATGTTTGGATACATTAACATAAAAATAAAGGGTATTTATAAAAAATATCAATTCTTTTTCCATTTTTTTTTGACAAAATTCTTTTTCCAATTTTAAAAAACTACAATTTAATAAACTGCATAATAAATAATTTAAAAAGTAATATAAGCAAGGTTACATGAGACATTGAAATGTCAAAGATGTTTTTTTTAATAGATTTCAATATTGTTGAAGTTGTTATAATATGAGAATATATATATATATATATATATATATATATATATATATATATATATATATATATATATATAACTTTCCAAATCACACGTGATAACAACTTTCCAAATCTCACATGATAATTATTCTCTAAATTTATGATCCGGTAGAAAAAAAATCATTGATCAGGAAAGACATAAAAATATTTCGTAATGAATAATATAGTCAACAATAATTTTGATATGATATACTTTTAAAATTGATGGTGCTTATCAATTATTGCACATAATTTTAATCACAATTGGTATACTTGCCATAGTGGTTGGAAATATTTCGTGACGGCGTATTTTTTTTTTGTGTAGAGAGGCCTGCGTTTTTATAAGAGAGAATGAGAAACCCCATTTTTCTTTTTATAATTTATCCTTAACCACACATCCTTCGGTGTAATTTTACTGACAAAAAAATATAAAAAATATAAATACAATATAAAATAATTTATATCATTATATAAATAAAGAGATACAAAAAAAAAAAATTTGCGTGAACTTTTCATAATATCAATAATACTTTTGACTTTTTTTTTTTGAGCAGTAAAAATCTTTTATTAATGAACTCATCGGCATTTTTTTTATTTACATAAGTTAACACACACAAGCGCAGAATGCGTTTGTCTAACCGCTAGTATACGATAAATACAATAAAAAGATGATATGTTTAAAAATATGAATAAAACAAATTATAGATATGTTAAAAAAAGATTATAGATAAAAACAAAACATAACAATCTATGCGCATAAAAAATTATGTTCCGTGTTCATCTTTTTTTATTAACTAAGCTTTTGATAATTTTTTATTGTTTTGTTTCTATTTTTATGGATATATTCTTTTTTTTTATTGTTTTGTTTCTATTTTAATAAAATAAAATTACAATAAAGGATATAAAATTTGGAATATTATTCAAACTAATAAGGACAAATTAGTAAACATGATAGTATTGTTAAACCATTAGTATTGATTATGAGGGTAAAATAGATTTTTGAAGTAAACAGATTTCAAGATGTTGTTGTGAGTTTATACCTTAAGAATTTTATTTTGGTTATGTAAATTTAGTAGATTAATAAATTGCTTAATATAGAAGTATGAATTTGTCATAACTTATAATCATTGGAAAATGTATTTGTTTCATTCGAATACTTAGCAACCTATTCCGAGGTTCTTACTGTTCTAGCCTGTCTGTCCAGCCATAATGATCACTAAAAATTGAACCCTTATATGGTCAATATTAGGTTTCTGATGAGCCTGCATTTTATTATTGAATAGAAAGTTCATCAGTTAATTATGGCTCTGTTTGGTAAGTCCAATAAGCTAGCTTATAGCTTATTGGACGAGCTTATAAGCTTGTTTGATAAAAATGTGAAGTGTTTGGTAACGAGCTTTTCTCACAAGCTTATAGCTTTTTTTGAGATGCTATTTCAAGTAGCGTTTGAGCTTATAGCTTATAGCTTTTTACAGTTTTTTCCATTTTTAACCTTTAATTTAATTTTATTATTTTTTATAAAATAAAAAACTACCCACTAAAACAAAAACTACCCACTACATATAAATGTCCTTTTATGTCTTTTTATATTTATCAATTATTTAAAAAACTAATTTTACCAAACACTTTAATTTCAATCAGCTAGCTTTTCAGCTATCAGCTATAAGCTAGCTTTTCAGCTATCAGCTAGCTTTTCAGCTATAAGCTAGCTTATAGCTTTATTTTACCAAACAGAGCCTATATGTTTACACATGATTTTAATGGGTTAATATCTGTCTGCAGCAGTCAAGCAAGAGCATACAGATAGAAGCATTTCATGTTTTCAAGGACGACAAGTCGACAATTACATAATTACATAATTATACATGTTGAAACTGTTATTCTTAACCTTTTTCATCAAAAAAATTGAGGGGAAATAGTCATTTTGGTCACTTAATGTGTAACCCGCTGCATTCCGTTAATCATTTTAGTTCCTGCTATTAAGTTTGACCGTTAAATCAACAAAAAAGTTGATGTGACAATTTTTTGGACACACACCAGCTTGTTGAGTTGGCACTAGGGACGAGAAACAACTATTTTGATCCCTGAATGTGCAACTCTCTATCATTATGGTCCCTTACTTAAGAAAAAATACAAAATAGTCTTTAACCCTGCAATCCGTTAGTCACTTTGGTCCCTAATGTTAAAAATGGTCGTCAACTTTATAAAAAAGCTTATGTGACACGTGGCACGTAGAGTTAACACATTTGTGTGACAACTTGATGGATGATATGGTCATGGACTAAAATAAGTTTACTTTTTTTCTCTTCATTTCTTATTCCTCCCATTCTTCTTCGTCTTCTTCATACATTCAATAACCTAACAACAACTTATTTCTGCTTCTTCTTTCACATTTTGTTGTTATGCATACTTTTTTTTTCTTAATTTATTTATCATCTTCCTCTCATTCTTCTTTACCTTCTTCATACATTAATTAACCTAACAGCAACCCCTTTTGCTTCTTCTTCTTTCATTTTTGTTGGGTTTTTGTATGTTGGCTACATTTTACAAAAACATATTTTAGCCAAGTGTTGAGACATATGTGCCTACCCCAAGTGTTGTGACAAATGTGGGTACACTTTGGAACAACACCTGTCTGTGTATCTGTGCGCGCCAGCTAGCGGGTTTTATTTTCTACTCAATCTTTTGAAGATTTGATTGAAAAATTGTTTCAAGGTTTCTTACAGAGGAAGGCGCACGTGTTTAATGTGTTTCAGGAGGCAGCCAAACCCTAGTTATATTTTCTAAAGGAATTATATTTTTGGAAAATATATTTTTTGTGTTTCAAAAATATAACTATTATTTTCAAAAATATACCAGCTGCTGCCGCAATTCTAGAAGCCCTAATTTTGTCTTGAAGCCCAAGTTGTTCTACTACTATAAATACGAAGGCAAGCATATGGTTTCAAGTATCTAAAATTGTGTTCTTACAAAGCGTGTGTTTTAGGGATTTTAGAGTGTTAATTGTGAGCCTTTCTTGTATCTCATTGATGCAAGCTTAGGACCTGTGTTCATTGAGTTGTAAGTGTGAACTTCTCCTAAGCTTTGAAGTACGGAGATTGTTCTAGTGTGTTGTGTGGTTTCCTCGCAAGCTGTTAAGCAAGAGTGAATCCTAGTTTCATAGGAGTGTGTCTCTACCTTTTGTAATCGTTGAAGTTTATAACAACGCTGAGTGTGTTGTTAAGGTGGGAATTGGGACGGGGTCTCATATCTAGGAGTTCCTAGGTAGAAGTGTCATTGGGTAGTGATTAAGTGAGAAGTTGTAAACGGGTGAGTTTAACTTCGAAGTAATACTGCTGATAGTGGACTTCATTCCTGGATTGGTATCCCCCAGAGTAGGTTGTTAGGCTGAACTGGGTTAACAACTCTTGTGTGTTATTTACTTTATTGTCTTTACCGTTTTATGTTATGTGCTCTGTTTATTGACAAGTGTTGATGCACCTTTAGCAACATCTGTCTAATACAGACATGTGTTGATACACCTTGATCAACACCTATCCACTGTGTGCCAGGAATTTCAATTGGCATCAGAGCAGGCACCCTGTTCTGAATTTTAGGGTGAGCTCCAGGGAAACCTTTTCTGGCAGGTATGGACAAAGAAGGAGGGCTTGTTACCAGACCACCTCTTCTGGTTGGTGCTTCAAATTATGACTATTGGAAGTCTCGTATGATGGCTTTCCTAAAACAAATTGATAGCAAGACATGGAAAGCAGTTCTGAGAGGGTGGACTCCACCTGTGAAGATGGACAAAGATGGTAAACCAACTCTTGAGTTGAAACCTGATGAAGAATGGTCCAAAGAAGAGGATGAGCTTGCTCTTGCAAACTCAAAAGCATTATACACACTGTATAATGGTGTTGACAAGCACATATTCAGACTCATCAAAAAGTGTGTCTCTGCTAAGGAAGCTTGGAACATCCTTGAAACTGTTCATGAAGGTACCTCTAAAGTGAAGATGTCAAGGCTACAACTCCTAACCACTAAGTTTGAGAATCTAAGGATGAATGATGATGAAACCATTCAGGAATTTCACATGACCATACTTGACTATGATAATCAGTTTGATGCCTTGGGTGAAAAGATACCTGAAGAAAAGCTGGTAAGGAAGATGCATAGGTCTTTACATAAGAAGTTTGATATGAAGGTCACAACTATAGAAGAAGCCAAAGATATCACAGAAATGAAGCTGGATGAACTGGTTTGTTCATTACAAACCTATGAGGTAGCTACAAATGAAAGGATGGATAAGAAAAACAAGAGCATTGCTTTTTTCTCGAATGCTGAGGAAGAAGACCAACAGAGTGACACAGAGTCTGAAAGTAGCATCTCTGATGCAATGGTTCTTCTGGGAAAACAATTTAATAAGGTACTAAAGAGAATGGACAAACGCTCAAAGACAAGTGCAGCTGACACTGGTCGCAACACTTACAGAATTTCAGAAAACCTGTAACAGATGAGAAACCAGCTCCAAATAAAGGTGTCCAATGTCATGAATGTGCAACCTTCCTGAAGAAACAGAAGAAGGGGTTAACTGTATCTTGGTCAGATGAGGATTCTGAAGAAGAAGCTGATACTGCAAAGTCTATACATGCACTGACAGGTGTATGCACATCTGACACTGAATCATGTGATGAAGAGCTGACCTTTGATGAACTTGCTGAATCATACAGAGAATTGTGTCTGAAGAGTGAAGAAGTTTGCAGGGTCTCAGAAAAGCAAAAAGAAACAATTACTAAACTGAAAACTGAGAGAACTGTCAATCTATTAAAAATCTCTGAGTTTGGTGCTAAATGTGAAGAGAGTTTGAGAACCATTGAGGAGCAGAAGGCAACTATCATCAGCTTAGAAGCAGACAAGGTCAAACAACTAGCAGAAATATCTCAGCTGAATGAAGAGGTAACTGAATTAAACTCTCACCTTGAGAATTTAAAGAAGCATGTTCTTAGGCTATTTAAAGGAACTGATCTAGATGAAATCCTAGAAACATTACCTACTCCCAGTAGAGCCAAAACAGGCATTGGGTATGAATATAAAAATGTTAATAGGATTATGGATTACAACAAGGAAGGGAAATACATGCCTGAGATAAGTAAGCAACCTTCTCCAGCAATGTATGGCAAGATGTCACCACACCTGTCTCCCAGACAGCATAGACAAGTGTTACCACACACGGCACCACATCAGCAAAGAAGGCAGAGACCTAGATTTATACCTAGACACAGAAGCAAATACCACTCTTGGAGATGTCATCATTGTGGAAGAAAGGGGCACATAAGGCCTTACTGCTACAAATTGTATGGGTACCCAAGTGAATTCATTCAAGAGTCTGATTCATCCATTACTAAAACAAAGATGGAATGGAAACAAAAGGAGGGTACAACCAACATCAAGGAATGTACAGCTGAAAGTAGTGAGAAAAGTCTGATTGCTCATACTTCTCTCAGAGCCTCATCAAAAGAAGATTGGTACTTTGATAGTGGTTGCTCCAGACACATGACTGGTGTTGAAAAATATTTAAAAGAGGTAAAATCTTATACAACAAGTTTTGTGACATTTGGAGATGGAGCTAAGGGAGAAATTAAGGGTATTGGAAGACTGATTGACAATGGTCTGCCAAAACTTGAAAATGTTCTTCTTGTAAAAGGGCTAACTGCTAATCTAATTAGTATAAGCCAACTATGTGATCAAGGCATGCAAGTCAACTTTACAAAAAATGAATGTCTTGTCAGCAATAATGATGGAGACATCCTTATGAAGGGTGTTAGATCAAAGGATAATTGCTACTTGTGGGTCCCTCTAGAAGAAGCCAATGTATCTACATGTCTCTTAACTAAAGATGATGAGGTTAAGCTGTGGCATCAAAAATTAGGACACCTTAACCTGAAGAGTATGAAGAAAGTCATATCTGAGGAAGCTATCAAAGGACTACCAAGTCTGCAGATACAGGAAGGAAACATTTGTGGTGAATGTCAGATTGGGAAGCAAACCAAGGTGTCGCACCAGAAGTTGCAACACTTGTCCACTTCTAGGGTTCTTGAGTTACTACATATGGATCTGATGGGGCTCATGCAGGTTGAGAGTCTTGGAGGTAAGAAATATGTTTTTGTTGTTGTTGATGACTTCTCTAGATACACTTGGGTCAATTTCATTAGGGAAAAATCTGAGACTTTTGAAGAATTCAAAGATCTTTGCTTACAACTTCAAAAGGAGAAAGATTGTGGTATTGTAAGAATCAGAAGTGACCATGGTAAGGAGTTTGAAAACTCTAAATTTGCTGAGTTTTGTGCTGCTGAAGGAATAGCTCATGAATTTTCTTCACCAATTACACCTCAACAAAATGGTGTGGTTGAGAGAAAGAACAAAACTTTACAAGAATCTGCTAGAGTTATGTTGCATGCCAAAAATCTTCCTTACAAGTTCTGGGCTGAAGCCATGAATACTGCATGTTACATTCACAATAGAGTAACATTAAGAATAGGTACTGCTACAACATTGTATGAACTATGGAAGAATAGAAAGCCTACTGTAAAATATTTCCATGTGTTTGGGTCAAAATGTTACATTTTGGCAGATAGAGAACCTAGGAGAAAATTGGATCCCAAAAGTGATGAGGGGATATTTTTAGATTACTCCACCAACAGTAGAGCCTACAGAGTTTTTAACTCCAGAACAAGAACTATGATGGAATCAATAAATGTTATTGTTGATGATGCTGATACGACAAGTGCAGATCCAGCTGAAGAGACATATGTCATCACACCTGTCGCCGCACCCGATGATGATCAAGCTGAACCTGAATCTGATCAAAATTCTGAATCTGCCACAGAGAATGTGAGACCTAACAAAGGACCATCTACTAGAACACAGAAGAATCACCCTCTGGATCTTGTCATTGGAAATCCAAATCAAGGAATTGCAACAAGAAGATCAAAAGAAGCAATCTCTAACTCATGCTTCAGATCTAAGATTGAACCAAAGAATGTTAAAGAAGCTTTAACTGATGAATACTGGATCAATGCTATGTAGGAGGAACTAACTCAGTTCAAAAGAAGTGAGGTATGGGATCTAGTACCTAGACCAGATGGTATAAATGTTATTGGTACAAAGTGGGTCTACAAGAACAAAACTGATGAAAATGGTGATATTACTAGAAATAAAGCCAGACTTGTGGCACAAGGATACACCCAGATAGAAGGAGTAGACTTTGATGAAACTTTTGCTCCAGTTGCTCGTTTGGAGTCCATAAGATTGCTCTTGGCTGTGGCACACATCTTAAAATTCAAGTTATATCAGATGGATGTAAAGAGTGCATTCCTAAATGGCTATCTAAATGAAGAGGTATATGTTGAACAACCAAAAGGGTTTGTAGATCCATGTTTTCCTAACCATGTCTACAAACTAAAGAAAGCTCTATATGGTTTAAAACAAGCCCCTAGAGCATGTATGAAAAATTGACTGAGTTTCTTGTTAGCCATGGATACAAGAAGGGTGGCAATGATAAAACCCTGTTTGTAAGAGAGGAAAAAGGGAAGCTAATGATAGCTCAAATATATGTGGATGATATTGTATTTGGTGGAATGTCAAGACAAATGGTGGAACACTTTGTACAACAAATGCAATCTGAATTTGAAATGAGTCTTGTAGGGGAACTAACTTATTTTTTAGGTCTTCAGGTCAAACAAATGGAAGACACCATATTTATTTCTCAAGAAAAATATGCAAGAAACATTGTAAAGAAGTTTGGAATGGAAGGTGTTAGTCACAAAAGGACACCTGCACCTACACATTTGAAGCTTACCAAAGATGAGAAAGGAATTGATGTGGATCAAAGTCTCTACAGAAGTATGATTGGAAGCTTGTTATATCTGACAGCTAGCAGACCTGATATCATGTTTGCAGTAGGAGTTTGTGCTAGATATCAATCTGAAGCCAAGATGAGTCATCTGACTCAAGTAAAGAGAATCTTCAAATATGTCAATGGAACATGTGGCTATGGAATATTATACTCTCATGGTAATGATTCTACCTTAGTTGGCTATTGTGATGCAGATTGGGCAGGAAGTGCTGATGATAGAAAGAGCACTTCTGGTGCATGTTTCTTCTTGGGAAGCAATCTAGTATCTTGGTTTAGTAAGAAGCAGAATAGTGTGTCTCTATCCACAGCTGAGGCAGAATATATAGCAGCTGGTAGTAGTTGTTCTCAATTATTATGGATGAGACAAATGTTGAAGGAGTACAATGTTGAGCAAGATGTCATGACACTTTACTGTGACAATCTGAGTGCTATAAATATTTCTAAAAATCCTATTCAGCATAGTAGGACTAAGCACATTGATATAAGACACCATTTTATAAGAGAACTTGTGGAAGAAAAAATTGTCACACTTGAACACATTGCATCTGAAGAACAATTAGCAGACATTTTTACAAAGGCTTTGGACGCAAGTCAATTTGAAAAATTAAGGGGCAAATTAGGAATTTGCCTATTTGAAAATCAATAGCAGTTACTGCATGGAGAGCGTGCAGCAGTTGATTTCTCTCTCCCACTTTTGGTGCACGCTAACTTAGGGGAGTTATTATTTTCTTTTCATAACCAACCCATCATCACGCAAACCTCTCATCTTCCTCTTTCCCTCACGAAAACCAACTTAACTTCAACTTCCTACTTTCTCAGAAATCGCTCAACTTCCATTCTCATCAACCACAAATTTTACTTCATTATACACACCATGTCTGATTCTGCAAAATCCACTCCAATTAATGACGAAGCTACTCGATCTCAGTCCGCTATGGGTATGGATTCTCTTGTTGTTAACGCCATTCCCCTTTCAAGTATACCACCTATAAGTCCTACTAAAAAGGTGAAGAAAACATCGAAGAAGGAGAAGACATCGCAAGTGAGCCTCAACTCTTCATCTCCCTCTGCTTCGATTAAGAAAACGAAGAAGAAAAGCAAGAAATCAAAAACTGAATCGAGGAGGAATTTTACAATGTCTGAACTACATGTTGATCCACTTCCATCGAGTGGTGTTGCTACTCCTGTCATTAATCCTGCAGAAGAAAATGTCGACGCATCTGGTAAGAATCCTCTCAATCTAGGCCTTGATGTTTCCAATTCTGTTGAAACCCTAGATGTAGAGAACCCTGCTGTGTCTGAAAATTTGGGGAAAAGTGTTCCTAATCCCCCTATTACTGTTGATGCTAATATTGGTGCTTCCATTGAGACCAATGATGATGTTGCTGCTGAGTCTCTCAAGAAAACAGGTCATGAGACTCATGCTGCGTCAAGTGTTGTGACACCTGACGCTGAGCCAAATGTTGTGTCAGATGTTACCACATCTTTGGCACCAGAAAATCTTGTGGACTACTCTGAGTCTGATGAGAGTCTCAAACATAAGTCTGCTGATGAAGAGATTGCTGTTGATAAGGATGTTAATGAAAATCCTGATGTTGTAATTGTAAATGAAACAACTGTTAGTGATAAGTCTGTTCCAATAAATTCTGAGGCTAGTGTGGCTAGAAGGACTAGAAGCAGGGCTGGTAAAGGTGTAGAGACTGCTAACACACCTGTCCAAACACCCAAACCAACTAGGGCTGCAAAAGGTACTGGTAAAAAGCCCTTATATGGACCTCCAAAACCTATGAGTAAGGTGGCACCTAGAACTGAGGAGAAGGGAAAAGCTAAGAAAAGGAAAGCTCCACCAACTAGTGACTCTGAGTTTGAGCCAGAGACAGATGTTGCTGCATCTGGCAGCACATCCAGGAAAAGTATAGGAAGAAAGAAAGTTCCTCAATTTGTTCCCTACGCTCCTTTGGATAATGTGTCATTCCATCTGGAGAATGGGTTTGCTAGATGGAAGTTTGTGTATCACAGGAGGTTGGCTCTAGAAAGGAATCTGAAAGAAGATATCCTTCAATGCTAAAGTGTTGTTGAAGCTATTGAATATGCAGGTTTGATGAAGACTGTCTGTGGTTTGGACAAGTGCTATGACAGGCTTGTCAAAGAATTTTTGATTAATGTGGCTGAATATTGTGATGATCCAGCAAGTCCTGAATATAGGCAAGTTTTTGTTCATGGGAAGTGTGTCAAATTCTCACCAACTGTGATTAATCAATATCTACAAAGGAATACTGAAGAGGTGGCTGATCTGAAGGTTACAGACAATGAGGTCTGCAAGGTTATCACAGGTGGCAGGATAAAGATTTGGCCTAGCAAAGCTAAGTTGGCTGCAACTTCTCTCTCTCCATTATATGCTATTTTAAATAGGGTTGTTGCACACAATTGGGTGCCTACAACCCACTCAGGTGATGTGGCCAGAGGTTTAGGCAAATTCATTTATGCTGTGGGTACTAAGGCAAAATTTGATTATGGGTCTTATTTCTTTCATGAAACATTAAGCCATGCTATGTGTAACACCCTAACCCATACTACCCTTAAAAACGTAATTTTAAAAACTTTTCAACAAGCGTAAAGGCAGAGTGCCACGCGGTAATTAAAACACAAGCATACACACAGAGCATCACGAACTTTAACATGAAAAGCAACAGCGGATTCAAACTAACCAAGCATGCATATATATACATATATATATATAAGCCATATTCATCCCTAGGGATGTCACTTATACAAGAACTAGCATATCAAAAGGTAACACCGATATACGATGAAATCCAAGCGTAATCCCCGACTCGATGTTACATTACCAGAGCATTTACTATTTACAAACTCTAACCAAAAGCTAGTACTAAGAGGAGTAATCTATGCTAAGTCTCCTCACCAAAAGGTACTTCAACACCGAGCTAAAACAGCAGTCTAAACGTCGGCACAGTCCTCAGCCTGAATATCTGAACCCCCAAAGGTCCAGCAATTAACACAAAGCAGAGAGTTAGAAAAACATAATCGCATATCATACGAGCATAAGAAAGGTCTTGCACTTTCGAACTACATCATACATATTCTAACTCACGCCAAAACATCGCACTAAACGATTATCAATTAATAAGGTTCAACACAATTTAACCAAACAATGTCACATACCATTTATCAAATATATGCGCATTTACCCTAAGGTATCTAATGCCAATTAATTCACTGTCATGCCATCCCTAGACATAACTAAATGCATGTGGTACCAAGGTGTCTCACCAACGGTGGACCAAGAACAGTTTTATATCTTGCTGGATATCTCGGAACTTACCGAACCATCTTATCTCCCTTGGATAAGCCAACACAGTTTTATATCCTGTTGGATAGCAGCTCTGGACTCATGGATTCATCTAATCCGATCCTCGGCTTCATTATGGACACATAATCCATTTTCGTTATTGGAACCCTAGTTTCCAATGTTCACATACAATCATGAATGCATGTATGCATACACGTATCAACCATATGATATTCTCTAGCTCGAAGCTACTCTTTTATTAATGCGGGAACACAATCCTAACACATTCACTTAACATTGCAAATTAATGCCAAAACATCACATTGCTCACTTTAAGCTACAACTTATTGCATATACGTTTATCAATCATATAACGATTAACAATAAGCATTAACAGTATCAACATGTATCAACAATCATGTAAGGATACCCTTAAACCACATTACAAGTGCCTAAATACACTTACAACCAATAACAAAAGTTGCAGGTTCAGTACTATTCGCTAAGCGAAGCCGTAGCGAACAGGTAGCGAACTTATTCGCTAAGCGAAGCTCAGTTCGCTGTAGCGAACTACATCAGAGGATTACAGGTACATGGCGAACAGGTAGCGAGCTTGTAGCGAACAGGTAGCGAACTTATTCGCTAAGCGAAGCTCAGTTCGCTGTAGCGAACTACATCAGAGGATTACAGGTACATGGCGAACAGGTAGCGAGCTTGTAGCGAACAGGTAGCGAACTTATTCGCAAGCGAAGCTCAGTTCGCTGTAGCGAACTACACCAGAAAAATATCTGTTCTTGAGTTCTCTAAGGCGGTTTAACATTGAATCAGCTCAAAAATTCATCCAAACATGTTATAAATTCTTATAAACAGCAATTTCAAACATATATGGTATCAAGGAACATTAATCATCTCTTACAAACCTCCAAATACCTCACAAAATCATAATCATGCCCTTTTCTTGGATTTTAAGCAACTTTCATAAACTTTTCAAACATGATTCAAACACATACATATTTTTCATGAAATCAAGCTAGTGATTAACACATACAAAGTGATGATGAAGAACATCACACTCACATACAAAAGCTTAATCAAAAGTCTAAAAGAAATTGAGTGGGAGAGTTCGGGAATGGAGACATAGACAATCTCCCCTCTCCTTGCCACTCAAGAATCATGAATTCTAATCTCTTACCTTAAGTTTGGTGATGATCCAAGCCTTCTCTTGCTCAAGCTTTCTCTCTTGATCAAACCCTAGCTTAGCTCTATCTTGCTTCTAAGACAAAAGATTATGAAATGAGCTAAGTCTCATGACAAGTTTTCCTTAAATACCTCTCCCTAAAAGTCATGAACCAAGCCCAATTGGCTTAGGCCCAATGCCTCTCACGCCCATCAAGCCCAAAACCAAGGTTCTCGCGTCAAATAACTTACGCTCGGCTAAATAATTATTCGCCGCTCACTAAAATAATAAAAGCCAATTAATAAATAAAATAACATTTAATAAAATATACGAATACGAAAAATAGGTCGTTACACTATGACCTATGCTGTTGAAAAGCCAGTAGCCTTTCCCACTTTGCTGTGTAATGTCATCCTTGAGCAGCATCCAGATATTCCGAGGAGCACTGATGTTCCTTGTAAAAGAAAAGGAAAGTTGACCATTAAGCAAAGGCTGCTTGAAGGGACAAATGTTGCAGCAGGTGTTGGCTCATCTGTCCAAGCTGGGGTACTCTCTAGGAAGCAGATGATTGCTGATTTGACTGAGGCTAGCAGAGCACTTGAGGCCAGAAAATTGAAAATAGATCATGTGATTAAGGCCCTCAAGGTTGAGGAAGCTGCTGAGACTGCTGAGGGTGAGCCTGATGGACAAGAAGGTGTGGAAACTAGTGGCTCTGATGATGGCACTGAGGATATGGTGGAGGACTCTGATGAAAGTTCTTCTATCTGATTTCTGATGTTTTTCTTATTTTTCCTGATGTACTTTTGGTATTTCTTTTTTGTTCCTTTTATGGGAAAGACCCTGGATTTCTAACACCTGTGTGTGCATTATGGTCTGTAATATGTGCACCCTGATACTTCTTTTGTCTGCTACTCTTTGTTTTGATATGCATCTTGTTTGTCAAAATTATGGCTAAAAAGGGGGAGTAGTGTGTGTGTGTGTGACAAGTGTGTGGACAGTGTGTGGACATATGTTCTCACATCTGGTGACTGTTTCAGTTTATGTTCGTATGCTCGTATTGAGGGGGAGTGTGAGTAATATGCATGTGTTGAGGGGGAGTAGTGAATATTCTTTCTCTATCTAATGATAAGTATGCATGAATTCAGGGGGAGTGTGAGTGATAATATCTCTTGATCGCCTGAATGTGTTTGATGACAAGTGTTGTGCCAAGTGTGATGGCATCTGACTAATGAGTCCACTATTCACTATGACTGAGAATTTATTTTTCTCAGATGTTTATGGGAATTTATTTTTCCTGATGTTCTTATGACGAATGGATGTGCTTTAACTATTAGGAGTTTATTTCTCCTACTTCTTTGCATCCACTATGGGAGTTTATTTCTCCCTTGTGTTGTTCCATGAGGCTAGTTGTGTTTTATTCCGCTATTGCATTGCCTCTGATGCTACTTACCTCTTTTGGAAGTAGTTTTATTATGTGTTACTTTCTTTCCTAGTTGTGTGATCATGTTGACTCGAAGGAAAGGTAATATTGTATCTCTCTTAATACTGGTCTAATATTGTTTTAGCCAAAATTTGCCAAAGTGGGAGATTGTTGGGTTTTTGTATGTTGGCTACATTTTGCAAAAACATATTTTAGCCAAGTGTTGAGACATATGTGCCTACCCCAAGTGTTGTGACAAATGTGGGTACACTTTGGAACAACACCTGTCTGTGTATCTGTGCGCGCCAGCTAGCGGGTTTTATTTTCTACTCAATCTTTTGAAGATTTGATTGAAGAATTGTTTCAAGGTTTCTTACAGAGGAAGGCACACGTGTTTAATGTGTTTCAGGAGGCAGCCAAACCCTAGTTATATTTTCTAAAGGAATTATATTTTTGGAAAATATATTTTTTGTGTTTAAAAAATATAACTATTATTTTCAAAAATATATCAGCTGCTGCCGCAATTCTAGAAGCCCTAATTTTGTCTTGAAGCCCAAGTCGTTCTACTACTATAAATATGAAGGCAAGCATATGGTTTCAAGTATCTAAAATCGTGTTCTTACAAAGCGTGTGTTTTAGGGATTTTAAAGTGTTAATTGTGAGCCTTTCTTGTATCTCATTGATGCAAGCTTAGGACCTGTGTTCATTGAGTTGTAAGTGTGAACTTCTCCTAAGCTTTGAAGTACGGAGATTGTTCTAGTGTGTTGTGTGGTTTGCTCGCAAGCTGTTAAGCAAGAGTGAATCCTAGTTTCATAGGAGTGTGTCTCCACCTTTTGTAATCGTTGAAGTTTATAACAACGCTGAGTGTGTTGTTAAGGTGGGAATTGGGACGGGGTCTCATATCTAGGAGTTCCTAGGTAGAAGTGTCATTGGGTAGTGATTAAGTGAGAAGTTGTAAACGGGTGAGTTTAGCTTCGAAGTAATACTGCTGATAGTGGACTTCATTCTTGGATTGGTATCCCCCAGAGTAGGCTGTTAGGCTGAACTGGGTTAACAACTCTTGGGTGTTATTTACTTTATTGTCTTTATCGTTTTATGTTCTGTGCTCTGTTTATAGACAAGTGTTGGTGCACCTTTAGCAACATCTGTCTAATACAGACAAGTGTTGATACACCTTGATCAACACCTGTCCACTGTGTGCCAGAAATTTCAATTTTTTTTTTGTTGGATTTCACCATCAGTTTAATCTGGTTTGGAGGTTAGTTCTGACATCAAATGTGAAGTAGCAAAGTTTTTCACAAGAAAGGGGGGTTTGAATTGTGAACCTTTAAAAATTGTCCTTTTAAAAATTAGATATCAAAACATACGTTAGAATGATCTCAAAATAAATAATATAAGTTAGGAGAATGATCTTAAAACGATCTCTGAGGTGCAAACAAAACAATAAGTGATTTGTGTGTGTTTGTGTTTGCACAAAATAAATATGAGTTTAAGGGAGAGAAGAGACACAATAATTTTATCCTGGTTCACCCCTTAATAGTATGGGCTACTCCAGTCCCCACGCTCCTGTGAGATTGTCCACTAAGAGATTCTACCGATCTCAAGATACACTTCTTCTTTGATCTAATCCAAGATCACAATCTTCCAAGCTTCACTTGCTTGATCTACTTAAGTCTTCCTAGACTTTATGAGGTGTCACTCAATCAATAGTTACGTATTGAATTGAGCCAATCTTTTACAACTTTGATAATGGTTTGGATTTAAAGCTTTCTCACTCAACCTAAGTTAAAAAGCTAGTTACAACAAGTCTCTCTTTGTTCACTCAAAATGGATACTGATCCTAGTATGATATTACAATATATGGAGTGAAAGAGATCCTTAAAGAAGAGCTTGAAAAACTTGTATCACAAAGACAAGTAGATTGATTGTTGTAGATTGAACTCTTGCTCTTCAATGTTGCCAAAGCCTTCCTTTTATAGTTGAACCTTGAGTCTTCAGTTCCTTGGTCCCAAAGGAAGTTTTCCAATGGCTAGTTGCTTCAAAATAGACAGCTCATGCTGAATTGTTGAGTAGATAAGTCCTGACTGTTCTTTCTCAGAACGTTCTCTCTGTTGTTCTTCATCTTTTCAAACAAAAGGGCCATAATTGACAGCTTGCAATGGGCTGTAGATAGTTGTTCTTTACTTCCTCACCAAGTATATCTGTTATAGTCCATTTAGGCACGTTTTGACCAGCTGTAGATGAGCTTGCAACTTCAAAAGTAAAAGACAGTCATTCTCAGCATCATTCTGAGAGTGTTCTCCAATCTGGGCGAATTTTTACACTTGATCTTCAAGTAGAGTATGATGCAAAACTGTGATCAGCTGTAATGTGAAGAGAATGCAGTTGTGATGTCCTTGTGTAACTATTCACTTGTCCTTTCCATGTACTTTCTTTCTTGATTAAAAATTAATCTCTTGGAGAATGTTCATTAAATAATGACATTGAAGGTACATGACAACTATGAGTTGAATGTGTGTTGTCTCATCCTTATTGGTCTATGTAATCATTGTCTAAACACTCTTGATCCACCTGATGAGATGTTGCCTTGAGAATTTATCATGTTGCACATGTTTGATCATTAACTATGTCCAAAGAGGAAAGTCACTTTTCTTCCAATTATTCCTTGCCTTAATTGTTCATGAACTGTTGTGATCTTGTGAGTTAAAACCAAGATAAAAGTGCTTATTTGTCTTGTATATGGTTGACTTAATGAAATAAGTGCTTTTGCATTTATTCTTGTTCATGAGAAGAATGTTGCATTTAAACCAGAGATCATTCTCAGACTGATCCTGCAGCTTCTCTTTTTGCCAAAGCATAATGAATATCATTGATATTAGAAGCTTAATTGTTCCTGGCTAATTAAAACACTCAAGAGCACTTGTTAGATAACAATGAGATCAGAATTACATTTAAAATATAATTAAGATGTTTGTTATCTTTAAAACATCAAATTGGGATTTTGCATTTTGCCTCAACAAAATGGTTCCAGCTCCTCCCAATTGCAATTGTGAGTAGAGCTGTCAAAATGGGCGGCCCGGAACATTTCGGGCCAGCCCGGTCGGGGTTCGTTGGGCCGGGCTAAAAAGCTCAGATAAAAAACGGGCTACCAAAATTAGTGCATGAGCTCGGTCCGATACGGGTTGTCGGGCTTTCGGGGTGGCCCAATTTATTTTTTATTTTTTATTTATTTTACTTTTAGTGCTCAAAATCAACATTATAAGTAGGATCAATAATTTTCACGGCCGTATTTTTACCCATCCGCTATCTACGTCGCGCGCCCTACTTTTACTCATCTGCTACGTATGAGTTTCTCGCGCCCTATTTTACTCACCTACTACTTTCTCGCGCGCCCTTCTTTATAAAGTTAGCAACAATTTTTAATGCAAGGGACCAAAGTGACTAACGGATTGCAGAGTCAATGACTATTTTGTATTTTTTCTTGAGTCAGGGACCATAATGACAGCGAGTTGCACATTCAGGGACCAAAATGGTTGTTTCCCTGTCACTCGTGCCAACTCAGCAAGCCAACGTGTGTCCAAAAAAATGTCACGTCAGCTTTTTTTGTTGAGTTAACGACCAAACTTAATAGCATGAACCAAATTGACTAATGAAATGTAGATTCAGGAACTATTCAATAGTTTTTCGTCAGTGAGGGAACAAAATGACAACGAATTGCAAATTGAGGGACTAAAATTAAAATGACTATTTTCCCAAAAATTGATTCTCTGTATTAATGCGTTCTTGTCGTAACAACTATTTGTTGCCAACCAAAGGAAACCACCTGATATTATTGGCATACTTGTTGCGAACAGAAGCAAGCTTCTAATATTGTTGGGCGAGTTGAAAATCGATAAAGGTAAATGATCTAATATTATTTGTCAACAGTTTACATTTGTTTCAATGGTATCATGTTTCGACATTGCATGTTTATTGGGATTTTCAGAGGATGAACAATTTGAAGCTGACAAAACTCAAGTTATGAAGGAAGTTGCTGCTCTTGAACCCAAGGAGTAGGGACCATCCTTGAGCTCCATATTGTGTGAAATAACAAGTTACATTGCGCCATTTCATTTCATTCGATTGACTATTGTTACAGTTCTTTTTAGTCTTCATTAAGTTGAGATTTGTTTCCATTTTCATAATTTTATTTTGGTTATGTAAATTTAGTAGATTAATAAATTGCTAAAATGAGATACATACGGTAGAAGTATATGGCTTTCTTGGTGTTTAGAAAGTTTTACCTTCAGTAGAAGTATATGTCTTTCTTGCTAAAATGAGATACATACGGTAGAAGTATTTTGGATTATTGCTTTCATGTTGCTGTGAGTTTATACCTTAAGAATTATATTGTGTATTTGGAATGATTATGAATTGTGTTATGTTATGGAAATCATTAGTGTTGTTAAATGGTTTCAAGATGTTATACACTGAAACCATTAATATTGTTAAATGGTTTTATAAATCATTAGTATTGACTACGAGGGTAAAATAGATTTTTAAAATCCTTAATATTGGTTAAATAGTTTCAAGATGTTATACACTAAAATCATTATTATTGTTAAATGATTTTAAATAATGATTATTACTGAAACCATAAGTATGGTTTAATGGTTTTGATAATCTTCTATGTGAAACCAAAATAATTGTCTAATGGTTTTGTAATAAAACAAAATATCAAATGTGATAAACATTTAAACCATATTATTGACAAACTATAGTATACACTTATAACATAAAAACAATTAACAAATGTGAATCAATCAACCAGTGACCATTTTTTTTTTGTAAAGCCACATCACCTCTCTTTGTTTTTTCCGTTGTAAAATGAATTTCTGCCTTTGTGTAGTTTTTTTAAAATCATTTTGAAACCAAAATAATTGTGTAATGGTTTCTACTAAAATAAAAGAACAATGAAATTATTATTAAGAATTGATATACTATTAAGAAACCATTTTTAATCACTAATCTCGAACTTGGCGATGAATGATGATTCCCGTGATGTTGTGGCGTGACCGGCGATGGTGATGAGCTCTGTGATGGCGATGAATGATGATTTCAGTGACGATGATGATGATGATGATGATTTCTATGATAGTGATGAATGATAAATACGTGCGCCACTAAACCGAGCACTATTTCATGTTTCATTTTGTCCGCAATAATACTTAAGTGATGTTGTATGTGATGGGCTTGAAAAAAATAGTGAGGCCCCAAAAATCTTGAGGCCTAGGGCTGTGGGGCGGCCCTGATTGTGAGGTTGAGAGAAAATTGACTTTAGTGATAACCACCATAAGTCCCTTACTCGAGTTGTATCTATGCCTCTGAATTTGTATATCATTGTTTGAACCTGTAATGAGTCAAAGTTGATCTGCCACTCCGACCAAACAAAACACCGCACAAAGACGGGACAACCAAAAAGCACAAGACGACGAACAAACCAAACAGGCGACAAAAACATAAAGGAAAAAAAAACTGAAATATATGTGAATAACACTTATTTAAATATATGTTTCAAAACAAAAACACTTATTTAAATAGATGACAAGAAGGAACGATGAAAAGAGGTGATTTCGAATTAAAAAATGATCCAAAATCACCCATCTCCAGTAAATAAATGATAAAAAAAAGGTTAGGGATGAGAAATAATTAGGGCCGACAAGGATGAAAAAGAGAGAAGGTCATCAAACAGATTAATATTTCTTCTATTAATTAAAGTTGAGACAATGTTAATTTAGTTTTTTCTGAATGGCGTAATAATCCTTTAGATTGTTTTCAACGCATCTAAAATGATCTATTATGAATTGTAAGGGTTGAGTACCCCTTGTACTCCTTATAATTCATATTTTGCTTATTAAAAAAAAGTTGAGATGATACAATTAACTAAAACATTAATTAAATTATTAAGACAATTCTCTTTAGACGATTATTACTACTTTTAGGCTTAATTGCAGTTTTGGTCCCCTTATTTTATAATATTTATGATTTTGGTCCTCCTATTTTAAAATCAAACGTTCTTGCCCCCCTATTTTGTTTTTTTTTTTGTTTTTACATTTTTGGTCCTCCATCCCTTTTTTTAGCTAGTTGGCAAGAAAAACGCTTATGTGGCAATACCACGTGGCAAATAAAATGTACATATTAGTAAATGTCTTTTTTTTTTTAATAACAAATATAATTAGAAAGAATTAAATAATTATATTCTTATACAAATAAAAAAAACATTTAAGTAAATAAAAAATAAAAGAAATAAATAACATTTTAAATCCGAAAAACCAAAAGTTGCTAATAAAAAAATGATGTAAATCTGAAAAAACTAAAATTCCTCACCATGTTCCTCTCTCAACTCCCTCGTTCATATCACAATCTACCATCCACCATTTTTTTGGGATCAAGACGGGCTAGATGAATATCCGATAAATTTTTGGTTTTGATCTTTTCTTCAAATCGATACTTCTCCATATGTTAATCTTTCAATTTATGTATTGTTGAAATCTGGGCGATGAAAACGTGGATGCCTATATTGTTGAATTCTAATCAGTGTTTGTTGAAACTGGATAAACTTTTGGATGCTTTGACTTTGTGAAATTTGAAAAGTGATTTTTGTCGGTTGAAAGTGGAGTGTGAGGATGGTGAACAATGTTGATTTCCGTTATCCTTACATTGATCTTGATTATTGATGTTCATGTAGTTTAGTATTTTGATTTTGATGATTTGATTGGATATTTATTCATAGGTGAATGGAATAGAACAAATAATATTTGGGGTTTTATTCTCGAGTTTTAAGACTTAAGTTGAAACTTGTTGCTTTTTGGATAATTTTTTTAGAGAAAACATTATGAATATGAAGAGGGGAGGAAGAAATATGAAAACACTATGAAGTTAAAACACATGAACACTATAATAATTTTAAAAAATTATTTACTTGTCTTTTAATTATTTAATTATTTTAAATTTTATTTGATATTTTAAAAAATACAGTTGCTGATGTGTATTTGTTATTTTCCACATGGTATTGCCACATAAGCGTTTTTCTTGCCAACTAGTTAGAAAAATGGGGTGGGGGACTAAAAGTGCAAAAACAAAAATCAAAATAGAGGGGCAAGAATGATTGATTTTAAAATATGAGGACCAAAATCGCAAATCTTGCAAAATAGGAGACCAAAAGTGCAATTAAATCTTACTTTAATAATATTTTTATAGAATTTATTTAAACTCCTTTGGTAATTATTCAAGTTATTTTTTAAATCTTTATTAGTGGATTCCTTTCAATTAACTTGATAATTAAATGTTTCTTGTAAAAAGTGGTAAAAGAGTTTCAATTGCACTATTTACATTAACCATTTATGTAAAAATGATAAAATAACACATCAAATCATATAAAATTTGTAGTTGATTATCAAAAAAATAAAATAAAATTGTAGTTGTGCTCAAAGTAGATCTCAAATGTTTTGTAAATTCAACATTGTTATTGTAAAAAAATTATTTTTCATTTAGCACTAAATATTCTAAAAATAATGTACATCTTTTTATATAGCTTGAAGATTAAATAAACAAACTATCAATAATCAAATTAATATAAATTATTTATTGTAAAAGGTAATAACGTGAATAGTTATTAATAAATTTTATACTAAAAAATTTCTGTCAAAAATAAATAAATTTTATACTTAAAACTAAGTCGCCCTAAAGTGTTTGAATGATATATTGGTACATGTGGAAAAAAGTCGTTTGAAAACAAAGTTTGTTCATTCAATTTATCTAAAGGGAATAGTTAAATTTTGGTGTAGTCTTATTTTTAATTCCCATAATACCCTTAACAGTTTTTTTTTAAAACTATTCCTAACTTCTACTCATTTTTTCTTAACTTCTATATTAAAAATTTCCACCTTAATAATTTATTCTATCGAACAAAAAATAAACTAGCTAACTTCGATATTTTTTTATTTTTTTTCATTAAACTATTCATGTTTTTATTTTCATAAAATCAGACCAACGTCCCTTTTTCAAAAAAAAAAAAACTACTCTATTCCAACATTCATTTTCCTTTCACGCGGCGTTTCCTAAAATAATATAATAAAATAATATAGATATAGATTTCTGACAATTGATTAATCACATTTAAAATAATTGAGGTTAATTCAATTATTGAAGTATTTATAAGTGTAATATTATTGTTTATATTTATTGAATAACGATATATGATTGTATATATTAATTTTGATCATGTTGGAAATTGGGAAATTTTGTTTAATTTGATCATGAATTAAATTAACCACATTTTTTAGTATTATAATTAAACCGAGTATTATACGTAAAGGAAAAAACCAGCATTTGAAACATCAATAATCTAACAAATTATTAGATTACACCATCTTTTAGTCGAGATTCAAACTTTAATTCACTATAAGTCGTGGAAATCTATCCTCTTTTGCTAAATACCCAACCAACCTATTAGTAATTCACTAATTAATCTTAAAAAACATCAAATTTTTTATTTTTATAATGTCTACTATTTAAATAACGGAAGAAGTAAAAATAAAACGCAGAAGGTGTGCTTTGCGAAAAGCACCAGAAAAAAAAAACTCATCCATATTTCATATCCAACGGACCAAGACCCCAACTTTGGGTTCATATTTAAAATGGACAGTTTTGTAAAATCAGAAAAGAGGAGGTGTGTTTCTCAAAGGTAGGGGTGGGTAGTAGACTAGTAATCCTCTAGCATGGAGTCTAGGGATGGCAAAAAAACTCAAACCCGAGAGACCCACCCGAACTCAAACCCAAGTCAACGGGTGAAATCCGATTTGACTGGGTTTGGGTTTGGGTTCGGGTGACACCCGATAATATGGGTGTGGGTTTGGTATCAGTCAAACCCACACCCGAAACCCATACACCCACCCGAAATATTTTATAATTACCTAATTACCCCCATAGTCTCCCTCAATTTCCTTGGAAGACCTTAAATTTTAGTTGTAATTTAATTTCTTGAAAGTCTATGTTGTAATTTCTTGAAAGTTTATATTTGAATTTCCTTGAAAGACCTTAATTTTAGTTGTAATTTAATTCAAAGTCTATGTTGGAATTTAATTTCTTAAATTTGCAAATTATTTTCAAATGTGCTGCGGGTTTGGGTTTGGGTGGAAAAAACCCGAACCCAATGGGTGTGGGCGTGGGTGTTGTTTTGCCACCCGAACAGCCTTTGGGTTTGGGTTTGGGTTTGGGTGATGATTTCGGGTGTGGGTTTGGTAAGTGTCAAACCCGCACCCATGGGCGCCCATTGCCATCCCTAATGGAGTCCCATTTTCTCATGTGTTGTTTACTACTACTAATCAACCATTAGAAACTCTTTGAAAAAAAAAAAAAAATTATAACGTTAAAAAAAAAATCAACACCATTAAAATTTAAAACAAAGGCTTAGCTTTTAATCTCAGCTTGCGCTCTCTCTTAACACTGAAACAACGGCTGAAATTGGTCTCCGAGAGTATAAAACCCTTCATTTTACCGTTACATATCTCAACGCCGCCTCTACATAACTTGATGTGTAACGGCTAATTCCGTAGCGACAATGGGGGAAATCAGTTCCAGAGACGTTCGAGAGATTGTAGAAAATCTCTCATCGGAGAAAGTTAAACCTCGCGAAGTAAGTAACCTTCAATCCCTTTCAAAACTCACTATTCACATTTCTTTACTTCATCGCTGCGAAAACTTTTATTCGTTTTAGGTTTTAATTTCATGCATACCGTGTTCAATTTTCTTTTGAAATTCGATATTCTGTTCTATCGGATTTCAATTTGTATGATTATCACTGTTTTGATTTGGATAAAGAAGTTGTTCATCTATTTTTTAATCTAATTTTAATTAGATTATTATAGTTATTATAACCCTAAACCCTAAAAAAAAATGATGCTGTGTTTGTTATGATTGAGTTGGATAATCTTTATTTATTATTGAATTTTCTTTTCTGTGTACATGCTTCGAGGTTCTTGTATTCGATTCTAATTCGTGGTACTATCTCTTACATTACCAGGAAGGGATCAAGTTGTTATCCACATCGACCGGTGACATCACCGGCGACGGTGCCGGCGTTGAAAAAGAAGAGGGGGAGACCAAGGAAGTATGGACCAGATGGTAAGCCTGCAGCAGGGGCTGTAACAGCGCTTTCGCCTATGCCGATTTCATCGTCGATTCGGTTGACCGGAGAGTTCTCTGCTTGGAAAAGGGGTAGAGGGAAGCCTGTTGAATCTATCAAGAAATCATCTTTTAAGTTTGATTTTGAAAGTCCACCTGGACAAGGTACTATTTATAGCTCTTTGATCTTTGAAATGTTTTGAAGCCTTTAATTTTAGTAAGTCCTTGTGTTTTTCAATTTTTTTTGTTTGTTTGACTGTTACTTATGTTGTTAAGATTAAGATTTTGTTTTTACTGTTACATTTGCAGTTTTTAAGAATTGAGATTGAAAATTCATAATAAATCAATGAATTAACATAGCTTAATGGCCCTTGTCATTTTCCTTGTAAATAGAGGAATAACATAATTTATTTTTTATTTTTTATTTTATTTTCATTTTAATTTTGCTTGTAGTTATGACTTATGATTTATAAGGAGGTAGTTTTTTCTCTGATCTGTGTTTTTAGTGTGAAATTTGTATTGGTGCCTTTGTGATAACATAACAGTGTTTATATTTGGGGGGTGGGGGAGTGGACCCTTAGCTTAGATTCCTTTTCAGATCTGAATACAAATTGTGAGGTGGATGTGGATATTTTTGTGGTTGAAAGTGAGTTTTTGTTTATGTTTAGGGTAGCATATGGTGCTCCTTATTTTCCTTTATGAGAAGAAAAAGATTGCATGCATTAGAGTAAATGAAGGGACCAGCTAGAATGAGTCTAATAGTTTTCTAGTTTGTCATGTAGAATTGGTCTATATCTAATCTAATCTAATAATTAATTTTAACAGCTTACTAATTGCCTTGTTGGCTGATTTTAATAATTGGTTACAAAAGCAGGAATTTCAATCCGAAATATTTCCAAAATTTTAATTTATTCATGATTGTGGATACTAAGTGGTCTCTTAGAATATGGTAGTATCAAACAATATTGTAGTCAAATGCATTGAAATGAATTTTTGGTCATAGGGATGGAGAGAATCAGTGAAGGTTTTAGGTAGAATTTTCAGAGGAGCTACTAAATGAGAGACTTTAATGAGGTCACTTAAAAGTTAAAACAATCCCTTTTTCTTTTTTTATATCATCATTATCTTTATATTATCTTTTTCTTTTCAGATGAGGAAGTGCATTTATTGCAGTATGTTTTTGCAAACATGAAGCGTGCACCGTTGTGACTTCTAACCACAACTGTCTGTTTTAATCTTCCTTTTTTGTTCTTCTAATCAAATTCTTTATGGCTAGGCCTGGTGATGCTGTACATTGAGAAAGTTGAAGCAAGCTTGAATGGGAAAAACATAAGTCATTTTACTTCCAAAGAAGAGGTCTTCCGCAATATCTTAACTCTTCATTCACTTTTGGATTATCCTCCTGGAGACTACCCTGTTAATCTACGAGAAGACATTGTTAAGGGATTTGTCAAGATCTGTTCATTCATTAGGTATTTCCTAAGGCGATTCAATGTTTTTCTTTTTTACTATTATCATTATCTGCTAGAGTACAATATGGCTTTTGTTTTGTTACTTTCTTCAGGGAAGAAGGAAAGATATCACGCAAACTTGTTGAATGTATCAATACATATTTGTTAAATGATGGTCCAAATTTGGGCTTTCAGTTGTTGGAGATTCATAATGCTATGCAGGAGTTTATGTTTCAATGTTGGCTGACAACACATGATCGAGTGCTTAAGGTCTCTCACGGTTGCACTTATAACAAATAAACTTATGAATTGCATTTACATTTTTCAAATTTCTCTATTATTATTATTATTATTATTTCTATTGCAGGATTCCCTAATGGTCTATGCAAGGACACAGTTAAATTTAATTAGAGGTGCTGATGATAGGCAGTTATTGGTAGAACATCTTTTGGATGTGATTTATAAGGATCTTGATCAGGGTAGCGTGTCTAGTCTTCAGTTACATGACTGCCTAACCTTCAATTTTCTGCATTACAGGCTTGTCCAAAACTGATTGACAGATTTAAAGAGATAGAAGAAAATGTCAAGGTAGGTTAGCCTTTTTTTTGTTGTCTTTTATGATCATAGATTGTTTAGCTGACATGGATATGTTGCAGATGGATGTATTTAATACGTTCATCGAGCTCTTGCGTCAATCTGGAAATGTCACAAAAGGTAATCTGAGATACGTTCATTGAGATTTGAAAGAGGTGATCTGAGATACTACATTTTACGTTGAGAATCATCTCATTCCCATTATATTTTTTTTCCATATTCAGTGTGGAAAATTGACATAATTTCTATTGCATTTCAATATTCTAACTTTACTTTGTTTTCAATTTTTCCAGAAAAGTGGTTTCGTTTATTGTCTCCATGAGTTTCATAACACTGTGACAGGGTTGCAATGCATCTCTCTTATAATTTTTGTAATGCCAATATTTTTTTTCAGTAAATTTTTACTTTGTTGTCGATGGCTTTGTTCTCAAGAAATGAAATGAATGTTAACAGGCATCCTTGGAATAAGGGGAAGACTGTTCTTCTCATAAGGTGGTTAGTGCCCAGCAAGCTGAAGACCTAAAATTGAAGGAAAAGAGGAAGCGGGAACGAGAGGTATGAAGTGTTTCCCATTCTTGTTCTGCATACAGATCAGTTTGTTTTGTTACATATAAAATGTACATAAGGTTGCATGTACTCTTTGTTTATTTGATGGAAATATCTTTGATGCAGAAAAATTTGCCTAGAAAGAAGCACATAAAGTTAGAACTAGAGAGATGTTGGAGGATGACGAGCAAGATGACAAACCAAAAGTAAGCCCTCATTACCTGTTAACTCTATATGGTTAAGGTTCGTATTTGTTATTCCCCACTTTCTGTTCCACTTAAATTGAAATGCATAAAATTGCAGGGTGAGGGGACAGATAAGAATGAAAAGGATTGACACATGCTGATCTTGCTTACCGACGTGCAAAAGCAGGAAAAGCCACCACAAAGAGGGCACTAGACTCTGGCAAGATTTTGAAGAAGCCTCAAAAGAAATCTAATATATCTAATCCTTCGCGAAAGACTTCCTCTTCAAGGACAGAAGAAATGCAAAGAGAGGTTCTGGAACAGGAAAGAAGGCGAAGAAGTCATTCAAAAGCAAGTCAAGGTATCACTTAAAAATATATCTCATTTTTTAAACTCTTATCTGATCCTTTTAGGCATTGATAGAAATATTAATTTCATTCTTGATCAACTTATAAAAATGTCTTTTGTTTCAGTTATGTGATTGATGTGGAGTTGTGGACTGAGGCTTTCTAGGGGCAACTTAACAAATAATGATATAATCCTTTTCATTTTCTTGATGCTAAAAAAAAAGTCTAAACATTTTTACTTCAATCCTCCATAACTCTCCTAGGTATTTATAAGCGTATAGTAACTATGATGTTCATAGTTGTAGTTTCCCTGTGTTTTGGGTTTTATTTTTGTCTGTCCCCATATACTACCAAGGTGATGCTGCTCTATTTTCCAACTTTACCCTTTTATCAAAATTCAAATACTTTCATATACCCCTCTAATCAAACAACATCTCGCGTAACATAGTAACCTCTTGGCAGCGGTTTCCTTTACTTTATTTCTCCAATTCTCCAACTGCTATTTTCTTCTTATTTTCTTGAAAGTTCGGTTGCTGAAAATTTAGAAAGACGAGACTTCAATTTGAAGGAATTTTGAGAGGAAGAGAGGGATCGTGAGAGGGTGACTTGAGATTTGAAGGAGGTGATCTGAGATACTACATTTTACGGTGAGAATCATCTAATTCCCATTATATTTTTATTTTTATTTTTTCCATTATTTAGTGTGGAAAATTGACATAATTTCTATTGCATTTCAATCTTCTAACTTTACTTTGTTTTCATGTTTTCCAGAAAAGTGGTTTTGTTTATCAAACATGAGTTTCATAACACTGTGGCAGGGTTGCAATGCATCTCTCTTATAATTTTTGTAATGCCAATATTTTTTTTCAGTAAATTTTTACTTTGTTTTCGATGGCTTTGTTCTCAAATTGAGAACCCAAAATCTGCACTACTCACTAACTCAAGTTGTTTTGCATATTATGTTGTGCAATACTCTTGATATATTCAAAGTTCATCTATTTTCATATCATCCTCTCTACCTCTTTTGTTTTTTTATCTAAATCTTTTTAAATCACAATACTTTGGTTTTTGTTTGTTTACAATGTTTGATCTACTTCTACTATATTTTAAACATATAGCTTTTGTCTTTTCTATGATCACTTGCGCTTGCAAGTTATTATCTTTCACCTTGGAGTGAGACTACATTGATTAGAATTTAGAACCTACCATTTTTTATTTTCTAAAATCAACATTGCATTGTAGTCTTGGAAAAGTGAAAATAATGAATCTGAAGAATGCTTTGCCTTTGATAAGGTAATATAGGTTTCCATTACCTCTGTTTCAGGCTTGATTTATATTTAAACTGACGATGTTTGATTCGAAAACGATGCTTCTACTCTTAAAGTAAAATGTTTTCCTTTTAATTAGTCTGTGTTGTTTAATGTTACTGGAGATTTTATTGTGTGAATCGACTTATATTAGAGATATCCAAATATTAGTCCCTAAAATTAATCATTGTATTTTTTATTTTGCACGGGCATACTGTAAACTAAATGACGATCGTCTGTTGGCAGTTGACATAGAAGAGAGGGTGTGAAAGGCACAAGTTAGTTGGGTTAGTATCTTTTACAAGCTTACCATGATTTCATTTTCACACTAATGCCTTTTCAGCTATGTTTGCAATTCTACATGGATTTAATGTTTGTTTTTTGTGGCTTATTGTTTTTTGATGCAGAAAAATTTGCATAGAAAGAAGCGCAGAAAGTTGGAAGCGGCTAGAGAGATGTTGGAGGATGACGAGCAAGATGACAAACCAAAAGTAAGCCCTCGTTACCTGTTAACTTTATATGGTTAAAGTTGGGATGTATTTGTTATTCCTCACTTTCTGTTCCGCTGAAATTGAAATGCATAAAATTGCAGGGTAAGGGACAGATAAGAATGAAAAGGCTGGATTGTCACATGCTGATCTTGCTTACCGACCTGCAAACGCAGGAAAGGCCACCACCAAGATGGCACTAGACTCTGACAAGATTTTGAAGAAGCCTCAAAAGAAATCTAATAAATCTAATCCTTTGCGAAAGCCTTCCTCTTCAAGGACAGAAGAAATGCGGGAGCTATTCCAGACGAAGGATAAAAAGCCATAATAGAGAAGTTCTGGAACAGGAAAGAAGGCGAAGAAGTCATTCAAAAGCAAGTCACGGTATCAATTAAAAAATCTATCTCTTTTTAAACTCTTATCTGATCCTTTTAGGCATCGATAAAAATATAAATTTCGTTCTTGATCAACTCATAAAAATGTCTTTTGTTTCTGTTATGTGATGGATGTGAGGCTTTCTAGAGGGGAACTTAACAAATAATGATATAATCCTTTTCATGATCTTGGTGCTAAAAGAAAGGTCTAAACATTTTTACTTAATATCCACCATAACTCTCCCAGGTATATTTATGTGCCTATAGTAACTATGATGTTCATAGTTGTAGTTTCCATGTGTTTTGGGTTTTATTTTTGTCTGTCCCCATATACTACTTAGGAGATGCTGCTTTGTTTTCCAACTTTACCCTTTTATCAAATTTCAAATACTTTCATACCCCTCCAATCAAAACAACATCTCGCATAACATGTTAACCTCTAGGCAACGATTTCCTTTCCTTTATTTCTCCAATTCTCTAATTGCTATTTTCTTCTTATTTTCTCGAAATTTCGGTTGCTGAAAATTTAGAAAGACAAGACTTCAATTTGAAGGAATTTTGAGAGGAAGAGAGGGATCGTGAGAGGGTGACTTGAGATTTGAAAGAGGTTATCTGAGATACTACATTTTACGGTGAGAATCATCTAATTCCCATTATATTATTTTTTTGTTGCCATTTTCAGTGTGGAAAATTGACATAATTTCTATTGCATTTCAATCTTCTAACTTTACTTTGTTTTCATTTTTTCCAGAAAAATGGTTTTATTTATCAATCACAAGTTTCATAACACTGGCAGGGTTGCAAAGCAGCTCTCTTGTAATTTTTGTAATGCCAATATTTTTTTCAGTAAATTTTCTCTTTGTTGTCTATGGTTTTGTTCTCAAATTGAGAACCCAAAATTTGCACTACTCACTAACTCAAGTTGTTTTGCATATTATGTCTTGCAATACTCTTGATATATTCAAAGTTAAACTATTTTCATATCATCCTCTCTACCTTTTTTGTTTTTTTATCTAAATCTTTTTAAATCACAATACTTTGGTTTTTATCTAAATCTTCTACTATATTTTGAACGTATAGTTTTTGTCTTTTCTATGATCACTTGCTTGCAAGTTATTATCTTTCACCTTGGAGTGAGACTACATTGATTAGAATTTAGAACATACCATTTTTTATTTTCTAAAATCCACATTGCATTGTAGTCTTAGAAAAGTGAAAATAATGAATCTGAAGAATGCTTTGCATTTGATAAGGTAATAAAGGTTTCCATTACCTCTGTTTCAGGCTTGATTTTTATTTAAACTGACGATGTTTGATTCCAAAATGATGCTTCTACTCTTAAACCAAAATGTTTTGCTTTTAATTAGTCTTACTGGAGATTTTATTGTGTGATTCGACTTATATTAGAGATATCCCAATATAATAGTACGTAAAATTAATCATTGTATTTTTTATTTTGCACGGGTATACCGTAAGCTAAATGATGATCGTCTGTTGGCAATTGGCTTAGAAAGAGACTTCTCAGGTATTTCCACTTATATTAGAGATATCCCAATATAATAGTACGTAAAATTAATCATAGTATTTTTTATTTTGCACGGGCATACCGTAAACTAAATGATGATCGTCTGTTGGCAATTGGCTTAGAAAGAGACTTCTCAGGTATTTCCACTTCTCTAGTTCTTGATGTTATTGCTTATTTTTCTTCATCTGGCACTGGCATATCTGAGTTATGACCCAAACTTTACGGACAACATGGAGGAGGATACTGATGATGAAGGTAAGAGGAGGAGGATGAGTATGTGGCTATGTGGTTCACTTAATTGCCTGTATGGTATTCATATTTGCACAATATTTTTCTTGTTTATAATGTCATATATGCAATATTATTTTGCAGCGAGAGTGCAAATGAATATACAGATGATGAAGATGCCGGCTGGAAAGTTCGCAGAGCAGCAGCTAAATGCTTAGCTGATTTGATTGTTTCTCGTCCTGAGTTGCTTTCATAGCTGTATGATGAGGTATCTTTGCTTTCACTTATTGGCAATCTGTAATTAAACTATTCTTCTCTTTATTTTTCCGAGATATTTCTGTTCTTCCATCATTTTATACCCCGGGTAATGAGTAAACATTTGGTTTCCTAGATTTATAGTTTGTTTAGAAGTTTTGGTATCCATATGTTTTTCCAATAAAATTTCTTTTATCCCAAAGAAATTGTGTAATTGTTTGTGTGTATGGCTGTTCACTCTCTTTTATAATCTTCAGTTACCTGACTGCGTAACCTTCAATTTTCTGCCTTACAGGCTTGTCCAAAACTGATTGACAGATTTAAATAGATAGAAGAGAATGTCAAGGTAGGTTAGGCTTTTTTTTTTTTTTTTTGTCTTTTATGATCGAAGATTGTTTATCTGACATATGAATATGTTGCAGATGGATGTATTTAATACGTTCATTGAGCTCTTGCGTCAATCTGGAAATGTCACAAAAGGGCAGACTGATGTAAAAGAAACGAGGCAAGTGGCTTCTGCTTTTCTTATGTGAAAGTACGCTGTGTCCAATTTTGTTTTATTATTTGTTTTGATGTTGGAAACTTTATGCAATGGGTGCTCGTGCATTCAATCTGAACACTTCTAGGTTTATTTAAATCTTAAGATCCACTCTCAAATGATATTTTTATATATATAAACTAGTTGCGTAGAAGATATCAAAAATATTCCTCAATTATTGATATATAAATTTTATATATTGTTGAGCACTAGTAATTCATACCTTAATTTAAGGACTTGACATTATGTAACCTATGTCTCCTGTAACCTATATCATACCTCATATTTTCCATGTTTTCCAGAATATTTGTAAGCTATGTCATTTGTTATCTTAGAGCACTTCTGTTATGAATGGTATCTATGGCTTCGTTGCTGCTTTTACAGATATAGCACTATACAAATTTATATCTAAACATTGTTCCTTAGGTTAAAATTACAAGAGAATACCCATTTTTGCATATGATCTTAATAGTTAGCTAAAGCTCCTTGTATGCTTCCAAATTCTAATATATATATATAGTAATACTAATAAGCTTTGTCAAGAGCAATACGATCATTCACTGCGGCTATCACTTCAACTTTTCTATACTCAAGCCCAGTTTTTACAATTATTACCTCATAACTCATACTGTGTCACAAATTGACTGTCTCAACACTGACATGCAATGCAGTCCTAACTGGTTGTTGAAGCAAGAACTGCCAGAGATTGTCAAGTCTATCAGTAGGTAGTTGCGTGAGAAATCCATCAAAACAAAGGTAGTTAAATATATAACCAAAAAAAAAATGGTAATTAAATATTTAAGCATTAAACTTGGTTGATATCCATTAAACTCAAGTCTAAAAAATTATAAGCATAGTTTGTCCTTGCAGGGTGGTGCCTTTTCTGTTTTGAAAGAACTCGTTGTTGTCTTGCCCAACTGTCTTGCAGACCACATTGGGTCACTCATTCCTGGAATTGAAAAAGCATTAAATGTAAGCAATACTCTCTTGAGTTAAACCTTTCTGTACTCTTACGTGGTTTCTGCTATTGATCTATATTTTGTTATTATTTTTCTTTTCAGGACAAATTGTCTACCTCAAATTTGAAGATCGAAGCGCTGATATTTACAAGATTGGTATTATCTTCGCATTCTCCTGATGTATTCCACCCTTATATCAAGGTAAGAGTATGAGGATTTGTTTGATTTACTCTTTGAATTGGTTTAACCACTTGTATTTTTGGGGGATGGCAGTGCCTTGAAATTCTTTATTTGTTACGGTATTTACTTTTCTATTTTATGATACTCAAAATTTTTAAAAAAATTACGATAGTATGTATGATTTTATAGATTGGATGTTTGTTGTCCTGTTTCACATAATTTGGATTGGAAAGTTACAAAATTGAAATCCTAAAATCAAAATGCTACCCCCTTTCGTTTCCCTCTCCCATTCGTTTGCACGCGGGCTAAACTTGAAATCCTAAAATCAACTTAAACACCATGAATCCTCTCCGCTGCACATCACTCACTCACTGATTCATTCGTTCTGATTGATTCATTCGTTCTGATTCATTCTGTCGCATCAATTTTCAGTTTCGACTTCCTTTTGGTTTCAACCTCTTACTTTCCTCCTTTTATTATAAGCCATCTCTCAGCTGATTATCTTCGACTTTTCATTTTCTTCGCACATCTGAAATGCTCCTCCTCATACGTGCTCTCCTTCACCGATGAAGGTAACGACAACCCAAACTTTTTTTTCCCTGTTGCATTATTTTGTCCCCAATTGCTATTTTTTAAACCTTTTTACGTTGTCCATATGGTTATGTCATTTTATTGATTTGCTTTCTACTCTAATTTGAAACCTAATTTCTTAATTGTTGCAAATGGTAATAGGAAACGGGAAGATAGAGCATGGTTGAGATTTCCCAAAAATGATAAGAGATAGAATTTGTTATCGAATAATCAGGTGAGTATATCCAAACAAACCCATTCATTCTCTTTAATTTAATATTTACTAATGTTTTCTAATGTTGAATATTAATTGAATATTCATTCACTTTAATTGAATATTTTCTAATGTTGTCTCCTAATTAATATTCACATTTTTTTAATTATGAATTTGGGGATCTTTGATTTTGTTTTTATGAAATATATGGTGACTAAACCTGTTCCTGGGAGTCAAGGAGAGCATGGTGTTATTGGATCAGCGAGCAGAATTCCTTTAAATGATATTGCTAACGGTAACGGTAATGAATCAATTTAAATGCAATTTTTTTATAGTATTGTAATTATTATTAATTGAAATATACTTCTGCAACTGCTATTTCAACCTGCTGTAGTGATTTTGGACGTACCTTTTTTTTTGCATCATGAAGTGTGTTGGTTGTGTTTGTTTTATAGCAATTGTGCTTTGAACCAAATCTGCCCTGTTTTTGCAGCATGGTTATTTTTCACTATCAGAATATAATTAGCCTTCTTTGAAAGAAATTAAGTTAGAGTTTTTGAATTTGATTTTGTATATCTTCAGTTGGTTCTTCATCTTTAAAAAAGCATTGTTCTACAGCAAAATCATCACTGACAACAAATTCACTGAAGGCAGGGAAATATACAGTACATAATGGTACATTTATTCATTGTGCAAGATGTTCACTAAGAGCTTCGTTTAGGCGGAATGTGGAATCTATCAAACCACGTCATATTGCATTCCATGGTAATTATGTTTGAATATGCTATTGTTTTATTAAAATCATAACTAAACAAAATGGAACTGATTATATCATTAAAAATATTTGTACTCTGTTTAAAAAACCACCGACTGCTATATTAGATGCAATATCAACTCTTATGACTATTATCTAGTTGTTTATAATAACTTTTCCTATCTGACATAACCAGCAGATAGAAAATATAAGTTCTTTATTGAAACATATAATTGTAAATATAAGTTTTTAACCTATCTTCTTTAAGTATCCTTTTTTTTAGTCAAAAATAACATTCTTATCGTACAGATGTCGATATTACATTGATTAATCATCATGACTGGAACCAAATGATATGCGCAACTAATGCTGAAGAATTGGATATACCGTCTAATTCGGGTTTTCTAATTTAGATATATCCACTTTTTTTATTAACAGACTACTTCTTATTAAGGTTTTTGTTTTTCATTTATCTTTTTTATTCTAACACAATCAAATTTATAACTTTTTATTATTTTAGGGAGTGATATAAATGTTGAAAACTTTCTTAGAAGTTAATACAGAAATAGATATACCCTCTAACTCAGGTAGTCTTATCATAATCTATTTCTTATGTAGCAAAACAAAATTTAAATTGTTATAAAAAAAAATTAAATTTAAATTTGATTGTGTCACTGAGTAGTCTTTGAATTTCCCATTTATTTACAATGTTTAGGCTCAACTACAGCATGCCTGATGAGGAAAATTCTGCAAGTAATTGGGTTACAAATCAAGCAGAAAGCAAGGAAAGTGTATTCTTTATGGCATTTTTTTGCAAAAAAAGTGATCGTTTTATAATTCTCTTGAACAATGACTAATTTAATGTGCTGCCTATCTGAAGCAAAACCATATTTTCAAGGCACATGAGGGGAAGTACCAAACCGAAATAAATGCACTTGAAAACTTGGTGGTAGGGACAACCGAAGGGAATGAGGTATTTTCCTTAGTGATGCATCGGAGGCATGTTAAATATAGATCCTTAGCTCTGTTATATATATTCTTCTTATTTTCAATGTCATTGTTTTGTCGCTGCTCATTTGCGTTGCATCTTAGAGTAATGTTTTTAATTTCGGTGAACTAACTAATAAATACTGTGATTAAATAATTTCAAATATATTGAAAGTTTGAAGAGGATAAATGTATATTCAAAATTGAATCATATTTGACTGTGTTATTTGGACTTCAAATTTTCTTTTACTTGTTGATTCAAATCATTTAAAATGTTGTTTTTAATTCGACCGTGTTATTTGGACTTCAAATTTTCTTTGTTTAATGTTTAACAGCTTACTCCCGCCGCACTGTGTAACTGCAAAATTCTGTTCCTCGTGCGCCGAGAGATGGTGGACTCAACAATGGAAACCCTAGACTCAACACCACTGTCTCCTTTAACAACCACCGATTGCAAACCTCAAATCTCTTCTCCACTTCCCTGTTCCATGTTCGCCGTAGGGTTGCACTTCTATCTCTCTTTCTCCAATACATTCCATTCTCCGATGTATAATAAAAATCAAGGTCTTTTTTATGAATGATATTGTTGAGGCAAAATGCAAAATCCCAATTTGATGTTTTAAAGATAACAAACATCTTAATTATATTTTAAATGTAATTCTGATCTCATTGTTATCTAACAAGTGCTCTTGAGTGTTTTAATTAGTCAGGAACAATTAAGCTTCTAATCTCAATGATATTCATTATATTTTGGCAAAAAGAGAAGCTTCAGGATCAGTCTGAGAATGATCTCTGGTTTAAGTGCAACATTCTTCTCATGAACAAGAATAAATGCAAAAGTACTTATTTCATTAAGTCAACCATATACAAGACAAAGAAGCACTTTATCTTGGTTTTAACTTACAAGATCACAACAGTTCATGAACATTTAAGGCAAGGAATAAGTTGGAAAGAAAGTGACTTTCCTCTTTGGACAAAGTTAATGATCAAGCATGTGCAACATGATAATTTCTCAAGGCATCATCTAATCAGGTGTATCAAGAATATTTGGACAAGAATTACATAGACCAATAAGGATGAGACAACACATATTCAACTCATAGTTGTCATGTACCTTCAATGTCATTATTTAATGAACATTCTCCAAGAGATTAATTCTTAATCAAGAAAAGGAAGTACATGGAAAGGACAAGTGAATAGTTATGCAAGGACATCACAGCTGCATTCCCTTCACACTACAGCTGGCCACAGGTCTGCATCATTCTCCATTTGAAGATCAAGTGCAAAAATCGCCCAGATTGGAGAACGATCTCAGAATGATGCTGAGAATGACTGTCCTTTGCTTTTGAAGTTGCAAGCTCATCTACAGCTGGCCAAAACGTGCCTAAATGATCTATAACGGATATACTTGGTGAGGAAGCAATGAACAACTATCTACAGCCCATTGCAAGCTGTCATTTTGGCCCTTTTAAGTGAAAATATGAAGAACAGCAGGGAGAACGTTCTGAGAAAGATCAGTTTGAGCTTATCCACTCAACAATTCAGCATGAGCTGTCTATTTTGAATCAACTAGCCGTTGGAGAACTTCCTTTGGGACCAAGGAACTGAAGACTCAAGGTTCAACTATAAAAGGAAGGCTTTGGCAACATTGAAGAGCAAGAGTTCAATTTACAACAATCAATCTACTTGTCTTTGTGACACAAGATTTTTAAGCTCTTCTTTAAAGATCTCTTTCACTCCATATATTGTAATATCATACTAGGATCAATATCCATTTTGAGTGAACAAAGAGAGATTTTATTGTAACTAGCTTTTTAACTTAGTTCAAGTGAGAAAGCTTTAGATCCAAACCATTATCAAAGTTGTAAAAGATTGGCTCAATTCAATACGTAACTATTGATTGAGTGACACCTCATAAAGTCTAGGATAGACTTAGGTAGATCAAGCAAGTGAAGCTTGGAAGATTGTGATCTTGGATTAGATCAAAGAAGAAGTGTATCTTGAGATCGGTAGAATCTCTTAGTGGACAATCTCACAGGAGCGTGGGGACTGGAGTAGCCCATACTATTAAGGGGTGAACCAGGATAAAATTATTGTGCCTCTTCTCTCTCCCTTAAACTCATATTAATTTTATGCAAACACAAACACACACAAATCACTTATTGTTTTGTTTGCAGCTCAGAGATTGTTCTAAGATCATTCTCTTAACTTATACTATTTATTCTGAGATCATTCTAACATATGTTTTGATATCTAATTTTTAAAAGGACAATTTTTAAAGGTTCACAATTCAAACCCCCCTTTCTTGTGAAAAACTTTGCTACTTCAGATATGTTGCTTATAAATCTCCAATCAAGGTCTTTTTTATGAATGATTATTTTCAATTCAACTAGTTTGTTTGTTTATTTGTCTGTTTGTTGCTTCTCAGATTCCCTAACTAACTAACAACATTCCACATTACTCATACAACAATAGTGCCACTGCAAACATGGCCAACCTAGCTTTGCCCGGGATACTTGGAAAGGTACTTTATGATTGTTTTTGTGTGCGAAGAAATCTTATTATCAACTATTTACTTGTTTGGGCCACAACATAACCTAACCATACAATGATTCTCAGACACAGATGATTGGGAAGGATAAAGATCAGAGATAAATGGTCACTTCTGATCTGGTTAGTCAGTTGCCCGGGATACTTGGAAAGGTACTTTATGATTGTTTTTGTGTGCGAAGAAATCTTATTATCAACTATTTACTTGTTTGTGCCACAACATAACCTAACCATACAATGATTCTCAGACACAGATGATTGGGAAGGATAAAGATCAGAGATAAATGGTCACTTCTGATCTGGTTAGTCAGTTGACCAAAGCCACTTTTAGGGCCGATTCTGATCTCGAACTTAAATTGAAAAATATCATCATACAACAACTTGACATGCTGCTAGTGATGTTTCTGGACTTGCTGTCAAATGGTACGTATATCTTTTTACCAACCAAGAAATCTAATATATTATCAAATCACTCTCCACATTACAGATTAAGTGTTGTTTTAATTCTTTTTGTTATAATTTGCAGCCTTGCTCCGTTAGTCAGGAAGATGAATGAGCCAAGGGTTTGTCGAAATGAGCAGTCAACTGTGTGACAAAATACTTAACGTGAAGGATCAACATCGGGACATTGCTAGCATTGCTTTGAAGACAGTTGTTGCTGAATGCTGAAGTTTCTACCCAATCCCTTGCACAATCTAATCCTTCCATTCTCTCACCACAGTTGATAAAAGGAATTACTGGCAAAGTAAGTCCTTCAAACTTACCAACCCATCTGTCCTTATATCCGACTCATTCTGCCTTTACCAACTTCCATTCTCTCTCATCTGCATTTCTCTCTAATGTATGCATTTAGATTATTCAGTTTGTACCTTTTGGTCTCTCACCTGTAATCTGATACGTACCAATTCAAGAAAACAAGAAATTTTCCAAAAACAACTCTAATATCTGTCACTTTCATTTTACATTTTTAGATTTATATTTCTTAAAGAAACGCAAAGCATCCTTTTCCTTTACTTATAGGCATACCATGTCACATGTTGTAGAGATTTGCACATCACTACTACTCTTGGTAATCTTAAGAATCTGGTTCTCTCGAAGGACTTTTGTTTATATTGATAAAATAAGATGTTAATTAAGGGTTTTTGCTCTATTATTAATATCTGCCAGTAAATTTGGTTGGTTTTTCAGTTTATATTTTTGGACGGCTCTTGGCAATTTCTACTGGGAACACAGTAAGATGTTAAATCCTGCTCAGGGTTTTTTATGTTTACTTATTATTAACTATTGTTTATTCAAATTAGTTATGAAAGTATAAACTATGTATATGCACCTTTTAGCTGATTGTCAAGCACAAAACACATGCTTTTATACATATATACACAAGACAGATTTTATACTTAGCTAAACAAGGGTGTTTTGTTGTATTTTAAAATGGTCATGCTACTAGGACAGATAACTTGCTGATCTAATAACTTGTGCCACCGACATTCTCATTCCTATAAAATGAATTTATAGTAGTTAAAAGCCAATTGTCAACACAGCACCACATGTTTTGTTTACATTTTATATTCTTTCAAAGTTCAAAGTTTTTTTTTGTTATTTGAAAAGTTGTATTTATATTCATTTTTATTTGTTTGGAGCATTTGTCTCATCTGCAGATGCCAGCAGCAGCGGAAGACACAATGATGGTACTGAAGATGCAGGCCTTGTTGGTCATATATTCATCTAAATGAGGTTTTTTTTTCTTCTTTTCATGACATGTTAACTAGTACAATTTTAAGTTTTATAAGCTGTCTCTCTAGAACATTTTTCCGATATACCTCTGCAATAACAAGAGAACATATTTTTTTTCACATCTCTGCATTTTTTGTTTTCTTTTCTCTTTTAGAGTGGGGTTGGAAAGCACTTTTAGCTACTATTCCTATTTTTTTTTTTGTCTTCCTTTGTTCATAGGAGATTTTTATAATTTCCTTCATATTTTCTACAAAGCGGCTTTGAACTGAAGTATGCATCCTAATTTTTGTTGTTTAATTTAAAGCTTCCAAATTTTATTTTTGGCGGATTTCTAGAAGTCTTGGTTCTTGTTGTGCGAAATTACCATTAATAATCATTCCAATCTCATCTGCCTTAGTTTTAACTCTCCTACACCTCCATTATCTGCCTTTCCAGTCACGTTTTGTGAAGCCCATATTATATTTTCCATTTTGAGTGTTTTGTATGTAATAACTGACAAGTTTAATGGTTAGTGAGCTTTATATCTTGGTGGGGGGGTAGTAGAATAATTAAAAAAATTTTGTAGTACTTGGTTGTATTTTAGAGAATAATATAGAATATCTTGAGCTATGTCTCAGGACTGTGTCTTTTTTTGTTATATTTCATGATTTGTTTTTGAATTTGATCTGGGTTAAAATTTCAGTAAGCATTATGGTTGGTTTCCTTATTCAATTAGGGTTAGTATTCTAGGATTAAGATATATAAGGGTTAGTGGCTAGTGCTTATTCTTTTTTATAAAACCATAATCTCAATAGATTATTTCTCATCTAATCTTCTTTATCAAAGATCCTATAACTTCAACTTGTAAAACGAGGTCATTTGGATATGAAAAACCTTCCTCGTCAGAAGTAGTTTTTGCTGTCAATATTATTTAAAAAGTAACAGAACTTCGTGGCAAAATGTCAATGTGTTGAAGTTTAACCACCTAGTGATTGCTCTGTTCCATGGACCCCCTTAGGAAAGAGCTATACCTGAGGGCTGAGGCTGCTTGTGTGATTTAGCTTACTTCACTAATCGTGTGAAATGGTGCATCTGCTTGTGTATTGAGCATAAACCCTAACTTCCGGTTTAATTTGCTTACATGATTCGTCCTAAGGTTTTCAATTGTCAGTGATTTGAGGATTTAAGACTTGGTTTTTGTTAAACTGAACTTAATTAGGTATTTCATAATTCTGATGTCTGAACATCTGGGTTTTGTTAAAGGGAGATGCAATTCGATTTTCACTGGAGTTTTGCTGTGGTATTATCCACCAGTGCCAACTGCCAACAACTTAGTTTTTGTGCTTTTGTTTATAGCATTTCAGAAAACTCTAGGTTCAGTCTTTTTCTGTCAAATTCTCTTGTGTTAACAAAATTATGCTGACTATTAAATTAAACGAAAGAGATGACCATTCTAACGTATTTTATTTTGTTGTTCCAGTCAACCTATAAAAAGTGCGAGCCACTTCTCATCTTCACGTGCACAAAATCATTTTGAGCAGCAAATGTATGTGAACCAGACAACTGATGAGTGGAAACGAGTGGTATATTCACACTAGACCTTTTTTTGCAGGCCAAGCACATACACTTACAACTCAGGTATACTGCAGAAGAGAAGTGCTGATGGTTGCACTAAGAAAAGGTTCTTGTTGTTTTGTTTTATGTTTTTTCCAGTTGAGGATTCTTGTGCTGTTTTCTATTTCTCACTAGCATCTCCATGTGAACTGAAATATCTTAGCTACTGTAGTTTGAAATTTGAATTGGATTTTTCTTTTTTCAGGGACAATGATTTGCACCGGTTACTTTTTATGCCTTATGGCCTACCAGACGGTGCTGAGTTGGCTTACTATGTCAAATGACAGGTTTCTTGATATAAGCCCTTCACAGTTTGAAGCCCATACTGGAATGGCGGCTAGGCGTCAACCGTGAGTAGACTGTTAAATAACTAAATTTACTTTTCTGTTTTTCTTCATCTCAGAATGCTTTTTGTTCTTTTGCAGTTACCAGTTACCGCCACATATATACTTCCAATGGATTGACACTTCATGATATAAGATACCATAATATCAAGTTATTATAAAATATTTTCTTATCAATTAATCTTAATATGTATTATAACATACCATAATATTTATTTGCTAATATTGTTTTTATTTTAATTTTTTCTTATCAATTAATCTTAATATGTATTATAAGATACCATAATATCAAGTTATTATAAAATATTATCTTATATTCCAACATTCTTAGTTCCCCATGTTTTCTTTATACCACTTAATAAAATCCTCTGTTTATTATTTAAAAATAAAAAATCCTCTGTTATCCGATGCATCATTAGACAATGACAATTGTAGTTTGTTGCATACCTGGTATAGCTTGCATATCACGGTTTCTTACTACCTTTGATGCCGGCAACAAGGTATTATAGTATTATGGTCTTTTCTGTTTCAATTACAGCCTGCTTAGGATTGCAGTGTACCAGATAGTGGTTGGCATTGTCTAAATTGTAACGATAATACTGGTGATGGAAGACGTGCGAGGCCAATCATGATTCGGTTGACACGGGTTGATAAAGAACCAGAATATGAAATGGGTGGATGTGTTGTTTGCAGGTATGTGATATGATTGTGTTTGTTTATCTTAAAATATATCAAATCAATCACATTTTGGAAAATTTATCGGGAAGTAGTTTCCTTTCACCTAAGGAAAGGATGTGCAATTTTACTTTCAATTAAGATTATGGTTATAGATTATGGATTATGATGTGTCATGAGATCATGTGTTCAATAGCATATAATTCTAAGACTTCAATGCAATGCATGTCATGAAATCTATTCTTGTGGTAAGACTTGGCGGCCAAGGACTACGAAACAGATCGAAGTTGATTTAAATTTCACAAATTTTCTTGGGAAAACACTTCGAGATATCTTTGCTCCTCCCAAGAATCATAAATCGTTATTACTCCCTGAAAATAGACCCGTTTGTGTTACAAAACTCCCAGAGGACTGCCACTATGAGCCAGAGGTGAAGATTTGTGGCGGTAAATTGAATTTCCAAATGGTATTTGCATTTCTTTCATATAGCACTATACAAATTTATATCTAAACATTGTTCCTTAGGTCAAAGTTACAAGAGAATACCCATTTTTGCATATGAACTTAATAGATAGCTAAAGCTCCATTTATGTGTGAACATGCTTCCAAATTCAAATATATATAAATATATATATATATATATGCTTTGTCATGAGCAATACGATCATTCAACTTTTCTATAGTCAAGCCCAATTTTTACAATTATTACCTCATAACTCATACTGTATCACAAATTGACTTTCTCAACACTGACATGCAATGCAGTCCTAACTGGTTGTTGAAGCAAGAACTGTCAGAGATTGTCAAGTCTATCAGTAGGTAGTTGTGTGAGAAATCCATCAAAACAAAGGTAGTTAAATATGTAACAAAAAAAAAAGGTAATTAAATATTAAAGCATTAAACTTGGTTGATATCCATTAAACTTAAGTCTAAAAAATTTTAAGCATAGTTTGTCCTTGCAGGTTGGTGCCTTTTCTGTTTTGAAAGAACTAGTTGTCTTGCCCTACTGTCTTGCAGACCAGATTGGGTCACTCATTCCTGGAATTGAAAAAGCATTAAATGTAAGCAATACTCTCTTGAGTTAAACCTTTCTGTACTCTTGCGTGGTTTCTGCTATTGATCTATATTTTGTCATTATTTTTCTTTTCAGGACAAATTATCTACCTCAAATTTGAAGAACAAAGCCCTTATGTATTCCACCCTTATATCAAGGTAAGAGTATGAGGATTTGTTTGATTTACTCTTTGAATTGGTTTAACCACTTGTATTTTAGGGGCAATGGCAGTGCCTGGAAATTCTTTATTTGTTACGGTATTAACTTTTCTATTTTATGATACGATAAGAAGAACTCAATTTTTCCATTAAAAATTTTAAAAAAATTATGATATTATGTATGATTTTATAGGTTGGAATGTTTGTTGTCCTGTTTCACATAATTTGGATTGGAAAGTTACAAAATTGAAATCCTAAAATCAAATCGCTACCCCTTTCCTTTCCTTCTCCCATTCATTTGCACGCAAACTAAACTTGAAATCCTAAAATCAACTTAAACACCATGAATCTTCTCCGCTGCACATCACTCACTCACTGATTCATTCCGCCGCATCAATTTTGAGTTTCGGCTTCCTTTTGGTTTCATTCTCTTACTTTCCTCCTTTTATTATAATCCATCTCTCATCTGATTATCTTCGACTTTTCTTTTTCTTCGCACATCTGAAATGCTTCAGGCCCATTGGGCCGAGCGTGAGGGTGTGTGTTGGAAATTCCGCCTTCATTGCGGTCTGCCCCTGTCAGATTTTATATTTGGCCCAACTCAACAGCCCCCATCCGCCTAATTGCGGCATTTGGGTTGCCTTCATTGCAGCCTCCAACACCTTCATTGTGTTGGGTGTGAAGGGGTGGATTTAGTCCCACATTGCTTAGAGATATGGCCTATGTAGTGTTTATATAGCTGGGCTATCCTCACCTTACAAGCCGGTTTTGTAAGGATGAGTTAGGCCCAATATAAAAACTGACGATGTTTGATTCGAAAACAATGCTTCTACTCTTAAACTAAAATGTTTTCCTTTTAATTAGTGTGTGTTGTTTAATGTTACTTGAATTTCATTGTGTGATTCGACTTATATTAGAGATATCCCAATAAAACTAATCATTGTATTTTTTATTTTGCACGGGCATACCGTAAACTAAATGATGATCGTCTGTTGGCAATTGGCATAGAAGAGAGGGTGTGAAAGGCACAAGTTACTTGGGTTAGTATCTTTTACAAGCCTATCATGATTTCATTTTCACACTAATGCCTTTTCAGCTATGTTTGCAATTCTCGATGGATTTAATGTTTGTTTTTTGTGGCTTATTGTTTATATATTGTTTTGTGATTTTCTAGATGTCCTAATTTGCACCGAATCTTTTTTGTGTGACTTATGTTTCAGTCAAATTATAACCCTTCTCTATCAATGCTTCTTTCATATCTCTGTTTCTTCTTCTTCTTTTTATATTTGGTTTCTACTTCTTCTATTGTCTATTGCTGATGAAATGTGTTCTTCTATTTGGCTTCTACGGTTTTAGTACAGATGAAACTAAAGTTGGCAAAAGCTATGTTTAGATGTTCTAATGTCTATTTCTTAATATCATTCTTAATTAATATATTCTGAAATGTGTTTCTTAATTCATATATTGATGGTCTAAAAAATAGCTTCAATATTTGATGATCCAATACTTGAAAGCAATTTCAGTTATAAGTGTAGGTAAATTCTTCATTTATACTAATATCAATCCAAAAGGCGAAATTAATCTTGCTTCATAACTTTATGTAAGTTTAGTATGTAAACCATATCTAATCTTTTGTCAATTGCAGTCCGCAGATCCATGTCCTTTGAAACTTCTTTGATTGGTTGAGAAATTCTTCTTTTGAAGGTAAATTTTAAAAATGTGGCAATCTCTGTGTGAGTGTGTTGTTAATTTTTGTCTCCCATTACTTGACTTTCAATCCATTACATGAGTGTGTTATAAGTGTAGGTAAATTCTTCATTTATACTAATATCAATCCAAAAGGCGAAATTAATATTGCTTCATAACTTTATGTAAGTTTAGTATGTAAACCATATCTAATCTTTTGTCAATTGCAGTCCGCAGAGCCATGTCCTTTGCAACTTTTTTGATTGGTTGAGAAATTCTTCTTTTGAAGGTTAATTTTAAAAATGTGGTAATCTCTGTGTGAGTGTGTTGTTAATTTTTGTCTCCCATTACATGACTTTCAACTTTGGTGGGATCATAATAAACTATTATTTGAATAGAATTATCATCTCTCAACTTTGATGATCAATTTTTTGCAATGTAAAATTTGTAATTGTTGAATTCAAGTAGCCTTAAGCATGTCATAATGTATGCTGTTTGGATATAAGATTAGCGTGTCAAACATTTGTGAACTAAAACATCGATCATTATTGAAAGAAAAGGCTTAACTCAATGCAATCCCACTATGTGATGTTTGATTACATTATAAAATTTTGTTGTAGAAACTAAGAAGACCTCAATTATGTTCTTTGATCTTCTTATTTACTTAATCAACTATTCTCATGTAGCATTCTCTGAAATTTAACTACATATTTGTATTATAGTTTGTATTTTATTCCTGTCAAAGAAATACTATATTATGTTGCAAATTAGTCAGCTTTTATTTGATGGTGGAGTTTGTGTCAGGACTATGAAATTGGTGATGGTACTACTGGAGTTGTTGTGTTGGCTGGATCTCTTACAGGTTGGAGGTTTTGTATGAGAAACTACTCATGATGATGACTGGAAATCTACATAATGCCAAGACTTTTGTAGTGGCTTTAACCATATGGTAAGCAAGCATGAGACTATGTAACAATTCATATGGACTATTCTTGTTCTAATTTTCTGTTGTTTGATGTGGCAGCTTGACACATTGAACAATTCTTCAGTCAAATTGTTACAACACATGTAACCTTCTTAACTCTGAACATTATCAATATTAGAACACTTGCTGTTCTACACACAAAAAACTGCCACATATCTTTTCTACCTTTTCATTTGATGAATCTTTCTATCTAAAATATTATTGTCTTATTTTCATTTTTTTTCTTCTTTCTAATAGGGCTCTGCAAAGAATTTGCCTTGATCATGCACTTCAAGACTCAGTCCAAGGCTGGTAAGTCTGTGAACTATAGTTTTATTTTCTTATCATTGCGATTTCATTTTTGGTGTTACTAATACTTTCGACTTCTGAACTATGTTGCACTGATTTTTTCCCTCAATATGTTTCATAACACTGGCAGGGTTGCAATGCATCTCTCTTATAATTTTTGTAATGCCAATATTTTTTTTCAGTAAATTTTTACTTTGTTGTCGATGGCTTTGTTCTCAAGAAATGAAATGAATGTTAACAGGCATCCTTGGAATAAGGGGAAGACTGTTCTTCTCATAAGGTGGTTAGTGCCCAGCAAGCTGAAGACCTAAAATTGAAGGAAAAGAGGAAGCGGGAACGAGAGGTATGAAGTGTTTCCCATTCTTGTTCTGCATACAGATCAGTTTGTTTTGTTACATATAAAATGTACATAAGGTTGCATGTACTCTTTGTTTATTTGATGGAAATATCTTTGATGCAGAAAAATTTGCCTAGAAAGAAGCACAGAAAGTTAGAACTAGAGAGATGTTGGAGGATGACGAGCAAGATGACAAACCAAAAGTAAGCCCTCATTACCTGTTAACTCTATATGGTTAAGGTTGGGATGTATTTGTTATTCCCCACTTTCTGTTCCACTTAAATTGAAATGCACAAAATTGCAGGGTGAGGGGACAGATAAGAATGAAAAGGATTGACACATGCTGATCTTGCTTACCGACGTGCAAAAGCAGGAAAAGCCACCACAAAGAGGGCACTAGACTCTGGCAAGATTTTGAAGAAGCCTCAAAAGAAATCTAATATATCTAATCCTTCGCGAAAGACTTCCTCTTCAAGGACAGAAGAAATGCAAAGAGAGGTTCTGGAACAGGAAAGAAGGCGAAGAAGTCATTCAAAAGCAAGTCAAGGTATCACTTAAAAATCTATCTCATTTTTTAAACTCTTATCTGATCCTTTTAGGCATTGATAAAAATAATAATTTCGTTCTTGATCAACTTATAAAAATGTCTTTTGTTTCTGTTATGTGATTGACGTGGAGTTGTGGACTGAGGCTTTCTAGGGGGCAACTTAACAAATAATAATATAATTCTTTTCATTTTCTTGATGCTAAAAAAAAAGTCTGAACATTTTTACTTCAATCCTCTATAACTCTCCCAGGTATTTATGTGCGTATAGTAACTATGATGTTCATAGTTGTAGTTTCCCTGTGTTTTGGGTTTTATTTTTGTCTGTCCCCATATACTACCAAGGTGATGCTGCTCTATTTTCCAACTTTACCCTTTTATCAAAATTCAAATACTTTCATATACCCCTCCAATCAAAACAACATCTCGCGTAACATAGTAACCTCTTGGCAGCGGTTTCCTTCCCTTTATTTCTCCAATTCTCCAACTGCTATTTTCTTTTTATTTTCTTGAAAGTTCGGTTGCTGAAAATTTAGAAAGACGAGACTTCAATTTGAAGGAATTTTGGGAGGAAGAGAGGGATCGTGAGAGGGTGACTTGAGATTTGAAGGAGGTGATCTGAGATACTACATTTTACGGTGAGAATCATCTAATTCCCATTATATTTTTATTTTTATTTTTTCCATTTTTTAGTGTGGAAAATTGACATAATTTCTATTGCATTTCAATCTTCTTACTTTACTTTGTTTTCATTTTTTCCAGAAAAGTGGTTTCGTTTATCAATCATGAGTTTCATAACACTGTGGCAGGGTTGCAATGCATCTCTCTTATAATTTTTGTAATGCCAATATTTTTTTTCAGTAAATTTTCACTTTGTTGTCGATGGCTTTGTTCTCAAATTCAGAACCCAAAATCTGCACTACTCACTAACTCAAGTTGTTTTGCATATTATGTTGTGCAATACTCTTGATATATTCAAAGTTCATCTATTTTCATATCATCCTCTCTACCTCTTTTGTTTTTTTATCTAAATCTTTTTAAATCACAATACTTTGGTTTTTGTTTGTTTACAATGTTTGATCTACTTCTACTATATTTTAAACGTATAGCTTTTGTCTTTTCTATGATCACTTGCGCTTGCAAGTTATTATCTTTCACCTTGGAGTGAGACTACATTGATTAGAATTTAGAACCTACCATTTTTTATTTTCTAAAATCAACATTGCATTGTAGTCTTGGAAAAATGAAAATAATGAATCTGAAGAATGCTTTGCCTTTGATAAGGTAATATAGGTTTCCATTACCTCTGTTTCAGGCTTGATTTATATTTAAACTGACGATGTTTGATTCGAAAACGATGCTTCTACTCTTAAACTAAAATGTTTTCCTTTTAATTAGTCTGTGTTGTTTAATGTTAATGGAGATTTTAGTGTGAATCGACTTATATTAGAGATATCCAAATATTAGTCCCTAAAATTAATCATTGTATTTTTTATTTTGCACGGGCATACTGTAAACTAAATGATGATCGTCTGTTGGCAGTTGACATAGAAGAGAGGGTGTGAAAGGCACAAGTTATTTGGGTTAGTATCTTTTAGAAGCCTATCATGATTTCATTTTCACACTAATGCCTTTTAAGCTATGTTTGCAATTCTACATGGATTTAATGTTTGTTTTTTGTGGGTTATTGTTTTTTGATGTAGAAAAATTTGCATAGAAAGAAGCGCAGAAAGTTGGAAGCGGCTAGAGAGATGTTGGAGGATGATAAGCAAGATGACAAATCAAAAGTAAGCCCTCGTTACCTGTTAACTTTATATGGTTAAGGTTGGGATGTATTTTTTATTCCTCATTTTCTGTCCCGCTGAAATTGAAATGCAGAAAATTGCAGGGTGAGGGGACAGATAAGAATGAAATGGCTGGATTGTCACATGCTGATCTTGCTCACCGACCTGCAAACACAGGAAAGGCCACCACCAAGAGGGCACTAGACTCTGACATGATTTTGAAGAAGCCTCAAAAGAAATCTAATAGATCTAATCCTTTGCGAAAGCCTTCCTCTTCAAGGACAGAAGAAATGCGGGAGCTATTCCAGACGAAGGATAAGAAGCCATAATAGAGAGGTTCTGGAACAGGAAAGAAGGCGAAGAAGTCATTCAAAAGCAAGTCACGGTATCAATTAAAAAATCTATCTCATTTTTTAAACTCTTATCTGATCCTTTTAGGCATCGATAAAAATATAAATTTCGTTCTTGATCAACTCATAAAAATGTCTTTTGTTTCTGTTATGTGATGGATGTGAGGCTTTCTAGAGGGGAACTTAACAAATAATGATATAATCCTTTTCATGATCTTGGTGCTAAAAAAAAGGTCTAAACATTTTTACTTAATATCCACCATAACTCTCCCAGGTATATTTATGTGACTATAGTAACTATGATGTTCATAGTTGTAGTTTCCATGTGTTTTGGGTTTTATTTTTGTCTGTCCCCATATACTACTTAGGAGATGCTGCTTTGTTTTCCAACTTTACCCTTTTATCAAATTTCAAATACTTTCATACCCCTCCAATCAAAACAACATCTCGCATAACATGTTAACCTCTAGGCAACGATTTCCTTTCCTTTATTTCTCCAATTCTCTAACTGCTATTTTCTTCTTATTTTCTCGAAATTTCGGTTGCTGAAAATTTAGAAAGACAAGACTTCAATTTGAAGGAATTTTGAGAGGAAGAGAGGGATCGTGAGAGGGTGACTTGAGATTTGAAAGAGGTTATCTGAGATACTACATTTTACGGTGAGAATCATCTAATTCCCATTATATTTTTATTTTTTGCAATTTTCAGTGTGGAAAATTGACATAATTTCTATTTCATTTCAATCTTCTAACTTTACTTTGTTTTCATTTTTTCCAGAAAAATGGTTTTATTTATCAATCACAAGTTTCATAACACTGGCAGGGTTGCAAAGCAGCTCTCTTGTAATTTTTGTAATGCCAATATTTTTTTTCAGTAAATTTTCTCTTTGTTGTCTATGGTTTTGTTCTCAAATTGAGAACCCAAAATTTGCACTACTCACGTCTCAAGTTGTTTTGCATATTATGTCTTGCAATACTCTTGATATATTCAAAGTTAAACTATTTTCATATCATCCTCTCTACCTTTTTTGTTTTTTTATCTAAATCTTTTTAAATCACAATACTTTGGTTTTTATCTAAATCTTCTACTATATTTTGAACGTATAGTTTTTATCTTTTCTATGATCACTTGCTTGCAAGTTATTATCTTTCACCTTGGAGTGAGACTACATTGATTAGAATTTAGAACATACCATTTTTTATTTTCTAAAATCAACATTGCATTGTAGTCTTAGAAAAGTGAAAATAATGAATCTGAAGAATGCTTTGCCTTTGATAAGGTAATAAAGGTTTCCATTACCTCTGTTTCAGGCTTGATTTTTATTTAAACTGACGATGTTTGATTCCAAAATGATGCTTCTACTCTTAAACCAAAATGTTTTGCTTTTAATTAATCTGTGTTGTTTAATGTTACTGGAGATTTTATTGTGTGATTCGACTTATATTAGAGATATCCCAATATAATAGTACGTAAAATTAATCATTGTATTTTTTATTTTGCACGGGTATACCGTAAGCTAAATGATGATCGTCTGTTGGCAATTGGCTTAGAAAGAGACTTCTCAGGTATTTCCACTTATATTAGAGATATCCCAATATAATAGTACGTAAAATTAATCATAGTATTTTTTATTTTGCACGGGCATACCGTAAACTAAATGATGATCGTCTGTTGGCAATTGGCTTAGAAAGAGACTTATCAGGTATTTCCACTTCTCTAGTTCTTGATGTTATTGCTTATTTTTCTTCATCTGGCACTGGCATATCTGAGTTGTGACCCAAACTTTACTGACAACATGGAGGAGGATACTGATGATGAAGGTCATGAAGAGGAGGAGGATGAGTATGTGGCTATGTGGTTCACTTAATTACCTGTATGGTATTCATATTTGCACAATATTTTTCTTGTTTATAATGTCATATATGCAATATTGTTTTCCAGCGAGCGTGCAAATGAATATACAGATGACGAAGATGCCAGCTGGAAAGTTCGCAGAGTAGCTGCTAAATGCTTAGCTGCATTGATTGTTTCTCGTCCTGAGTTGCTTTCATAGCTGTATGATGAGGTATCTTTGCTTTCACTTATTGGTAATCTGTAATTAAACTATTCTTCTCTTTATTTTTCCGAGATATTTCTGTTCTCCCATTATTTTATACCCCGGGTAATGAGTAAACATTTGGTTTCCTAGATTTATAGTTTGTTTAGAAGTTTTGGTATCCATATGTTTTTTCAATAAAATTTCTTTTATCCCAAAGATATTGTGTAATTGTTTGTGTGTATGGCTGTTCACTCTCTTTTAAAATCTCCAACCTTTGTTGGTGTGTATATTTTATAACAAGAAAGGTTTCTGTTTTGTAGATCTTTCGCAAGAATCGTGTCAGGAGGAAAAGATTATGTATAAATTGATATCAGGTCTCCACTCCTCCATATCAGTACATATAGCTGCGATTACCTAGTTGAAGAAGCTACAAATATGGTAAATCTTCTATTCCTCTTTTCTGAAGTAGCTGAGACCCTATTTACTGTGCGAAAAGTGAAAGCATTTTCTAAAATTTGTGTTCACTTTAATTTGCTAACATGGTGATAAGAGACTCTTTTTTTGTTTTGACCGAAGATTACTCTTGAAGTAGACAAATTGTGTGCTTTTTTTGGAACAATGAAAATGCCAAAAATAATTCATTATTTCCAAATAATAATCACTACTTAACATTTTATCTTCTTTCCATCACAATGGTTCTCTTCAAGAGAGTCCCACATCTTATTGGCAAGTTAAAATGAACATATTCTGAAAATGCAACTAGAAAATGTTTTCATAAAGCCAACAGAGCCTTAAAGTTTCTGTTTCAAAAGAAACATTTTCATTTCTTTCATGATAATGATATCAATATAGTATAGCATATTCAAGCATGTAGGTACTCTTCTGTTATATATTTTTTTTCTTATATGCACAAAAATAAATTGGCAACATATAAATTGTTACTCTAATGCAAAGCATAAATTTTGAAGATACTAACTTCTTTCCTTCCTTTTTATTATTCCGATGGGGACAAAATCTGACTTTGTTCTATGTTCGAGTCCTAAAATACCCCGATCGTGTCAGAAATTTGTATTTCACTTTTCTCTTTGTCCTGCGAGCAGTAACCAAAGTGAGTATAATTTGCCCTGATTTTAATTGATTGATCTTGATATATACTTTTCTTCTTTTAGAACTTTCAGTTAAGAAGTATTCATGATGCAATCTATGTTTAGGCTGCAGATTATCTCGAGTACAATACAGGTAATCGTAATGCGGTCGTTAAAACAGAATCCTTGATAAAAAAGCTTCTTTATAACCCCAAGCTTCAAGTTGCATGTCCTGTTCCATTTGATGAAGCTAAGTTGTGGAAAGGCCAAAGTAGACCTTAGCTCAAACGAAAAATTCGACATCAATCCAGAAACATCAGGTATTAACTAAAAGTTAATGGAACACGTATCTCTCGCCTTAACTAAATAGTATCATTTATTTACTTGCATAGCTTATTGTGGCTTAGTCTCTTGTGGACGTGCTTTATGATGCTAATGAAGTTGTTGGAAAGGACAATAGTTTAACAGTTTTGTGTTATGAACTAGACTTTTTAAGTGCTTTATCTGAGGACATTTATTTTTATACTATAAACAAACACTTCTTGTATCTGCTTTGTTGTATTACCGATGCAATTTACACACTAATATTCATTTGACTCATTGGTAATGGAATGATTTTTGCGGCATGCAGTGCATTGATGGATTGTGTAGGTTGTGAAAAAGTTTTAATCTTGTAATTGTTTTTATCTCTTATATAATTGGGATGTTTTGTGGTTCTTTCTGTGGCTAGTATCTGCAACATATGTATTAATTATTTATCGTATAGTAGTGATTAGAACAAAAATAAATATTCATCAGATAAGAAGAATTATTACTTGAATTTTTTTACATTGATATTCACTTTTTATGTTTGCAGGTGGCATCCCTTCAATTTGGGAGTTTTTATGATGTGCAGTATGTCAAGACGGTATGACATATTCATGGGTCAATTGCAGTTTGGTCTCATTTTTGTAACATGTACTGCATTCTTATTCATTTGATTCTACTTTGAGAGTTTTGGGCTTTTGGCTGGCTTTGTGATACTTTAATGTTTAATGTATAGCATACTCCCGCCCAGGGACGGAACCAGTAAAAATGGTTGAGGGTGGCAGAAATATAACACACGACAAACAACATTGATTAATAGGTATGTATATATTTTAACAAGTCTTTTAAGTGTTGCTTTGGTTTTTCTTTGATGCAAAAGTATTTCCTTAATGGAGCCATAATCAAATAATATATTACTATATTATTATATTTGCAAGGTGTAACAATTTAAACGGTGGCGAAGACAAATTTATGGATGACATTTACAGGGGCCGAGCGTGTATACATATGATGGGGTATTATAGCATTATATAATTGAAGGGTGGCGACAGCCCCTTTTGTTCTACACTTGGGTTCCGTCCCTGCTCCCGCTGCCTACCACAAATATACCTGAGGCGCATATGCAAATGGCTCTACTGAAGAACAAGTTGGTGGTTATTATATTTTTATATTGAAACAAGATCTTAATTTGCTTAGTTAATTGTTAGGTGTTTTGTCTAACCATAGTTTGTTTCCTCTGTTTAGTCATTTATACAGAACATGGCATTGTTCTTCACTTCACTTCATTTTATAAGGATAGATTTTTCATTTTTTTTTGTCTATATTTAATTTTATTGTGAATATATTATCATCAAACAACATGATTGAACTGTGTAAAGAATGTGACATTGATAAAGCTGGTTCCTTAACGCTGCATTGTTGACTATATCGTACCTGAGACTCTTTTAAGTGTTGCTTTGGTTTTTCTTTGATGCAAAAGTATTTCCTTAATGGAGCCATAATCAAATAATATATTACTATATTATTATATTTGCAAGGTGTAACAATTTAAACGGTGGCGAAGACAAATTTATGGATGACATTTACAGGGGCCGAGCGTGTATACATATGATGGGGTATTATAGCATTATATAATTGAAGGGTGGCGACAGCCCCTTTTGTTCTACACTTGGGTTCCGTCCCTGCTCCCGCTGCCTACCACAAATATACCTGAGGCGCATATGCAAATGGCTCTACTGAAGAACAAGTTGGTGGTTATTATATTTTTATATTGAAACAAGATCTTAATTTGCTTAGTTAATTGTTAGGTGTTTTGTCTAACCATAGTTTGTTTCCTCTGTTTAGTCATTTATACAGAACATGGCATTGTTCTTCACTTCACCTCATTTTATAAGGATAGATTTTTCATTTTTTTTTTGTCTATATTTAATTTTATTGTGAATATATTATCATCAAACAACATGATTGAACTGTGTAAAGAATGTGACATTGATATAGCTGGTTCCTTAACGCTGCATTGTTGACTATATCGTACCTGAGACTCATTCAAGAATAAATTCTGCTTTATTGGGTTGCTTATTGGGTGTTCTGCTCTCTGGTATCATTATTCTGACAGTCTTTTATTTATGCAGGTTTACAGCCGCATCTTTGGAATTCACTCGAGAATATATCAAATTTGCTATTGGGCCTTGAATATCTTATCACCCTTTCGTATTGTAGGCCTGAAGCATCTGATTCCGAACTATTTTAAGTATTATTATTATTATTATTATTATTATTATTATTATTATTATTATTATTATTATTATTATTATTATTATTATGACCATCAATTAAACTCTTGGGTGTTCTGCAATGATGTTGAGTAGTATTTGTATTATGCTAATTTCTACTTCATAGCTGTTATTAATTGCGAGTTTTGTTTTTGGTTGGTTAGGTGATTGCTGGATTATGGGTTTTGTTCATTGTTGGGAGTTGGACCAACTTCTTGACATTGTTCTACATAGGTAATGAATTATCCTCTTGTTTTATTGATATTTACTTCCATGAAAGTTCAAATATAATTTGTGTCGTGTATGTTTGTATATACACCATGTATGCTATTGTCATGTAATGGTTATTGCAGTATTCTATAGTTTAGTTATGATAATCGTAGTTAGATAACAGTTAATTGTTAACTCAATAATAATTGTCAGTAGTTAGTTAACTAGCAGACCTCTTAAATATTACTAATTTTAAATTGTAATAAACTGAATTGACAATCAAATTATATTTTCATTTCGATTCACAAATTCTGTTTCTGAAAGTTATATAGGTCCGGTGGAATTTGATTGGGTTGGATAGTACATAAGGCCAAACCCGACACACGTACACCTCCAAGTGTAAAGCTACTTGCTGCTGCTGTAAGTCCTATGGTATTAGGTGGAAGCTTAAATTGTGACATTTCATATTGACTACAAGGATGGAAATTTGTTCCAATGAAGCATCATATTCTGCAGGCTGTGATCGATACTTTAATTTTATCATCTATGTTAAAAAAGATTTCACTTTTTAGTCTTCTCAGTTCATTTGAATTTCTTGATTTTTTGTGTTACAGGGAGACAGCTCTGAATGTGTGTGGTGTGCTCTAGCCAGTGGCAAGCAGAGGTTAATATACTATTCATTCAGCCTTAGGATAAAAACACCTGTATATTTTTTACATGCCTATATTTGTATTGGGAGTGGGGATATATTTCCCTTTCGATGCTGTGTCCTGGCACCTTGTAGTTCTTTTGTTTTTGTTTCAAGATCATGAATGTTCAAGAGCATGAATATCAAAAACAATCTGGGGTCCTTTGTTATGTCACATGATGTAAACTATTAATTAGATCTCTATTAAATTCTTTTTGTTTTCGATATTCTTTCTTCTCGTTCTTATTTACCTCTTGTTTGATCTTCATGATCTATATTCTTAATTTTTTTTTGGTTTCTTGCTTAGAGGTTTTAATTGGTTTGTTTGTTGAATTGTTTCTATCTCGGAGTTTGCGCCTTGCACTACATACAAGTACGGTTTAATTTCGTCATCTTCTTTAAGACTGTCGACATTTCAGTCTTAGTTCGGTACTCAGCATCTACTCTTTCTTTCTTTCCTCCTTTTATTATAATCCATCTCGCATCTAATTCTCTCTGACTTTTCTTTTTCTTCGCACGTCTGAAATGCTCCTCATACGTGAAGATGAGAATAATACGCTGCTTGCCGTCACCGATGAAGGTAACGACGACCCAAAGTTTTTTTCCCCCTGTTTCATTCTTTTGTACCCAATTGCTATTTTTTAGGCCTGTTTACGTTGTCCATATGGTTATGCTAAAAGTTATATCATTTTATTGATTTGCTTTCTACTCTCATTCGAAACCTAATTTCTTAATTGTTGCAAAGGGTAAAAGGAAACGGGAAGATAGAGCATGGTCGAGATTTCCCAAAAATGATAAGAGATAGAATTTGTTATCGAATAATCAGGTGAGTATATCCAAACAAACCCATTCATTCTCTTTAATTGAATATTTTCTAATGTTGTCTCCTAATTAATATTCACCTTTTTTGTAATTATGAATTTTGGGATCTTTGATTTTGTTTTTATGAAATATAGTGACTAAACCCCTTCCTGGGAGTAAAGGAGAGCATGGTGTTATTGGATCGGCGAGAAGAATTCCTTTAAATGATATTGCTAACGGTAATTTATCAATTTAAATGCAATTTTGTATAGTAGTGTAATTATTATTAATTGAAATACACTTCTGCAACTGCTATTTCAACCTGCTGTAATGAGAATCTATTTTGAATAGCTTTTATCAAAATCCATTTTTTTAATCATTCATCATCCCACACCATCTTAAAAAAATAGATTTTAATGATTGTAAACAAACGGCAAATAGCTTTAGATTTTTTTCAAAATCTCTAAAAAAAATGATTTTCTTTTAAAAAAATCATTTTTCTTTAATCTCAAACAAACAGGCCCTATAATTATTAGCCTTATATGGAAGAAATTGAGTTAGTGTTTTTGAATTTGATTTTGTATATCTGCAGTTGGTTCTTCATCTTTGAAAAAAAACAGCAAAATCATCACCGACAACAAGTTCGTTGAAGACAGGGAAATATACAGTACATAATGGTACATTTATTAATCGTGCAAGATGTTCACTAAGAGCTTCGTTTAGGCGGAATGTGGAATCTATCAAACCACGTCATATTGCATTCCAAGGTAATTATTATGTTTGAATATGCTATTGGTTTATTGAAAACATAACTAAACAGAATGAAACTTATTCTTAATTATAAATTCCCTCTATTTCTACTCCAAAATATATTTGTTCCTAATATGAAGAACTAATCTGCATTTTCACTACCTTTTAGGCCAAAAGAGATGAAGAAATTGGCCTTAAAGTTCGTTTAAGAGTGCAAAAGAGCAAAGTAGCCACAATATTATCGACGGACAAAAGCAGTAAAGGCCACGCAAAGGGCACTACACTCTCGCAAGATTGTGAAGAAGCCTCAAAAGAAATCTAATAAACTCAATCCTTCGCGAAAGCCTTCCTCTTCAAGGACAGAAGAAATGCGGGTGCTATTCCAAACTGACGTGAAGGATAAAACGCCGAAACAGAGAGGTACTGGAACAGGAAAGAAGGCGAAGCAATCATTCAAAAGCAAGTCAAGGTATATCAATTAAAAAATCTAACATTTGAACTGAAATATCTTAGCTACTGAAGTTTGAAATTTGAATTGGATTTATCTTTTTTCAGGGACAATGATTTGCACAGGTTACTTTTTATGCCTAATGGCCTACCAGACGGTGCTGAGTTGGCTTACTATGTCAAAGGACACGTGTCTGTCTTGATATTATCTCTTAATATTTTGTGTTTATGGATTGATCTGCACGTTATTTTTATTTTTCTTAAATATGTGACTTGACTGATGTGCTTTTCAGAAACTACTTGTAAGTTACAAACAAGGAAATGGTATAGTCTGTGGTTGTTGTGATGTAGAGGTATGTTCATATACCTACCGGAATGAAAATGCTAAGATAAGCTTTATGATTTTTGTTCACAGGTAAACAGATAAGCCCTTCACAGTTTGAAGCCCATGCTGGAATAGCGGCTAGGCGTCAACCAGGAGTAGACTGTTAAATAACTAAATTGACTTTTCTATTTTTCTTCATCTCAAAATGCTTTTTGTTCTTTTGCAGTTACCGCCACATATATATACTTCCAATGGATTTGCATTGTGGTCACCATTTGGTAGAAGATCAGAAAGCTACTGTAAGTGCATTAGTTTCTACTCTTATCTACTTTCTCTTTCTATAGCATGCCAACTTTTATGTTGAACGGTATATCTAAAATGAGTTGTCTTTGCAGGAAACACAGATTGACACACCTGTGAAAAAGTTCGGTACAGAGTCTGATAGCAAATTAAGGAGATCATACATTGAATGTCAACATGTGTGTGCTTAAAATTTTATATCTAATATTCCAGTTCTTTATGCCACTATGTTCAAATTTCTTTTACAATTGTCAATTAGGTAGGACCTTTAATTCTCTTTGTATGAATCCCCTTTAATTCTCTTTTTGTCAGAATATGATTTGGTTTTCATCCTCCTTATGCACTTTTGATATCCTTGTTCGTTTGTCCTGCAGCAACAATTACAAGCACTACTTGAAGACGGGTTTTGCCCTCCCCAAACCCAAACCCATAAAGTTCGGGTTTCCCCAAACCCATCCCAAATTCTAGCGGGGATAAAAATGATAACCCCAAACCCATACCCAACGGGGATCGGGTATCCCCATCGGGTTTCGGGTATCCCATTACCCCTCTTTTCACATGAATTTAGATTGTATTTTAATATTTTTTTATTAAATTTTTTTTTTATAGAACTGAAGTGTGCTTTAGATGCTACCTAATGTCAAATATGAATTGCATATTTGAAATTTGAGGGTATCTATCTTTGTGTGTGTATATGTTTGTGTATTGCATGTTTTTGCTGTATCTTTTCTGCTGTGATATTTTTGCATGTGCTATAATTGTTAGAGTAGTCAAAAAACTGTTGGGTAGTCAGTTATAGTTCTATTGGGAAGCGCTAACTGAGAATTATTATAAATTCTAGAATCTCAGAAGATTCAATGACCTTTCACAGTGCAGCGCATGTATTAACCTAATTTATTTTTTTCTTCGTGGAAATCATTTTCTATTATATCCTTCCTGTGGTGTTCACTGGAAGCCATTGAGGTTGTTAATTTGTTTGTATTATGGTTTCTGTGGTGTAAATGCCGTTATAATTCGGGGGGATGTTGATGAGTGCCATCATATTTGTGGCATTTTAGATTACAAATGTGACGCTGGTACATATTTAGGTGAAGCTGCTATTGGTGAGTTTTCTCAATTAACTTTTATTTCATAGTTACATAGCGTTTAGAAAGCATAATTTCTTTGTCTTTGCTTTTTTTGTTTTTTAAAAAATATATTTTGGTACACCAAACCTTATCATTGCTAACAGGAATCTCCGAGTTGCTTTCATTCATGTTGATGAAAGTACAACTGATGAAAGCACCCGACGGGTGTTAGAGGAAAGGTAGTATAGATTCTAATAGGTGACATTTCCCAATGTCAATAATTTTTAATTTTCCCAATGTTATTACCACCGTCATCTATTTCTTCATTTCGATTATGGTTTCCAGTCCCTCACAGTTATATATTTCCAATGTCTCTAGTAGCACTAGGCATCGAGAAGTTGACACTTCAAATAGGGAAACTAACATCTGGCAATGTCGAACTATGATGGTCTTTAGATTGCAGAGGTTTAGCTTACCTTTAAACAAGCTTTGCAAATGGTCACAATCATTGATTGATAGATTCTCTAAATTGTTCAAAGATTCAAAGGAAAGGGGTCCACTGAATAGTTCTTCCAATTTTTTCAATCCTTTCAATTCTAGTACAACCAACTTGGACAAGACATTTGGTTCTTGAGAACCAATGGTGTCAACAAGGCACTGTAGTTGTGAAATCCTACCCAAATGAAGTTCAACAAGATCATTCAAAGTTTGTCAAAGCCGATATAAGCAGAAAAGACCAGGTGAGAAAAAGCTTTGACTAATGCCATTTTTGACTCACTATTATATAGCATTTACAGTTTTTATCCTTAAATATTGTGTCCTACCTTGACTAATTCTTTATGTTTTTCTTGGGGATCCAAAGGTTGGTGAAGGAAAGCCAGAGAACCAAAGGTTGGTGAAGGATCCAAAGGTTGGTGAAGGAAAGCCAGAGAACCAAAACCATGCGATAATAATATTCACACGTGGTGATGCGCTTCAAACTATTGATATGAATCAGGTCAGGACATTGTTTCATGATGATTTGCTCGTTCTGTATATTCAACTTGGCTTAAATGCAGTTTTGCTCCCCTGTTTTGATTAAATCGGAATTTTACCCCCCCTGTTTTATAATTTGTTGGATTTTGCCCCTCCTAAAATTCTGCTTTCGAGTCACAACTTTAAAGCTTCGCACACAACTCAATTTTGATCAATAATTTACCAAAAGGATACCGAAATGACCGTAATCAAGTTATCTTTCCACATAATCAAACCCCACTGAATTTGGAGTTACAAAGAGAGATTAATTACCGTTTTAGTGAAGGTATGTCCCCCAAAATTCTGCAAAAAATTTGCTTTCGAGTCACAACTTCAAAGCTTCGCATACAACTCAATTTGGATCCATAATTCACCAAACGGCTACCGAAATGACCGTAATCGAGTTATCTTTCCACATAATCAAACCCCACTGAATTTGGAGTTACAAAGAAAGAGATTAATTACCGTTTTAGTGAAGGTATGTCCCCAAAATTCTGCAAAAAATCTGCTTTCGAGTCACAACTTCAAAGCTTCGCATACAACTCAATTTGGATCCATAATTCACCAAATGGCTACCGAAATGACCGTAATCGAGTTAGATTTCCACAGAATCAAACCCCACTAAATTTGGAGTTACAGAGAGAGATTAATTACCGTTTTAGTGAAGGTCTGTCAAATTACTAATTCTGCAGAAATCTACTTGTGATCTTCAAATTCAACATCGTCTACCGAACACATCGTAACTCCAAATTCGACGAAATTGAAATGCCAACAAGGGTAATTTCGTTAGATTTTCATACATGTAAATAGTATTAAAAAATGAGCTACAGGGTGAGAGGAATGACGAGAATACCAGTAGTAGTTTCATACGATAATTAATTTGAACAAACCTTCACTAAAACAGTAATTAATCTCTCTCTGTAACTCCAAATTTACTGGAGTTTGATTCTGTGGAAAACTAACTCGATTGCGGTCGTTTCGGTACCAGTTTGGTGAATTATTGATAGAGCTGGGTATGCGGGCTAGCCCGCCCCGTTTAACCCGCCCCGCATAAACCCGCATATTAAACGGGGCGAACAAGCCCGTCGGCAAATATAAACGAGTTATAATATTAAGCCCGAGTCCGGTCCGCATAAGCCCGCGGGTTAAACGGTTAACCCGCGGACTATTACCAAAAAAAATAAAAAATCATTTTTTTCAAAAAATAAACTAAATTAGTAAAATATTGATATAATGAAAGCTTAAAAAAATATATTAAAAATATATTATTAATAAATATATTAGTAAAATATTTATATGTTATAACATATAAATTGTAACTAACAAATAAAAATAAATAAAGTTTGTGATATCATTGAGTTTATCTATCTTCTCTTTGTAAGTAATGCAACTAAAATCAAATTCAACCGATTCTTATCGTCATATTTGTACCATCCATTTTAGTAAGAAAAACTTTCTACATGTACCCAAAAAAACATAAAAAGATTAACAGATTCAACTTAACTAAATCACATCAAGGTAACCAAATTATTCAAAACATAATAGCGGAAAATACCCCCAAGAAAAATAACTACCCATTTGGACATGCATTTTTTAAATACTAGCAAATGTATATAAAGCTAAGACAAAGTAAAAGATAGTGAAAAAGAACAAAAGATTATAAGTAGAAGAACATGTCTGAATCCTGATGTTTTGTGTTGTTGTCTACTTGATTAAAATTGGAGTGTGTTGTTGTTTTTTATAATTAGGGTTTAGACTAAGTTTTTTTTTTTTTTGTGGTTAAAAAAGTTGAATTTGGACATGGATTAAGTTATTTATATTTAATAAATTTTGTAATTAATTATATATATAAAAAAGAAGGCGGGCCACGGGCTAACCCGCGAACCCGCGGATTTAACCCGCATAACCCGCGGTTTTAACGGTCCAACCCACACGGGCAAAAATGTAAACGGGCCAAAAAAAATTGGTCTTAAGTCCGTGCGGGCTGCGGGTTAAACGGGTCGGCCCGCGGACCTTGGTCCGTATACCCGGCTCTAATTATTGATCCAAATTGAGTTCTGTGCGTAGCTTTGAACTTGAGGCTCAGAAGCAGATTTTGTGCAAAATTTTGGTGGGGGGCAAAATCCAACAAATTATAAAATAGGGGGGGTAAAATTCCGCATTTTAAAATAGGGGGGGTAAAATTCCGCATTTTTCAAAATAGGGGGGGTAAAACTGCATTTAAGCCATTCAACTTTTATGCATGATGTTTTCGTACATTTTTTATATCAAAATGGTTATTGCAGTATTCTATAGTTTAGTTATGATAATCGTAGTTAGCTAACAGTTAATTGTTAACTCGATAATAATAGTCGGTAGTTAGTTAACTAGCATACCTCTTAAATATTACTAATTTGAAATTGTAATAAACTGAATCGATAATCAAATTATATTTACATTTCGATTCACAAATTATGTTTCTCTTTGAAGGGAAAGTAGCAGGTGGTAATGGATGGCAAGTGCTTAGTAGGGATATTTACAGGCTCGGCCAACTGTTTGATTTCTTCATATCTTTCTACTTCACAACTGATAGTTCTTAAGCTCCCATTTCTTTCTTTGAAAATGCAGTGATGTTGACTGATTTTTGTTTTTCTATTGACTTCATCTGATTTCTAATAATGCAGATGACAGTCCTCACAGTATATATAATATTCCTGTATGGAAGAGCATACCTGTTAAACTGTTTAAAGTTTTGTTTTATGATCTGCTATGTTTCTCCACTTTTGTCCGACTCTGAGTGGACTACTTTTTCTTATAGTACCGTATTTACAAAGGATAAAGTATCTTCCTGGTTATTGTATTTACTCTTTCATTTTCCAACAAATTTTTGTTCCACCCTCAGTTATAGCAATTGCAACTCAGTTAGAGTGTTATTAATTTCCACGCTAGGTTTTTTCCTTGATAAGTAATATTCATATCACTTTTATCATGTCTTCCTTTAAGCACACACTAGCTTGTATGATAGGGGTCTTACTGTGAATACGGGACATTTCTCATTTAGTCACATTTTCAGTTGCGTGAAACATATAGTTAGGTGATTAGTTTTTTCAATTGTGTTTACGCATTATGTTATATCCTAAGTGTTGCAGCAGGCATGATTTCTGAAGGAAAAGGATTTTGTTGAAATATTGAAATATTTCTAAATGCATACTCTTTGGAACTTTATTGAACTTGATATTTTTTCTTTATGATGTTCTTGCTATCGGGCGTTTTCTGGTCTTGATGAAGCTGTCTTAGAGAAGGCAAAACTGATGGGTAATGCAGCACTGGATGCAGCTTTGAATGCTCAACTTTTGGTGCAGATTGGTGTTTTTACTGCAGTACCAATGATAATGAGTTTTATCCTTGAATTAGGACTGCTGAAGGTTAGTGTATGCGTCAGAGAACATAGTTTTTTTTTTTATCATCTCAGAATATCATTCTTGATTGTTTTCTCAGTATTAGTATTAAAAATAAGAATGTTAGATGTTAAGGCATCATAAAACATTAAATTATTATTATTATTATTATTATTATTATTATGATTATTATTATTATTATTATTATTATTATTATTATTATTATTATCAGAAGAAGAAGAAGACTCAGAAAGCTACAAACAATGATAATGGGAAGGCGCCTCCTTCATCCTGGAGAAATTACGATGATTTTAATGAGTATTTCTGGTAAAAACATCTTTAGCAACCATCACTTTTATTTGAATTGTAATTGTTTCTTTTCTGTAGCTAACTGAGTTTGTTGCCTATAAATAGGAATGCGTGGTTGAGAGGAAGTGAGAGTTATTTGATGCAAATTAGAATTGGAACTAGGCAGATAATTGGCTAAGGGGGGTGTATTGAATTGGGATTTCAAAGGACTATTTTAACAAAAAAAAGTCTTGAAGATTTTGTAGGATTGTATTGACTTTGTGGGATTTTAAATGACATTTTCAACAATCACGATTTTCAAATCAAGACTTTAAAGAATTGATTACACAGATTTTTTAGATTTTAGAGTACTTTATGGATTTTTATGATTTCAAATGATTCAGTAAAATTTTTTTAAAAAAAGAAACAAAGTTATTGATTTCCTAAAATAACATCCAATGTTAATAATAACAATTAATCAATATAACAAAATAAAAATCAATGAATCAAGAAAACAAAACAAATAAAAAATAAAAACATAACAGATGGGAAAAAAAATTACACGTTAAATTGGTACAAAAACAAAAAAAAAAGTTATGTTGAAGAATGTTGAGAGTGGTATATGTGTGATGATTATTGAACAATATAGCAAATCGTTTTTTTGTGAGTGATATACGTTGAAGAAATTTTTGATCTAACACAAGTTATAATTGATTGAAAAGTATATATAATCCATTCCACTTGTAAGAGAAGAAACTCAGTAAAATTATGTTAGAGGTTTATAATTATATGTATGGATAATATTAGCAAATTGTAAGAGAAGAACATATTTTGAACTGATGAATTCCGATGGCAATAGAGAGGTAGGGAGAAAATATTAGCGATTATAAAAAACATGAGATAATCAGGAAACATGAAATAGAAACATGAGGAAAGGTGAAAGAAATAAAAAAAAATGAGAATCCATCAAAATCTCATGATATGAGGAAAGACTTTTTGTAGCTCAAAATTCACTAAAAAGTCTATCAAAATCCATTAAAATCCTATTTTTTAAACAATCCATCGAAATTAGAATACTTTTGAATACCACAAGACTTTTTGTAAGTTGTAAAGAGTCTTGATTGAATACCACTAGACTTTTTTAAAGTCTTTTAAAATCCTAATTGAATACCACTAGACTTTTTTAAAGTCTTTTAAAATCCTAATTGAATACCACAGGATTTTGTCATCATAAAAAAGTCTTTTAAAATCCATTGAAATCCTAATTGAATACACCCCCCTAATAATTACAGATAATCTACACCATTATATAAAGGGAACTCTAACTTAACTGTCACTAAACTAACTACTAATTTTGGTGTGACAATTTTCTCGACTAATTTAACCTTAACAATTTGGTCATTTTTTAAATTTAAATTTGCATCACAATTAAAGGTAAAAAAACTAACTACCAAGTTTTGTTGATTATTTTTCTGGATACTATTCGTGGATTACTATTGCACTAAAATTTAGGTTTGTTTTGACACAACAATGCTACTTTTTAGTTGTCTCAGTATGGATATATTGCAAATTCTTCTTTCCATAATTGTGACATACTCAATTCGTGTAACTCATCTTCATATGCCGAGTACAAGATATCTTACCCAATATTACTTACATTCCTTGGATAATGAACACTAAATGACTTGGAGCAGCTCCAGCGGGAGGTATTTCATAATAAGTCCGCCATCATGTCACCCCAAAAACTCAACTTTTTCTCATTTCTTTGGCTGGAGTCCGCACATCAAATGAACGGAAAGGAAGCATCTCAGGTTAGTAACACTTTCAAGATTGATTAAATAATAAGATGAGATATACAACAAGGCTTTTCCCTGATCCTCGAGATGTTGCTTTGATTCAGATTAAGAACATTTTGGCACCTGGTGTTGCTGATCATCATGGGCACTGGCTTAGCTGCAAGCTAGATATAAACAACTGCTCTTCTAATCAGCTTGATCCAATGCAAGGTGGATTTTTTGTTCTGAATTTTTTCCTTCATAGTTGTCAAATCCTAAGTCCTAACTGTATGCATATCCCTTAAGCTATTGTTTCCTACACAGTGTTATCTTGTTGAAGTTGTCTTTAGTTAATGTGTGTCCGGTCATATTCTTCTTTAATGGTTCGGTTACTTTTTATTTCATTTTATTTGGTGCATCCTTTCTTTTAAATATTCCACTTGGTGCGATATGTACATACAGATAATGACTTGTCTATCATTCATCTTAAAGGCATGAAGTTCATTGATGTGGTTTCTTGTGTTTGGTGTAACCTTCCTAAATACTTAGAAAACAATAATGTGGCCTGTATCTCCTGTTGTTGACAACCTGCTGAAGACCAGATGTTTAGTAAAACTATGACGATTTTGAAGATTTGAATTTTCTTAATAGATAATTATTATGTGTTTGGCCTATTTTTTTATGCAAAAAATAACCCCTTTTATTGTTGTCTAATCATTACCTCTGTTTTATTTTATTTTTCAATTTTTAAAGATATCATGCTCATATTAGTTGTCTAATCTTTAAACTTTCTTTCTGAAGGGAAATAATGGTAACTTTTGGGATTTTATGACTTCCAAATTCACAAGTCCCTTGATGAATCAAGGTGTGCTAATTAGACTCTGATGATCTTCTGCCGCTACTACCTGATATGAGTCCTTTCGATCATGATATAATTTTATCCAGTTGGCGAGCTCAATTGAGTAATAATGGTTCAAACCCTTCCTTGTTTAGAGCAGTCTATAATGCATCTGGATGGCATAGCCATGGTTTATCGAAGGTACTTTTCTGAACCAAATCACAGTTTCCACCCCTGTGCTAGATAAATCAAAGTTCATAAAACATTGTAGCTTGCACCTTTGCTATTTAATATTTATATATTTATTCCATATGCTTGTTCACTGTTGTAACAATGTTGTTCACTTGGGGATAAAACAGGATTATTCCAAATGATATTTAGTCCTTATCCCGCCTTTTTTTATATTGACTTGCGTTTTGTGAAGTAAATTCATGTCAATGTTAAAAAACCACTACCTTGCCCAAGAAGAAACCAAAAGTTGGCTTTTTATGTTTATGATTATGATGATGCGTTGCTTACAAACCTCTCTTTCATTCATTCTGATTTGGCTGGAGTCCGCACATCAAATGAACGGAAAGGAAAATTCTGCTCAAAGGAATTCAATGACAACAAAAACACAGAAAGCCTTGCAAGACCAATAAGCAGGGTATCCATTGCTATGAGACCACCACCTGTACAATCAACAACACAGGTTGTTTTGTTATTTCTTTTTCCCTTTCCACCTGTTTTCTTTCTTGGATATAGAATTTAGGGAAAATGTAATTGACCTCCCCTGAAGTTTCCTTAAACAACAGAGACACCCCCTCTAGTTTTCATAAAACACTCACCTCCCCTCATTTTTAACACCGTCAAACTACTGTTAAAAGATTAAAAAAAACTGTTTTATTGTTGTTTCTTCCGAAATTGATATGTGCTTCTCTCTGTCACTCAACCGTATCTTAAGCTCTCTACATATCAAAATCTTATAGGAAAATCAAATCTGATGGCCGATGTGAATTTCTAATGAGAGCATTTAGGGATTTGAAAAGTTAGGAATTTGAAGAAAAAGACAGCATTGAGTTTAGCCAAAATTCAGATTGACAAAATAAAATAGTCAAAATATTATTAATGCTTTTTTTTTTCTTCCTATTCTTTGTGCACTGACAATGTATTGCCCACCGTTTCATGTTCCAGTATGGTAGTAGTTCCTGCATTGTGCTTTATTAGATTTTCTTTCAAACATGATTATTTATCATTTAGCGTATTAAAAAAATGGAAACCCGTCTTAGAATAGCAGTTTCATAAAATGTTGAAGAAAATAGAACGAGTGCAACAGTTGAAGAAAAAATGTTGACCAATAAGTAAAAGAACTCAGTTTGTGTGAGCAAAAGTGAAGGAGTTAAGGTGAAAGGGAGGTGTTTGTCTATTTGATAGAAAAATAAGGGAGGTTAGTGATCACTTAAAAACTAGAGGGGGTGTTTGTGTTATTTAAAAAGACCTCAGGGGAGGTTAGTGTAATTTGGCCTAAAATTTATTACATTTAATCTTCCTGCTCATAAACCATGTTTGGATATAATGTCTACTCAGAGTCTCTGACCTCTAAATTATTACTTAGTTTTTTTCATGTCTAATATGTTACAGGAAGTTCTACGATGGATCAGACATAGTTCAGGAGTTTGGAACTCCAAACATAGTTCAGAACAATTGAGCGACTACATTTATAAAACATTGAACAGTGGCCAGGTAATGTAAACTATAATGAATCTTTGAAGATTTTGATGCCTTCTTTTTCCTTTTTAGCTTTTGTTTCCTCGATCAATTAAGTACATGTTAAATATTGTTAATGTGTTATAGTTCTTTTGTTTTGCTTAACCTTCTTATATTTGAAGTGAAGTAATTCAGTATAGGGTAGAGCAGATGATAAGACTTGTGCTTATAAAAATTAAAAAAAATTGATTGAGCAAGAATGCTGTTGTATCCAATTTATGTTTAAATCTTCTTTACTGTTTTACTAGAAGGACTTTTTGGCTGTAGGGCATTAGGGTTCTTTCGCGGAACACTCCGATACGAAGGCATGATTTCTATTTGTTTCTACTATTTTTCCGTCCAACTTCTTCCACAGTTTAATAACATTCTCTGATACATATTTTTATCTACATTAGGCAAGGCAATATTTGGTGAGACAGTGGCATTCTTTCATACATAAATTAACTAATCCAGGCTTTTTTGGGTCTGTGTACAGGGTTTAGGGAGATCATGGTGACACTTTCTAGGATTGGCTTATTCAATAATGAAGCTCATCCGATTCTAAAGAATGAAGAGAGACCAACCTTTAAAAAATTCATGTTTGACCTTCTGAAAATTGTTCATGAAGATCCTAGAAAGGATATCAACACTAGGACATTGCAAAGATCAAAGATCTGCGATGATGACAGCAAAAACAATCATGTAAGCCATTTACCACCCTCTTAATATTATTTGAAAATCATTGTGTTAAACTGATTGTATTCTCTCATGTAGATTTTTGGGACTAGTTGATCAAACAGAAATCCCTGCTTCCTGCAAAAATGCTTTTGATGTTGCATGTTTCCGCATGGAGGAGAGATTATCCTACTCCAACACAGAAGGGTATATTACTTTGATGAATCCATATGGAATTAGGATGTGATCTAACTAAAATCTCTCTTGATTTCATACTTACTTTCAGTGCATAGCTAACAAAGGCATATGAGACTGTTAATGTTGTTTTTGAAGTTTCAAAAGCTGTTAATATGACACAATCTATGAAAGTTGTTTGTGAGGTAATTTTCTCCCTTATTCCTAAATATTGTTGTCTCTTTTTATGTAAGCCTCTGTAAATATTGTATTTAACTTAATTCACTGTTACTGGACATTATTTTTTAACACTTGATTCAGTTTTATGATATTCTATGATTATTTCTAGATAGAAGGTGGTAGAGGTCCTAGTATGTGGGATGGGATGCCTTTACACACACAAAAGGTTTGAAAATTGTGTCCTTAGTAATAGACCCTTTCACTATCAATTTGTGCAAATGATACTACTTGAATGTTGTTCTCGTCTTCTAATTGTTATTTTGAAAAATTGTTGGTGTTTGTGTAGAGTTGTTGTTTGATTTTTCAATTAAAAAGATTGGGTGTTGGTTGTTATTAGAGTAGGGTTTGGGGGAAATAAATTATTCGATATGTTTCTGTTGGTTGATGATTGCATATTTTATTCTTGAGTAGTTGAGTTGACTCTCGAGTATTCCATAGTGTGTTGGAGTAGGAGTTTGGGTTGTCCAGGGACATTTAAAATGTGCTGCCTTTGTTGTTCTATCTCTGTATAATGATGCAAGATAATCTCTTGGCCAATTTTGAAAGCTGATCTAACTACTAATTGTTATCGAATAATCAGGTGAGTATATCCAAACAAACTTATTCATTCTCTTTAATTGAATATTTTCGAATGTTGTCTCCTAATTAATATTCACCTTTTTTTTAATTATGAATTTGGGGATTTTTTATTTTGTTTTTATGAAATATAGTGACTAAACCCCTTCCTTTCATGGGAGTCAAGGAGAGCATGGTGTTATTGGATCGGCGAGAAGAATTCCTTTAAATGATATTGCTAACGGTAATGAATCAATTTAAATGCAATTTTGTATAGTAGTGTAATTATTATTAAATGAAATACACTTTTGCAACTGCTATTTCGACCTGCTGTAGCGATTTTGGACTTACCCTTTTTTTTTTTTTTTGCAGCATGAAGTGTGTTGGTTGTGTCTGTTTTATAGCAATTGTGCTTTGAACCAAATATGCCCTCTTTTTGCAGCATCGTTATTTTTCACTATCAGAATATAATTATTAGCCTTTTATGGAAGAAATTGAGTTAGAGTTTTTGAATTTGATTTTGTATATCTGCAGTTGGTTCTTCATCTTTGAAAAAAACCAGCAAAATCATCACAGACAACAAGTTCGTTGAAGACAGGGAAATATACAGTACATAATGGTACATTTATTAATCGTGCAAGATGTTCACTAAGAGCTTCGTTTAGGCGAAATGTGGAATCTATCAAACCACGTCATATTGCATTCCAAGGTAATTATGTTTGAATATGCTATTGGTTTATTAAAAACATAACTAAACAGAATGGAACTTATTCTTAATTATAAATTCCCTCTATTTTGTAAGCTTAATCATATGAGTTCGATGATATATGCCATTGATAAATCTGTTATATATTATCTTAAACTTTCTGTTGCTATTTGGTCTTTCTACTCCAAAATATATTTATTCCTAATATGAATAACTAATCTGCATTTTCACTACCTTTTAGGCCAAAAGAGATGAAGAAATTGGCCTTAAAGTTCGTTTAAGATTGCGAAAGAGCAAGGTAGCCACAATATTACCGATGGACAAAAGCAGGAAAGGCCACCCAAAGGGCACTACACTCTGGCAAGATTGTGAAGAAGCCTCAAAAGAAATTTAATAAACCCATTCCTTCGCGAAAGCCTTCCTCTTCAAGGACAGAAGAAATGCGGGTGCTATTCCAGACTGACATGAAGGATAAAAAGCCGAAACAGAGAGGTTCTGGAACAGGAAAGAAGGTGAAACAATCATTCAAAAGCAAATCAAGGTTTATCAATTAAAAAATCTAACATTTGAACTGAAATATCTTAGCTACTGAAGTTTGAAATTTGAATTGGATTTATCTTTTTTCAGGGACAATGATTTGCACAGGTTACTTTTTATGCCTAATGGCCTACCAGACGGTGCTGAGTTGGCTTACTATGTCAACGGACACGTGTCTGTCTTGATATTATCTCGTTAATATTTTGTGTTTATGGATTGATCTGCACGTTATTTTTATTTTTCTTAAATATGTGACTTGACTGATGTGCTTTTCAGAAACTACTTGTAAGTTACAAACAAGGAAATGGTATAGTCTGTGGTTGTTGTGATGTAGAGGTATGTTCATATACCTACCGGAGTGAAAGTGCTAAGATAAGCTTCATGATTTTTGTTCCAGGTAAACAGATAAGCCCTTCACAGTTTAAAGCCCATGCTGGAATGGCGGCTAGGCGTCAACCGTGAGTAGACTGTTAAATAACTAAATTGACTTTTCTATTTTTCTTCATCTCAAAATGCTTTTTGTTCTTTTGCAGTTACCGCCACATATATATACTTCCAATGGATTTGCATAGTGGTCACCATTTGGTAGAAGATCAGAAAGCTACTGTAAGTGCATTAGTTTCTACTCTTATCTACATTCTCTTTCTATAGCATGCCAACTTTTATGTTGAACGGTATATCTAAAATGAGTTGTCTTTGCAGGAAACACAGATTGACACACCTGTGAAAAAGTTCGGTACAGAGTCTGATAGCAAATTAAGGAGATCATACATTGAATGTCAACATGTGTGTGCTTAAAATTTTATATCTAATATTCCAGTTCTTTATGCCACTATGTTCAAATTTCTTTTACAATTGTCAATTAGGACCTTTAATTCTCTTTGTATGAATCCCCTTTAATTCTCTTTTTGTCAGAATATGATTTGGTTTTCATCCTCCTTATGCACTTTTGATATCCTTGTTCGTTTGTCCTGCAGCAACAATTACAAGCACTACTTGAAGACAGGGAAATATACAGTACATAATGGTACATTTATTAATCGTGCAATGTTCACTAAGAGCTTCGTTTAGGCGGAATGTGGAATCTATCAAACCACGTCATATTGCATTCCAAGGTAATTATGTTTGAATATGCTATTGGTTTATTAAAAACATAACTAAACATAATGGAACTGATTATATCATTAAAAAATATTTGTACTCTGGGATTGGATATCCATCCATTGGACACCCCTTGTCAAGACTGACAGTATAGCTTAGTATGTATGGTAGTCAAGCATTACTGCTTTCCTGCATATTTTATAGAATGTTGCATAAATTTTTTTATAGAACTGAAGTGTGCTTTAGATGCTACCTAATGTCAAATATGAATTGCATATTTGAAATTTGAGGGTATCTATCTTTGTGTGTGTATATGTTTGTGTATTGCATGTTTTTGCTCTATCTTTTTTGCTGTGATATTTTTGCATGTGCTATAATTGTTAGAGTAGTCAAAAAACTGTTGGGTAGTCAGTTATAGTTCTACTGGGAAGCGCTAACTGATAATTATTATAAATTCTAGAATCTCAGAAGATTCAATGACCTTTCACAGTGCAGCGCATATATTAACCTAATTTTTTTTTCTTCGTGGAAATAATTTTCTATTATATCCTTCCTGTGGTGTTCACTGGAAGCCATTGAGGTTGTTAATTTGTTTGTATTATGGTTTCTGTGGTGTAAATGCCGTTATAATTCGGGGGGATGTTGATGAGTGAGTGCCATCTTATTTGTGGCATTTTAGATTACAAATGTGACGCTGGTACATATTTAGGTGAAGCTGCTATTGGTGAGTTTTCTCAACTTTTATTTCATAGTTACATAGCGTTTAGAAAGCATAATTTCTTTGTAATTGCTTTTTTTTGTTTTTTTTTAAAAATATTTTGTTACACCAAACCTTATAATTGCTAACAGGAATCTCCGAGTTGCTTTCATTCATGTTGATGAAAGTACAACTGATGAAAGCACCCGACGGGTGTTAGAGGAAAGGTAGTATAGATTCTAATAGGTGACATTTCCCAATGTCAATAATTTTTGTTTTGAAAACATTGAACCATTTGATTAATATAATTACTTTACTGGAATACTATGCATTTAATTATATGCATATTTAGTTTTAAATCATGAGTTCAATGATATATGCCATTGTTAAATCTCTTGCTTTAGTTTTATGGTTTGAGTTTGTCTTCACTTTTGTAGATTGGTGTCTACAATGGAAATGGCGGAATTGCATTGGATTGGCTAGAAGTTTGTCCTATAAGGGAAGATAAAGTCATTAAGCACAATGACCTTTTTCACCACATTCTGGTTTTATTTTATCTTAAACTTTTTGTTGCTATTTGGTCTTTCTACTCCAAAATATATTTGTTCCTAATATGAACAACTAATCTGCATTTTGACTACATTTTAGGCCGAAAGAGATAAAGAAACTGGCCTTTAAGTTCGTTTAGGAGTCCAAAAGAGCAAGGTAACCACAACATTCCTCTATGTGAAGTTTTTTCTTTTCAGAAATATGTTTGAATCTAACTACCAAGTATATTCCCAAACTTTTTGGAACTCGACAACAAAATAATGTGCACGTCACGATGGATGATACCTCTCTAATACCATGTTTGAGTTACTTGTTATAGATAAAACAAATATAAGAAAATATAATTATGGTTAAAAATGATTGATAATATTAATAATACAAAAGTCTAAACACTAACTCCTAATTATAGGGATACAAGAGTCTTGTAACAAGACTCCTATTTTATAAGCCTTAGCTATGTAGAAAATATAATTATGGTTAAAAATGATTGATGATAATACAAAATTCTAAACACTAACTCCTAATTATAGGGATACAAGAGTCTTGTAACAAGACTCGTATTTTATAAGCCTTAGCTATGTAGTGTTTCTATTATTAGTAAATAGTAATCTTTAATTATTTAAACAAAAAAATAATTGTTATTGTTATTTAAACTTATCTGAATTTAGATATTTATTATTTGTTATTGTAACGACCCAATTTTCATATTATTATTTTTATGTGTTAAAATATTTTATTAACGTGGAATTTTAATTAAGTTAATAACTTGAGTTATTTATCGAGTACTTTAGTTATTAAACGAGTAGTGAGAGTTAACGTGTTATTGGGCCAAGCCAATTGGGCTTGAGGCCCAATGGGCCTTGAGTGTGTGTGAGGGGGCGCCCATTAAGGGCAAGGAAGAGAGAGAGAAATTCATTTCTCATGGTTCTTGTGTTCTTGAGAGGAGAAGAGGAGAGCTTGGGAGCTAGAGCAAGGGGAGAGCTAGGGATTCGAGATCTTCGGCGTGTTTTCTTCGAATCCAGGTAAGAGAGAAGATTTCATATTCGTGGGTGACTCGAGGAAGGGGAGAATGTCGATTTCTCCTCACCCGAACTTCCTCCACCCCATTTTCGTTTTAGCTTAGAACGGATTTTCTTGATGGAAATCGTTCCTAAGGTTCTTAATATGTTTAACATGCTTTTAACATGATTAATGAACGGATTTAATGGTTAAAAACGAGTTTTATAACAGATTAAACTCAAGAACTTTGTGTTCTTGAGAGTTTTGATGAAAAAGTGTCAATCTTTACTTTTTCGATGTTTATGACGTAGATCTGAGAAATGAACTGTCCTTTTGTGTTTATCCATATTTGTTGCACTTGAATATGAACTTATTTGGGGTTTATAACATGAAAAATGGTTTATGTGAGAGTCTTGAGAGTTTAGAGTTTGAAATGAGAAATGTAGAAAATTGTTATCTATGAGGTCTGAACCTTTACGTGCAATTTTGACCTCTTTTCGTTGTGAACTGGTTTTAGTGGCCAACATAAAAGTTGTAGCCCTGTTTGTTAGCTTTCCAACGAGTATATGTGCGTCTCCATTGGACTTTCGTAGCCCAAGTTATGATCGTTGCAATGAGAGGCTGTCCTGCAGAAATCAGAACCAGTTCATTCTGCAGAGAATTCGCCCCAGGCGAAATATATTTCGCCCCAGGCGAAAATTAGTCAGTGAGCAACCAGTAGAATTTCGCCCCAGGCGAAATTTGTTTTGCCTCAGGCGAAAATGTTGCAGTTTTCACCAGTTTTTCATCTGCGATCTTCCTTTGCATGTAGTTTCGAATCAGTGTCTTATTCTTACATGATTGGTTGATGCTTGTTGATGCTTGTTGATGCTTATAATGATTGTTAATCATGTATGAAGTATAAATGAAGTATATTAAGGTGTTAATCAACTTAATAAAGAAGTATATCGAATTATGTTATTCGATAAAGAAGGATATTAAGGTATAGTGTTATCTTAATAAAGAAGTAATGTTGGATAGTGTTCCACATTAGTAAATGAAGAGCTTAATGCTAATTAAAACGATTGTGAGTGAATTCATGAAAAACATATACATGCATTCATGAATATATGTGATATTGGATATTCCAATAAAGAAGGATATCGGATTATATTTATCCGATAAAGAAGGATATTAGAGGTGAGATACTCTAATAAAGAAGATGGTACCACATGCATTAGAGGTGTCTAGAGGACATAGCATGAATGTGAAGCATTAGATTGCATTAGGGATTATGTGTGCATTTTATAATAAATGGTGTTTGACACATACTTGGTAAATGTTGATTGTTAATCCGTATGTGATGAGCAGAGTCCGTCATGACTATAAAATGAACAGCGCAGAGTCCGTCATGACTATAAAATGAACAACGCAGAGTCCGTCATGACTATAAAATGAACAACGCAGGGTCCGTCATGACCATAATCTGAACAATGTATTTGTTGATGTTTTGGTATTGTCCGAGACGACGTGAAACTATATGTTTGATGTATTTTGTGAATGATTGATTAGGTGATAAATGAAGTATATGCATGATATATGAATATGCATGAATGATAGTGATGTATATGTATAATGTATGATTATGCATGTTTTATGAAGAAGTGGTTAAGTACCCTTTACTTACACTTGTATATTTTGAGTATGTTATCTAACTCTCTTTTATGTGTTATGTGCTGGATCGTTGGGGGTCCAGATTTACAGGTTTTGTGGTATTCGATGTCGAGTCGTCGATGAAGCTCCGCTCTGATTGTGACACGGGAAAGGGTTTTATATTGTATATAAAGTCTATTGTCTAGGTTGTTTTGTATAATCAATAAATACATTATTTGATTCAAAGATTTGTATAAACACTATTTTTACTAATTAATTACATTAGTATTATTTTGATAGGAGTGTAATACTCGAACCGATATTCAATAAATTAAATGTGATTTTCCGTTGCGTATTTTGAAAAAGATTTTTACTAAAGGTAGAAATATATAAATAATGGGTTTGAGTGTTACAATTGGTATCAGAGCCCCGTTGTCTTCGGACTGTGTGGGTTATGTGTCGATCAGAGCAGGTCTGTGCAGTCAGACCAAGTGAGTGTAGTGTGTCAGTCGTGTTTGTCTAACAATTTTGTGTTGTTTGTTTTGTGAAATCATTCATGTTGTTCGTTTAGGGACTATGAGTGATGTGAATTGGATTAGATTATCCATTCTTCTTGTGAGTAGATGTGTGAGTATTATACTTCTATGTTTATAATAGTTGTATATGCTTAGTGTTTAACCTTTGTGTAGTTTAAACTTGGTTGATTGATGCTTATTTGCTAATCGTTGATGATCCGGCATGATGTAAAACTGTATGTGATGATCCGGCATGATGTAAAACTGCATGTGACGATTCAGCATGATATAAAACTGCATGTGGTAATGATTTGAAATAATTTTAAAAACTAATATTATTTCTTGAAGATTTTGGTGAAAATATAGAGTTATTTTCTTTTGGGTAAGTGGAAATTAATTTTCAAAATGGTGAGAAGAGTAGGATATTAATGTGTCCTGGTATGTGTTTGTTATATGTTTGTTTATAACATGTGCTAGATGATTACTAGGCATTTGAATTGCTATGCGTTTTATGAGTAAAAACATGAAGATCTCATAATTCTATGTTGTAATTGTGATGCATGATTCTAATTTGTACTTTCAAGTATATAATGATGTTCTATGCTTGATGTTTTGGATTTTGTGGATTAGTGAGTCGAGAAAACGAGAGTTTAGTGAGCGTAAGTTCAAAACCGTAGCAGAGCACCCAGATTTTTGGATGTGCTCGCTAGGCGAAGAATGAACCTCGCTGAGTCTCGCTAAGTCTTGCTATATCCTGTGAATGTTTTTGACTTGTCTCGCCGGGAACTCGCTAGCTTTTGCTAAGCGAGGGAGCCAGACAAGAATTTTATTTTGTTGATGTCGTGTCCTAAGTGGATTGGATGTGAGTTTCTTGTCTTCTTGTGTTTGTTAGGACTAGAATAAATGTGAGTATGAATTATTGCTATGCAATGTTCATTTTTCTTGTGTTGTTTTGATTTCCTAACTTTGAGAAGTGAGGGAAGTATAGGTTACTTGAATGCTTGCATGAATTTGTGTTAGTGTTTAGGTATCGTGGGTTAGGTTTTGCCCTGTATGCGACATGCGTGTAAACGATGTCGATACTAGTTTCTTCTTTTGGGAAGAATGTGTTTAGAGACGATAGAACCGTTAGGTGTGAGCACCGGAAGTTCTAGTGGAAGAGTACGAGTGAGTTTGAGATAAGTGGGGGAGAAGGTTATATCCCTCCGAGATGTTTCGAACGTGAGAAGATGAGATGAGTAGAGATGTTCTTGAAGCGGAATATTCAGGAAGTGGTGACGTTGTTCGAAGTGGAATGGATGGGAACAACAAGTTGTGAGAAACTATTAGAAGAGGAGTTGTCGGACCAGGTGTTTCGCCGTGAGGCGTTAGTGAGATTGGTTAAGTGAGATGAAGAGTATTCGGAATGATTGGAGATCGTGTGTTGCACTAAAAGTATGGAGGCGTGTTTTGTGAACCAAAGTTGAAGTATCTGTTTGATTGAAATGAGTCGAATATGAAGAAGAGGGAGTGATTAAGATTCTTGGGAGGTGATGATTTTGAAGTAAGTTGTCATCCAAGTGGATCGGATGTTGTAGCGGATTCTTGAGTAAGAAGATTTACGTGAGTCGTGCATATGATAGTAGGATGAGTTGGTTGAACAATTTGGAGTTCTAAGTCTAGTGTGTGGAGTGACTTTCGGAAGAGGTTTGAGAAGCTTAGAGAAAGAGATGTGAAGATTAGTGAACTGTTGGTGTTAATTAATGGATGAAGGGAAGTAGGTTTTAAAGTAGATGAGAATGAAATTGAGAAATATCATAATAGGATTGGTATGTTTGTTGAATCGTTGGAAGTGGGATAACAATTCGAAAGATTTTGTGAGAGGCTTGCCGAAGAAAGGGTAATTGGATTTGGATAATGGCAGGGCAATTTGTGTCGAAGTTGAATGAGATCCTAGAAGTGGAGATGAAGCTAAATGAGAGGTATCATTTTTGAATGATGAAGAATAAGAAAGTTAGCCGTTGGAGAACGTGTTGAGAATGAGTAGTATGAGGTCATGTTGGAAGTGACTTGTGTTAGGTGAGAATTTGCGAAAAGGATTATCGCACATATGAGTAGATGTTGTGTTTGAGCACATATAGTAAGGAATTTGGATTCATGGAATGGAAGAGTCGGTAGAGACTAGTTTTGTTAGATGCATCGTGGATGTTGATGTGGTATGATCACAATCGGTGACAATGAAGTAAAGGATTTTAAATTGTTTCATCATGGATGATGAAACGGTAGTGACTTGGTGCATAACTTAAAATGTATTTGGACGAGAATTTTGGAAATTTTCTAGAGATGTCATATTGGGATTAGACAAGGAGTCATGAGTAAGAATACTAAGACAAAGGTCGATTAGAGTTTAATGGATGGGATTAGATCGTATGACGAGTATTTGGAGCTTTGTGGATTTAATTCGATGAGTGAATAAACGGAGAAGAGTGTGCTTGTTGCAATACAAGATGATGGGGAACATGGATAGGTGGAGTGTGAGAGAATTGAAGATGTTGTTGGAATCAACGAGATAGAGGTTATGATCGTTTGGAGAACCAATTTTAGGTGGTAGCCTAATTTTGAAGTAGCGAATTGCTAAGGGATTAAGGAGAAGTGGTATTGGAAAATGTTTGCGTTAAGGAATGCAAAGGTTGGTTAAGAGATTACTTGGGAACGGAATAGTCGTGTTGGGATTCGACTCAATGATTGGAGATATGTGAGAAAAGGAATTTGACGGTTAGAGACGGTAGTTTTTAGCTTGTGTCAATGAAGTTTGAGAATGTTGGTCATCAAGTGATTGTTGGAATTGAACTATCAAGTGATAAGTTGGAATAAGATTCGAATATGAATAAGTGATGTAACACGGTTAAGTGATTCATGAGGGAATCAGAGAATTATGGAGTTGTGGAAGTATTCCACGGAAGTATCTTTCGGAGAGTTCGATTGTTTGTACCTGTTTTGGGGTAGAGTTATGTGTACCGTAGGATGTGAGTCTATAGATGTTTCGTGCGGAGTGGACGTTTTAGCGGTTTGATAAGAATGTTTTGTGCCGATATCATGATTGTTGAATATTTATCGACAAATTGAGGAACTGGCCGTCCTTGATCTCTTGTTGATAAATGGACAAAAATTGTGTTGGATGGGATAAACTAATTTTGTCAAACTTAGTAATGTGTAGCGTTTTGAGCGTTTGGTAGGAGGGTCGGATACAGGAGTTATCCGGAGTTGTTTTAGTTGCGTAATTTTCGAGGGCGAAAATCTTTTAAGTGGGGGAGAGTTGTAACGACCCAATTTTCATATTATTATTTTTATGTGTTAAAATATTTTATTAACGTGGAATTTTAATTAAGTTAATAACTTGAGTTATTTATCGAGTACTTTAGTTATTAAACGAGTAGTGAGAGTTAACGTGTTATTGGGCCAAGCCAATTGGGCTTGAGGCCCAATGGGCCTTGAGTGTGTGTGAGGGGGCGCCCATTAAGGGCAAGGAAGAGAGAGAGAAATTCATTTCTCATGGTTCTTGTGTTCTTGAGAGGAGAAGAGGAGAGCTTGGGAGCTAGAGCAAGGGGAGAGCTAGGGATTCGAGATCTTCGGCGTGTTTTCTTCGAATCCAGGTAAGAGAGAAGATTTCATATTCGTGGGTGACTCGAGGAAGGGGAGAATGTCGATTTCTCCTCACCCGAACTTCCTCCACCCCATTTTCGTTTTAGCTTAGAACGGATTTTCTTGATGGAAATCGTTCCTAAGGTTCTTAATATGTTTAACATGCTTTTAACATGATTAATGAACGGATTTAATGGTTAAAAACGAGTTTTATAACAGATTAAACTCAAGAACTTTGTGTTCTTGAGAGTTTTGATGAAAAAGTGTCAATCTTTACTTTTTCGATGTTTATGACGTAGATCTGAGAAATGAACTGTCCTTTTGTGTTTATCCATGTTTGTTGCACTTGAATATGAACTTATTTGGGGTTTATAACATGAAAAATGGTTTATGTGAGGGTCTTGAGAGTTTAGAGTTTGAAATGAGAAATGTAGAAAATTGTTATCTATGAGGTCTGAACCTTTACGTGCAATTTTGACCTCTTTTCGTTGTGAACTGGTTTTAGTGGCCAACATAAAAGTTGTAGCCCTGTTTGTTAGCTTTCCAACGAGTATATGTGCGTCTCCATTGGACTTTCGTAGCCCAAGTTATGATCGTTGCAATGAGAGGCTGTCCTGCAGAAATCAGAACCAGTTCATTCTGCAGAGAATTCGCCCCAGGCGAAATATATTTCGCCCCAGGCGAAAATTAGTCAGTGAGCAACCAGTAGAATTTCGCCCCAGGCGAAATTTGTTTCGCCTCAGGCGAAAATGTTGCAGTTTTCACCAGTTTTTCATCTGCGATCTTCCTTTGCATGTAGTTTCGAATCAGTGTCTTATTCTTACATGATTGGTTGATGCTTGTTGATGCTTATAATGATTGTTAATCATGTATGAAGTATAAATGAAGTATATTAAGGTGTTAATCAACTTAATAAAGAAGTATATCGAATTATGTTATTCGATAAAGAAGGATATTAAGGTATAGTGTTATCTTAATAAAGAAGTAATGTTGGATAGTGTTCCACATTAGTAAATGAAGAGCTTAATGCTAATTAAAACGATTGTGAGTGAATTCATGAAAAACATATACATGCATTCATGAATATATGTGATATTGGATATTCCAATAAAGAAGGATATCGGATTATATTTATCCGATAAAGAAGGATATTAGAGGTGAGATACTCTAATAAAGAAGATGGTACCACATGCATTAGAGGTGTCTAGAGGACATAGCATGAATGTGAAACATTAGATTGCATTAGGGATTATGTGTGCATTTTATAATAAATGGTGTTTGACACATACTTGGTAAATGTTGATTGTTAATCCGTATGTGAGGAGCAGAGTCCGTCATGACTATAAAATGAACAACGCAGAGTCCGTCATGACTATAAAATGAACAGCGCAGAGTCCGTCATGACTATAAAATGAACAACGCAGAGTCCGTCATGACTATAAAATGAACAACGCAGGGTCCGTCATGACCATAATCTGAACAATGTATTTGTTGATGTTTTGGTATTGTCCGAGACGACGTGAAACTATATGTTTGATGTATTTTGTGAATGATTGATTAGGTGATAAATGAAGTATATGCATGATATATGAATATGCATGAATGATAGTGATGTATATGTATAATGTATGATTATGCATGTTTTATGAAGAAGTGGTTAAGTACCCTTTACTTACACTTGTATATTTTGAGTATGTTATCTAACTCTCTTTTATGTGTTATGTGCTGGATCGTTGGGGGTCCAGATTTACAGGTTTTGTGGTATTCGATGTCGAGTCGTCGATGAAGCTCCGCTCTGATTGTGACACGGGAAAGGGTTTTATATTGTATATAAAGTCTATTGTCTAGGTTGTTTTGTATAATCAATAAATACATTATTTGATTCAAAGATTTGTATAAACACTATTTTTACTAATTAATTACATTAGTATTATTTTGATAGAGGAGTGTAATACTCGAACCGATATTCAATAAATTAAATGTGATTTTCCGTTGCGTATTTTGAAAAAGATTTTTACTAAAGGTAGAAATATATAAATAATGGGTTTGGGTGTTACAGTTATCGGGAACACAACGTAATGTGGAATATTGATCACGGTTTTTACTTTTTTGTACTACTTTTTCACTTTTTTCTTTACCTATTCTATAGTCTTTTGAAAAACTCAATTAAAAGAACGCCCCAATTTTCTTTGTTTTTGCAATTCCAACATTTTTTTTTCCAATTCCCACCTTCCATTGACTTGCTCATTCACTTCAGTCCCTTAATTTTGTTTTTGCCACTTCTTTTGTTATAATTTTCTCTCTCTATTTTCCAGTCATTTGAGATATATATTAATAAGAATATCTCTCCTAAATTAGAAGCATAATGGAGAACTAGAATCTGCTGTCCTTTCCTAAATGGGTATCCCTCACAAATTGTGAAATCACAAGACCGACCTGATCACAAGAAACCATCATTTGGCTAATCTTACTAAATATCGGGACCAACCACACCGACCTGATCTTTCTGTTTGAACAAAATTGATTTAAAAATGTTTGCCCCTAAATCTATAAAGGTTTTGATGATAACAAAGTATTAATTAACAATTGGAAGGACTAAAAATTTATTTTAAGTGCGCAGATATAAGCATCATATAAGCTCTGAGTGAAGTTCAGAGGATGTGAATTCAGAAGTTCACAAGCGCTCAGAAGATGTTGGACTTCAGAAGTTACAACATTCAGAGGATGAAGTCTTCAGAACTTCTTGACTGACTACTAAGCTTCATCAAAGTCTGAAGATCTCTTTGAAAGCTGTGAAGATTCTCTTTGTTAGTCAACTCTTCTACCAATGAAGAAAAGGACCCTTCAAGCCTGATCAGTTCAGCTACCCTCAGTTTGTCTGTTCTCTTTTGAGAACGTGGGTTTTCAGTTTTGTTAGCTGAATAAGGAAAGTCCACTCTGCAGTAGTCAAAGTAACTGAAACTCTTTCTTAGTTTTGGATACAACCAAACTGCATCAAGACAGACTGCTTGAAGACAAAAGATTATCAACTCCAACGGTTCTTTTTGCAACGACTCTTTTCTAGTGGTATATATACTAGAAGAATCAGCTACAACAAATACAATTATTAAGGATTGAACGTACGCTGAACAAACTCTGAACTTTGTGATATACAAGCTCTGAACCGCTGTTAAGTGTTTTTGCACTTAGTCTAATACTCTGTACTCTTTGTATTGGCTCTCTTTAGGTTCTGTTAAGAGCATTTGTATATTGTTATATACTTTTCTATTACTTGAGGAAACTTAAGCTTGTGTGCTTAAGTGTGAAGTCTTAAGCTTGTGTGCTTGAGCATTGTTGAGAAGTCTCTTGCTTGTGTGCTTGAGCAGGTGTAATCTTGTGTGATTATAGTGAACTCCCTTGGAAGTGCAAGGGGACTGGACTACTCTCGTTTTGTGAGAGGAACCAGTATAAATTGCTTGTGTGATTTCTCTCTCTCTATCTTGCTTTTATTTGTGTTATTTATCCGCTGCTAACGTAGTTGAGTTAAGAACTTGAAAAAGTTTTAACTTGGCTAAAACACAATTCAACCCCCCCCTTCTTGTGTTTTCACACCTTCAATTGGTATCTAGAGCTCTGGTCTGTTACTTTCACTTAACAGTGAGACAGTAAAGATCTTGTGAGAACACTATGTCTGGAGGAGACGATAGTAGCACTAGAACAACCGGTGAAGCCGGTGAGGCCAGTGGTGCTGGTGGTGGTCCTAGAAATGCTTTTGGTTATGACTACTTAAGTAATGAATCACATGAACATAGTGGCAATAGAAAAGCCCCTATATTCAATGGTGATGCCTCATTATTTGAGTGGTGGAAAGAAAGATTGTATAGCAATATTACTGCTATTGATCATGAGTTGTGGGATTTGGTTGAGCTGGGAGTAACTTTTGAAAACTTAAATGAACATGGAAGGTTGTCCATTGAGCATACAAAGTTACTCACACCAGCTAACTTAAAAACCTACACTAAGCATCATAGAGTTAAGGACATTGTTGTTGGTGCTATTAGACATGAGGATTATGTCAGAATAGAGAACAAGTCTACTGCTAAATCTATCTTTGATTCTATGTGTGCTACCTATGATGGTAATGAAAAGGTTCAAGAGGCTAAAGCTAGTCTTTTGATAAGGCAATATGAACTATTCACTATGCAACAAGATGAAAACATTGAGACTATGTTTACAAGGTTTCAAATCCTTGTATCTGGTCTTAAAGCTCTTAAGAGAAGTTATTCCACCTATGACCATGTTCAGAAGATTCTGAGAAGTCTTCCTATTGCTTGGAGACCCAAGGTCACTGCAATAGAGGAAGCTCAAAATCTCAAGACTCTGAGTCTTGAAGCTCTGATAAGCAATCTCAGAAGCCATGAGATGGTTCTGGATGCTGACTCAGAAACTAAGAAGAAGTCCAAGTCAGTGGCTTTACAGTCAACTAAGACTACTTCTAAGGCTCTTAAGACTCAGCTTCTTGATATTGAAGAAGAATCTTCTGCTGATGGTCAAGAGGATGAGATGAATGAGGATGAGTTTGCTTTATTCACCAAGTTTCAGCAATGGAACAGATTTAACAAAAGAAATTTCAGAGGTAACAGCTCCAGAAATTTTGTCAGCAAAAAGGATGATCAGAAGAACTGCTTCAACTGTAAGAAGCCAGGACACTTCATTGCTGATTGTCCAGAAATGTCTGCTAAAGACAAAAGCAAAAGATACAGCTCAAAGAAGCAACAATTCAAGAGCAAATTGAAAAAGAGTCTGATGGCTACTTTTGAAGAGCTATCATCTGAGGAAGAAGTTGAGGAAGAAGAAGAGGCAAATCTAGCCCTGATGGCTTCAGCTGACTCAGATGTAGACTCAGACGATGAATCAGAATCAGATTCAGAAGTAACTGATGAGGTATTTTCTGACTGCTCTAAATCTCAACTTATAACTGCACTTAACAAGGTCATTGAGAAACATCTCAGAGTGTTAAGTAAACAAAAAGTTTTACAAGAAAAGCTTAACACTCTGACTGAACAAGCAGAACATTTTCAAGGTCTGTATCAAGAAACTCTGAATAGAGTAAATGACTTTGAAAAGGGTTGTGCTGTTTGTCACAAACCTATTGATGAGCAGGAAATAGCTCTTCAACAGTTTGTGCATCTCAACCTTGGGAAGAGCAAAGCTGCTAATAGAATTTATAATGTTTTAAGACATAGAGGAGAAGGACTTGGCTATGAATATGGTAGAACATATTCAAAGCTGAAGACCTTTGCCAAAAAGGTTGGAAAATCTTGGGTTTATTATGTTGTTCCACCAAGTGAAGAGGATCCTGGTATTTGTGAAAATGACAATGATGATCTGAGTGATTTAGAAGCTGACAGCTCAGAGGAACCTAGTTCCTCAGGATCTGGAAAGAAAAGTTCAGAAGATAGAAGTTGTTCAGAACCTGAGAACATTAGTTCAGAAGTTCTGAAAACTTCAACATCTGAGACTTCAAATTCTGGATTCAAAGGAACTTCAGTACCTGAAGCTAGTCAACCTAAAACATCAGAAGTTTTTAAAAAGAAAAATTCTAACTCCAAATCTCAGATGAAGTACAAGACTCAGATTATTTATGATTCTAGAGTCAGTAGATATAATCAATCAGAACATGGGATTGATAATAGATACAAACCCTGGAATCATAAACAATCCAAATCTTGGAACAATAACAGATTTCAAACAAAGAAAAGATTTCAAAAAGGTTATTATTCCAAACCAAGATCTTTCTCTAACACTAGACAACATAATAAGCATTTGTGGACTAACAAGCGTGGACCCAGAAGATGGGTACCAAAAGCTGAAATTATGTACCATTCAGATTTACCAACTAGGAAAGGATATGTCTTACCTAAAGTATGGAAACAAGTCCTATGCAAAGGAAGAAGGGCTTATGTCCTAGACCAATGGCTGACAAGTTCTCAAGTTAACAATCAGAACTTGGAAAATGAAGAGGAAGAATACTGGGATGACTTTATCATTAACCTTGATGAAGAGTTCTATCGCAATGATTAAAGTTGTTTCTCATACAGCCTGCCACTCAAAGAAGTATCATGAATCATTCATGGTATTTGGATAGTGGATGTTCAAGGCATATGACTGGTGACAAACAACTATTTTCCAAGCTGACTATGAAAGAAGGAGGATCTGTTGGCTTTGGAGGTAATCAAAAAGGAAAGATAATAGGTACAGGTACAGTAGGTAACTCTTCCTTATCTATTAATGATGTTTGGTTAGTTGATGGACTCAAACATAACCTATTGAGCATAAGTCAATTTTGCGACAATGGTTATGTATTTGTCTTTAATAAGGAATCATGTACTGTGTCTAAACAATCTGATAACACCATGATATTCAAAGGTCTGAGAAAGAACAATGTTTATAAAATTAATCTTTCTGATTTGAATGAACAAAAAGTGTTGTGTCTTTTGACCTTGAGTGAAGAAAAATGGATCTGGCATAAGAGGTTAGGCCATGCTAACTGGAGGTTAATCTCTAAGCTTAGTAAGCTTGACCTTGTCAGAGGTTTACCTAAAATCAAATATCACTCAAACACACTTTGTGGTTCTTGTCAAAAAGGAAAGATTACAAAATCATCTTTTAAACCTAAAAACATTGTTTCTACCTCAAGACCATTGGAACTTCTTCACATTGATCTTTTTGGGCCAGTTCACACTGCCTCTATCAATGGAAAGAAGTATGGATTAGTAATTGTTGATGATTACAGTAGATGGACTTGGGTAAAATTCCTAAGAACAAAAGATGAAGCTTATGATGAGTTTAGCATCTTCTGCAAACAAATTCAAAATGAAAAAGGCTACACTATTTTAAAAGTTAGAAGTGATCATGGTGGAGAATTTGAAAATGAACCTTTTGAAAACTTTTGTGAAAAATATGGCATTCTGCATGAATTCTCTTCTCCTAGAACTCCTCAACAAAATGGGGTTGTAGAAAGGAAGAATAGAACTCTGCAAGAAATGGCCAGAACCATGATGCATGAAACAAATGTAGCAAAGTTTTTATGGGCAGAAGCTGTAAACACAGCATGTTATGTTCAAAATAGAATCTATATCAGATCTAAGTTGAACAAAACTGCTTATGAATTGTTCAAAGGAAGAAAACCTGATATTTCTTATTTTCATCAGTTTGGATGTACTTGTTACATCTTAAATAACAAAGTCCATCTAAAGAAATTTGATGCTAGAGGTTATAAGGGTATTTTTATAGGATACTCTGAACGCTCAAAAGCATACAGACTGTATATTTCTGAAACACATACTGTGGAAGAAACTATGCATGTCAAATTTGATGACAAAGAGCCTGACCAAGTGTCAGAGCTTGTGGAAGGTTTGTCTAGATTTCAGGTATCAGAGGATCAATATTCAGATATTCCAAACTACTCAGAACATCCATTCTCTGAAGAACCTCTGAACACAACAGTTCCTACAGACTCTGAACAACAAAGAACTGAAGCAACTGCTGAACCTGATGTTGATGAGTCTGAAGATGATGAGCCCCCGAGAAATACTTTCAAATACAAATCATCACATCCAGAGGAACTGATATTAGGCAACAAGGACAGTCCAAGGAAGACAAGATCTCAACTGAGAAATGAGGAATCTTTAGTTGGTCTTATCTCAATGATGGAACCTTCAAAGATTGATGAAGCTCTGAAAGATGATGCTTGGATTGTAGCAATGCAAGAAGAGCTGAATCAATTTCAAAGGAATGATGTGTGGACTCTAGTGCCTAAGCCTTCACACAAGAACATTATTGGAACAAAATGGGTATTCAGAAACAAGCTGAATGAACAAGGTGAAGTGGTAAGAAACAAGGCTAGATTGGTTGCACAAGGTTATAGTCAACAAGAGGGGATTGACTATACTGAAACCTTTGCACCAGTTGCTAGACTTGAAGCAATCAGGTTACTTCTATCTTATGCTGTTAATCATGGAATAACCTTGTATCAGATGGATGTTAAAAGTGCCTTCTTAAATGGTTTTATTTCTGAAGAAGTGTATGTTAAGCAACCTCCTGGTTTTGAAGATGTCTCAAACCCAGAACATGTTTTTAAATTGAAGAAATCATTGTATGGTCTGAAACAAGCTCCAAGAGCTTGGTATGACAGACTCAGTAATTTCCTTCTTGAAAAGGGTTTTAAAAAAGGAAAGGTTGACTGCACACTCTTTAGAAAAACAACCAAAGAAGACATTTTAATCATTCAAATTTATGTTGATGATATTATTTTTGGTTCAACTAATGCTTCCTTGTGCAAGAACTTTTCTAAGATAATGCAGGATGAATTTGAAATGAGCATGATGGGAGAATTGAAATTCTTTCTTGGAATTCAAATCAATCAGAAGAAGGAAGGAACTTATGTTCATCAATCAAAATATACCAAGGAACTTCTGAAGAAGTTCAATCTAGATGACTGCAAGATAATGAACACTCCTATGCACTCAACTACCAACATGAGCAAGTCAGATGATGAAGGAAAAGTAGATCAAAAGGTGTACAGAGGTATGATTGGTTCCTTACTCTATCTGACAGCCTCTAGACCAGATATTTTATTCAGTGTATGCTTATGTGCAAGATTCCAGTCAGATCCTAGAGAATCTCATCTTACTGCTGTAAAGAGAATCTTTAGGTATCTGAAAGGAACAACTAATCTTGGACTTCTCTATAAGAAATCCAATGATTATGTGCTAAATGGATTCTGTGATGCTGGAGATAAAATTGAAAGAAAATCCACAAGTGGCAATTGTCAATTTGTTGGTGAAAACCTTATCTCCTGGGCTAGTAAGAGACAAACTACTATAGCTTTGTCTACAGCAGAAGCAGAATACATTTCAGCAGCTAAGTGTTGTACACAACTACTCTGGTTAAAATATCAGTTAGAAGATTATCAGGTAAGCAGTAACAATATTCCTTTATATTGTGATAATACTGCAGCCATTCATTTATCTAAAAATCCTATCCTACACTCTAGAGCCAAACATATTGAAATTAAACACCATTTTATCAGAGATTATGTTCAGAGAGGCATTATAGATATTAAGTTTGTTGATACTGAAAATCAATGGGCTGACATATTTACTAAAGCCTTACCTGTTGAAAGATTTGATTTTATAAAGAAACATCTGAACATGTTTTCAATCTCTGAATGAAATTTTTTTTTTGGTTTTTAAAGTGTAAGAGGTTATGTATATCAGAACTTATGATTCAGATCATCTGAAACACAAGCTCTGAAGTACCTAACTCTGATAGAGAATTTTAAATATCTCAGAGGCTCTGAACTATTTAAGTGGGAAACGTTCAGTATTCACTGCTGAACAGTTGTCCATTAAAATAGCAGTTACCGAGTAAATTTCTGCACGTGGTCTACGTGTGTCAGGTAGTGGGTGGTTAATGATGATTTTTGGTATTCAACCTTCTGTCAATTAGCGTAACTTCCCAAATTTGCTATTTTCATGTTAACTGTACTCATTTAAATAAACTTACACAATACACTTGCACACTATTCACTTTCACAACCTACACTTTCATATTCTCTCTAAACCTCCAACACACTTTCTTTCTCTCTCGTTAGTTTTCCAAACCCTACCCTAATCTCCAACAATGGCCGGACCTTCGTCATCTTCTTCAACAAAGATTCCACCGTTTATGTTCAAGAATCTTCAGATTGTTGGGAACGAGATGGAGTTTCCAGAATCTGAACTCACGTTTCTGTCTGAGAAGATTGTGGATTTTGATAGTCTTTCTGCAAACGGCTTTGAAGTTAAGCAGTACTTTACATCACAAAAATGGGATAAGTACTTCGACATGCTTAACGGTCCTATCTACCCAGACTTGCTTAAGAAATTTTGGATGAAAGCAAGAGTGTTTGACAAACATGAAGCAAAGAAGGAAGAGATTGCTGCTATTGAGAGGAATCCTAGTCTGAAGGGTAAAACTAGGAAGGAAATGGGCTTGCTGGAATTTACAGGTGTTTAGATTAGGTCTAACATCTGTGGGATGAATATGGCTTTCTCACCAATTCATTTCAATGCTCTCCTTGGTCTACCTAACTCTGGGATAGAGTTAGATGCTTTTGAAAAGGATACCAGATATAGAGATGATCTTCTGCATCTCATCTGCACTGACTTTAAGCTAAAAGGGAAAGTCAAAGGATTGACTGACGAGTGCAGAGTTATGTTCAAGATAATCCTTGCTTCTATCAGTCCAAGAGTTGGAGGGACTGATACAATCTCCTGGACGCATCGTCATCTGTTATATTTCCTTCTGACAAGGAAGAGAGTTAATCTTGGAGATTACTTTTTTGAACGAATTTGTGAAGCAATTGTTGCAAGTAAGACTCAGAGGAAAACTACTATAGTTTATCCCAGGTTGTTGTCAGACCTTCTATATCAAGGTCACGTGATTCAGAACTTGCAGAAGTTCCACCCAGAACTAGTTCAGAAGAAGTTTTATCCAGAGATTCTGAATGCTAGTTTTCTATCCAAGATGCGTTTGATTGCATCTAAGCCTGTTGCTCCTCCTAAAGAATTGTCTGTTAGGCTTGAAAATCGTCTGTACGTTGAAGGCTACCCTGTTATTTCTGAAGCTGATGCTGAGCATGTAATTCAGGACTACTTAGAAGTGCTCAGACAAGAAGGTTTTGTTGTTGATAGGAGTATGGTTCCAAAGGCTCCTGCAAACCAGTATAACCCTTCTAGGAAGCAAAAGCGAAAGGCTGAAGCTCAAGATGATCTACCTAAGCCAGATCTTTTGGCTCAAAAGAAAGTTAAAGTTGAACAATCTATGGCTGAGCAAAGGACTAAGAGAAAACATGAAGAATCTGCTACCAAGGCTACTGAAGAAGCTTTAAAAGAGCCTGCTGTTGTTGAGGTATCCAACTCATCTGAAGAATCTGAGTCAGAAGATGAGACTGAATCTGATGAAGAGACTCTGGCTGCACGTTTGAGGAAAAGACCTGCTCCTACTCCTAAAGGTAAAGGTAAGTCTACTCAGTACATCTTTAATGAAAATGAGATTGGATTAGGTTACACCAAACCTCTCAGAACTGTTTTACCAACCTCTAATATTCCAACCTCTGACAACCCTTTGTCTGAACTAGAGAAACATCTTAGTCCAGATCCTCTGAATAACCAAACCTTCACCCAAAAACCTTCATCACCACCAAAACCTAAATCACCTCAACCTCAACCACAAAAAGAAACACCTATCACATCACCATCTGAACCTAAATCACTTATTCCTAACCCTGAACAAGCTTCAACCACAAAACAACAATTTCCAAATGCTGAACCAACATCTCCCATCAAACAACTCTCTCCTGAACCAACCCCTGAACAACTTGCTCCTGAACCAACAGCTGAACATAAAACTCCTGAACCATCTCCTGAACATATTTACCCTGAATCAACTTCTGACATCTCATCATCTGAACCAACCCCTGAACCCCATCCTAACCCAAGTGCTGAACATGCTTCTCCTGAGTGTATTCACACTTGTGCTCCCAAGCCTTCAGAGGCAGAAGTTGTCATTATTGACAATCCTGCTAATGATTCAACCAATCTCTCTACCATTCCCAATCCTTCACCCTCATCATCCAACCCTTTTCGTAATCTATCCACTCAGTTTCATGATGACTTGGTTAGATTATCTTTGCTAAAGGACAGGTTTCTAGTTTGTCCTTCTGATGTGGATTTGGAAGTTTCAAGCATTAAGGCAAGGATTTGCAATGCTTTGGATGGTGCTGCTGAGGAAATTAAGGCTGTGGTTGGAAGAAGAGACTTGGATGTGATAAGCTTCATGAGGGAAAGTCTGGCTAGGGCTGAATTGAAAAGGTTAACGCCTTTCAATCATGACGAACATGAGCGTGCTAAGCTTGCCGCTATATCTGCTGCTGTGAGGCGTCTGTCTGCTTTCAAGGATTGCTGGGTTGATTATACTCTTTTGCAACGTCTTGAGGATCAACGGATTGAGAATGAACGACTGGAAGAAGCTGCTGCTAGAGTTGCCGAGTTGGCAAATGAGCTACATAATGAGGATGCCACAGAAGAGGATGTACTGAATGTGCTGAACCAGGATGATGTCCTGATGATTGATTACCCAGAGGAAGGTGAACCCTCTGATAATGGCAAGGCACCCTTGGTTGAAGAACAAGCGCCTTTGGTTCAAGATCAAGCTCCTGTTGTTGCTCCTATTGTTGGTGATCAGCTGCAGATCTTTCAAGAAGCTCTGAGGGAGCAGCAAGAAGGTTTGGAAAGGCAAAGGACAGCTCACCTCAACTTGGAATCCAAAGTGGATGGTCTGGTTTCCAACGTGGGATCTCTGAATGACAAATTCGACCAGCTCTTAGCCTTTCTTAAGAAACCCTAGGATTCTATGCACTTGTTTTGAGCTTTCTTTTTATTTTCTTGTTTATCTTCTGAACACTTTTTCTGGTTTATCTATTTCAAGTTGTTTTGTTTATGTTTTGCTTGATTACTTATTTCATGTTCACTTGATATTTATATTTTCTTGATAAATAAGAACATAAGAACACAAGATGCTTTTTAAAACGAAAATTTTTTATTAATGCTCCAACAATGTTGAGTACATTGGTAAAAAGAAAAAGAAAAAGACAACCTAATCCTAATCCGATGGATAAAACTCAGAAGAAATCTCTGATTTCTCCTCAGCATCATCTGATGAAATTTCTATGGGATCCGGGTTTTGCTCTTGTTCTTCTTCTTCTTGTTCTTCTTCTGGAACATAGCTAGCCAAAAACTCAACATAGTCAGCATCATCTTCATTCTCTTCAGCTTCAGAGTCTGATGAGATGATTATTATCTCCGCATCTTGTGGTTTCTTGTTGTCTTCTTTATTTTTCTCCTCGTCTTCGCGTTTTTCGTCTTCTTTCTTTCTCTTAAACTCTGCGATGCGTAAACTAAATCTTTTCATTCTTCCTAGTCTCTCTTGATTTACTCGTTTATTCTTGTTTTTACGTGAAGAAGGCATGTTAACTCGCTCACCTTTTATAAACCTTTGAGCGCGTTGGTTTTTGCTTTTGAAATTAATTCACCTTTGTCACAACCACTCTTCTTCTTTGACTGTCTTGGTTATATAAATTTTTTTTACTTTTTGATAATGACAAAAGGGGGAGTAGTTACGCATTAATTGATAAGTGATAAGTTCAAAACTGAAACCACTCTTTTATCTCGCTTTTATCCGTTATGTTAAAAGTTGTTACTTTTAAGTTGTTTCACGTATTTCAATACGGAGACTAAGTTAGTTGAAACTAAAATAAATTTCATAAGTAAGGATGAGTTAAGAGTGCAATTTTAACTTAGCCTTATGAGACTTAGGGGGAGAGCTTGCAAACCTCTCACTCTGAAGAAAGATATGAAATTTGTTTTATTTCAAACCATCTTAATCTTATACTAAATTAAAATATCATGGATAAAACATAAAGTTCAGACTTTGTGGAGTATCAATCTTAGGGGGAGCTTGCAAACCTCATAAACCTAAGAGAAACATGATAAGTTAATTTAACAACAATTGTCAATTAATACTGATGTTTGTCATCATCAAAAAGGGGGAGATTGTTGGAACAAAATTGATTTAAAAATGTTTGCCCCTAAATCTATAAAGGTTTTGATGATAACAAAGTATTAATTAACAATTGGAAGGACTAAAAATTTATTTTAAGTGCGCAGATATAAGCATCATATAAGCTCTGAGTGAAGTTCAGAGGATGTGAATTCAGAAGTTCACAAGCGCTCAGAAGATGTTGGACTTCAGAAGTTACAACATTCAGAGGATGAAGTCTTCAGAACTTCTTGACTGACTACTAAGCTTCATCAAAGTCTGAAGATCTCTTTGAAAGCTGTGAAGATTCTCTTTGTTAGTCAACTCTTCTACCAATGAAGAAAAGGACCCTTCAAGCCTGATCAGTTCAGCTACCCTCAGTTTGTCTGTTCTCTTTTGAGAACGTGGGTTTTCAGTTTTGTTAGCTGAATAAGGAAAGTCCACTCTGCAGTAGTCAAAGTAACTGAAACTCTTTCTTAGTTTTGGATACAACCAAACTGCATCAAGACAGACTGCTTGAAGACAAAAGATTATCAACTCCAACGGTTCTTTTTGCAACGACTCTTTTCTAGTGGTATATATACTAGAAGAATCAGCTACAACAAATACAATTATTAAGGATTGAACGTACGCTGAACAAACTCTGAACTTTGTGATATACAAGCTCTGAACCGCTGTTAAGTGTTTTTGCACTTAGTCTAATACTCTGTACTCTTTGTATTGGCTCTCTTTAGGTTCTGTTAAGAGCATTTGTATATTGTTATATACTTTTCTATTACTTGAGGAAACTTAAGCTTGTGTGCTTAAGTGTGAAGTCTTAAGCTTGTGTGCTTGAGCATTGTTGAGAAGTCTCTTGCTTGTGTGCTTGAGCAGGTGTAATCTTGTGTGATTATAGTGAACTCCCTTGGAAGTGCAAGGGGACTGGACTACTCTCGTTTTGTGAGAGGAACCAGTATAAATTGCTTGTGTGATTTCTCTCTCTCTATCTTGCTTTTATTTGTGTTATTTATCCGCTGCTAACGTAGTTGAGTTAAGAACTTGAAAAAGTTTTAACTTGGCTAAAACACAATTCAACCCCCCCCTTCTTGTGTTTTCACACCTTCACTTTCTGCTCCTCAAAGCTTGCAATTGTAAGTTAGATTTGACCAGCTGATAATTGCCGCCGAACTTGAACTCTAGCAGGTTGGCAATTTTCAAATGTGAATAATTTATGTTTATCATTGTTGTTTATCATAAGTAACTATTAGAATTTGGGAGACCTATGCACAACCACAAAAGCTAGCTTGAGAGTTGAGGTTTGCACCTCACTTATAAAGGCTATCTTTACCATATCTCTAGTCAATGTGGGACTTCTAACACATCCCCTCACGTCCAGAACTGAACAAGCTGGAACGTGGGATCAACAACAACGGGTGGCCCAAATATGGGAGGTCTCCACAACAAACAACAAATGGATCTAGGATAAGCTCTGATACCATATTAGAATTTGGGAGGCCTATACTCAACCACAAAAGCTAGCTTGAGAGTTGAGGTTTGCACTACACTTATAAAGGCTATCTTTACCATATCTCTAGCCAATGTGGGACTTCTAACAGTAACTTTTAAGTTTACCTTTTTAAGAGGTAATTAGTAGCACCATGTGAATAATTTATTTTTACACTGATACATCCTATAATGGTTTAAACTTATTTTTAGAAAAATGATTGTCTAAATGGTTGCATTTAAAGGTGAGATGACACATGCGAGTCTTCAACTGAATCCTGAAAGATATACTGGTTACACCACTCCATCTGCAAGAAGGATATGGGATGTTGTCTACTCTGAGAACTGCCCCAAATGTAAGTTGTGTTCGGAAACAACAATCTTATATCTTGTCTGTTGCTTGTGACGTGAATATTAGTTTGTGATACGAATTAGAGTGCTTAATTCGTAAGGATAGCGGAAGCAAACAACTAATAACGAAGATACTAGGTACCACCCTTATTGGTCGTATTCTATTAAGTGTTTTGGGTATTTGTTTCTTTTGTTTTAGTGAAAACAGCAAGGGATAGGCAATGTTAAACTACACCAATAGCCTAACAAAGAGATTAGCACTCAACACCAATTGAGCTAATCGGACTATTTTCAAGGTGACACTTGCAAATAATCAGGTGAAAATGTAGACACAAATTCTAATTTGACTGAAATTGTTCTTGTTTATTTTAATGATTCAAAAATGATCATACATGGCTTATATGGCCGAAAATGCATAGCCAAATTACAACACAAATAAAAATGCAACATAAAATGCAATTAAACTAGTAATAAAAATGACATTTATGAAATCAGCTATTGTAACTCCTTCTCTATAACTAGCCACACGCCATTTAAGGCTTTGATTGTCCTTTTTATGCTCCTTGTGTAACCACTCTGGATAGGCTTTTAAATGGCTGAATTTTATTTGTCTTAATTGATGAAAAATGATTAAAATAGCCAAGTAATTAAACTCAGCCCTTGATGATGACTCAAAACAGCCCCCACGCCATTAACTCCCTTTTGAATGTCACTTGTGTTGATTTCAAACTCTTCTGGATTAATTTTCGTATCATCCCCTCCCCCTTTGAAAGGAATTGACCTCAATTCTTGAATACCATCATCATCTAAATATGGTGAGAGATCTCCAATATTGAAAGTAGCATGTACTCCATATTCTCCGGGCAGCTCAATCTTGTATGCATTGTCATTGATCTTTGATATAACTTCGAAAGGACCATCAGCTCTAGGCATGAGCTTATTCTTTCTCTTGCTTGGGAATCTTTCTTTTCTCAAATGGACCCACACAAGATCACCTTCATTGAACAACTTAGGCTTCTTATTCTTGGACCTTTGCTTGTAGACTTCATTTACCGCCTTGATTCTTTCTTGCACTTGCTTATGTAGCTTGATCATTGATTTGAGTTTGGCCTCGGCATCTGGATGAACTAATTCCTCTTTTGGCATAGTTATCAATTCCAATGGCAAGTAAGGATTCACACCATAAACAACTTCAAAAGGAGAATGATTAGTAGCATATGTAGGGGACCGGTTGTAGGCAAATTCAGCATGAGCTAGCTTCAAGTCCCAATCCTTTTGAGTCTTGCTAACCAAACCACGCAGCAAAGTACCAAGAGTTCTATTAGTCACCTCGGTTTGCCCATCGGTTTGAGGGTGATGGGAAGTACTAAACAGCAACTTAGTACCCAATTTCCTCCATAATGTGTTCCAAAAATAACTCAAAAACTTTGAATCACGATCGGAAACAATAGTTTTAGGAACTCCATGTAAACGTACAATCTCACGAAAGTACAAATCAGCAACATTACTAGCATCATCTGTTTTGTGACAAGCTACAAAGTGTGCCATCTTTGAAAACCTATCAACAACAACCATAATAGCATCTTTACCTCGCTGTGTACGGGGCAAAGCCACAATGAAATCCATGCTCACATCCATCCAAGGACCACTAGGTGTTGGTAATGGAGTATATGCCCCGGGTTTGAAAGAACTCTTTGCCATATGACAAGTAACACACTTGCTAATGACTTTTTGCACATCTCCTAACATCTTTGGCCAATGAAAGTGTTCTTTTAAAATCTCCAAGGTCTTTGTAATGCCAAAATGACCAGCCAAACCTCCACCATGAGCTTCACGAACTAGTAACTCACGAATTGAATGCCTTGGGATGCAAAGCCGATTCTCCTTGAACAAAAATCCATCCTGCACTATGTACTTTCCAAATGCTCCATTTTCACAATTAGAGTATATTTCACCAAAATCCACATCCTCTTTATAATAATCTTTCAAAGTCTCAAAACCAAGTAAGCGAGTTTCAAGAATTGAAATTAAAGCATACCTCCTTGAAAGTGCATCAGCCACCACATTACTCTTACCATCCTTGTATTTTGAAGAGAAATTAAAAGATTGAAGAAATTCCACCCATTTAGCATGCCTTGGACTCAACTTTTGTTGCCCATTGATATACTTCAAAGACTCATGATCTGAATGCAATATAAAGTGATTAGAACGCAAATAATGACTCCAATAATCAAGAGCTCTCACAATGGCATAGAACTCTTTGTCATAGGTGCAATAGTTCAATCTGGCTCCCCCTCGTTTCTCCGAGAAATAAGCTATAGGCCTTTTGTTTTGTATCAAAACAGCCCCAATGCCAACTCCACTAGCATCACATTCAACTTCAAATGGTTGAGTGAAGTCGGGTAAAGCTAAAACAGGAGCTTCACAAAGCTTTAACTTAATCAATTCAAAAGCCTTTTGTGCTTGCTCATTCCACACAAACGCACCCTTCTTCAAACATTCGGTCATGGGACTTGCTATAGTGCTAAAATTCTGGATAAAGCGCCGATAAAATGATGCAAGACCAAGGAAAGATCTCACCTCCGAAACTGTTGTAGGGCTCGGCCAAGTCTTGATAGCATCCACCTTTGTTTGATCAACTGATACTCCATCTTTAGACACCACATATCCAAGAAACACCACACTTTCAACCAAGAAATCACACTTTTCCTTCTTCCCATAGAGTTTTTGTGCTCTTAGGGTCTCAAAGATTTGTTTCAAATGAGTGAAATGCTCCTCAATAGACTTGCTATACACCAATATGTCATCAAGATAAACAACAACAAACTTACCCAAAAAAGGCTTGAGTACTTCGTTCATGAGCCTCATAAAGGTGCTAGGTGCATTTGTGAGCCCAAATGGCATAACTAGCCATTCATATAGACCATGCTTAGTCTTGAATGCCGTCTTCCATTCATCACCTTCACGCATTCTGATTTGGTGATATCCACTCCTTAGATCGATTTTTGAAAAGATAACCGACCCATGTAACTCATCAAGCATATCATCTAGTCTTGGAATGGGAAAACGATATTTGATGGTTATGTTGTTCACCGCCCTACTATCGATACACATTCTCCATGAACCATCCTTCTTAGGAACCAACAATGTCGGGACAGCACATGGGCTCATTGATTCACGCACATAACCCATGCTTATCAATTCTTCAATTTGTCGTTGCAACTCCTTTGTCTCCTCTGGATTGCACCTATAGGCAGCCTTGTTTGGTAATGGGGCTCCCGGAATTAGATCAATTTGATGCTCAATCCCACGGATAGGTGGCAAACCAATTGGTAGTTCAATTGGAAACACATCTTCATACTCACCCAAGACAGCCTCCAATTGTTGTTTAAGAGGTGTCTCTACATTATCTTGTTTAGCATTCTTTGCAACCAACATGTAGAATAATTCACCATTATCAATAGCATCCTTCACTTCATTTTCAGTAGCAAACATAGCGAGGCTAGGCTTTTTACCTCTTTTTGTAATCATGGAACAGACTTCATTTGATGCCATTGGTTTCAACACAATTCTCTTGCCATTGAAGTTCAATTCATGCTCATTGGACCTTCCTCTATGCGTCACATCCCTATCAAATTGCCAAGGGCGTCCCAAAAGTATGTGACTTGCATCCATAGGCACCACATCAGACAAGATTTCATCAACATAAGACCCCATGGTCAATCCCACACGCGTCTGCCTTGTGACATTTATGCTACTTCCATTGTCCAACCAATGTAGTGCATAAGGCTTAGGATGTTTTGTTGTGAGCAATCCTAATTTAGACACTATTTCAGTTGAAGCTGCATTGGTACAACTACCTCCATCCACAATGACACTACACCACTTATCCTTCACTTGACACTTAGTGTAGAAGATTTGATTCCTTTGATCTCCTTCCACGGGTACAGCCTTGGCTTGCAAAGTTCTGAGCATCAAAGTATCATATATGGGAGGTCCATATACTTCTACCTCATCATCATCTTCAACAATTTCAACTCCATCACTTTCAATATTGCCACCAAATGAACCACCAGATTCTTCCTCTTCCTTAACCAACTCATCACGCATGCTAATTGCTTCTCGGAGGGTCACAACTCGTTGATTAGGACAAGCTCTAGAAAAGTGTCCAAAGCCTTGACACTTAAAACACCTAACCTTTGACAGGTTAGTCTCCTTGGTCGTGGCAATGGGTTGTTTAGGAGTAGGATCACTTTGTTTTGGTTGATTCACCATTGGTTTAGTGCTAGGGGCTGGATTTGCACTACCCGACACACCTCCCTTGGACCAACCACTTGAACTCCCAGCATTATATCTACTCTTGTTTTGATTTTCAATCTTCAAGCACAAGGTGCACAAAGTGTTGAAATCCGTGTAATTACAAAGCTCCACAGCAAAGGCTATGTTCTTATTCAGCCAACGAAGGAAACGGCTCATTCTTTGCTCTTCATTTTCCTCCACTTCACCCATTAGGCATAGGTTCTCAAACTCATCAATGTACTCAGTGACACTCATTTTGCCTTGCACCAAATCTGAAATCTTCTTATACAAATTCAGTCGGTGGTTTGATGGTACATATCTTTTGCGCAACTTCCTCTTCAAGGACTGCCAAGAGCGGATTTTCTCCTTCCCATCTCGTGTTCTTCTAGTTTTCAATCCCTCATACCACAACGATGCACTTTTGTCAAGTTTCAGAATAGCATATTTGCAACGCTTCTCATCATCAAGATCCTTGAAGTCAAACATTCTATCAATCTTGCGCTCCCATTCTAAATAAACCTCCGGGTCTGCACTACCATTGAATTCAGGTAGTTCGGTGATTTTGAACTCATCCACGTTTGGACGTGGTTCACCCCTTCTAGGCCTCCATCGTTCATCTCTCAAATCGACGTTCCTTAAGGCTTCACGCAATCTGTCCATGAAATCATCGCTGTCGAAATCCATTGTTGTCACGTAACAAGGAATCAGAGCCGTGCTCTGATACCACTAATGATACGAATTAGAGTGCTTAATTCGTAAGGATAGCGGAAGCAAACAACCAATAACGAAGATACTAGGTACCACCCTTATTGGTCGTATTCTATTAAGTGTTTTGGGTATTTGTTTCTTTTGTTTTAGTGAAAACAGCAAGGGATAGGCAATGTTAAACTACACCAATAGCCTAACAAAGAGATTAGCACTCAACACCAATTGAGCTAATCAGACTATTTTCAAGGTGACACTTGCAAATAATCAGGTGAAAATGTAGACACAAATTCTAATTTGACTGAAATTGTTCTTGTTTATTTTAATGATTCAAAAATGATCATACATGGCTTATATGACCGAAAATGCATAGCCAAATTACAACACAAATAAAAATGCAACATAAAATGCAATTAAACTAGTAATAAAAATGACATTTATGAAATCAGCTATTGTAACTCCTTCTCTATAACTAGCCACACGCCATTTAAGGCTTTGATTGTCCTTTTTATGCTCCTTGTGTAACCACTCTGGATAGGCTTTTAAATGGCTGAATTTTATTTGTCTTAATTGATGAAAAATGATTAAAATAGCCAAGTAATTAAACTCAGCCCTTGATGATGACTCAAAACAGCCCCCACGCCATTAACTCCCTTTTGAATGTCACTTGTGTTGATTTCAAACTCTTCTGGATTAATTTTCGTATCAGTTTGTTTTTATGATTTATATCTTGAGTGAAAGATATCTTGAAACCGATCAATATCGTAGAAGAGGAACCAAAACTGATGTCTGCAGTATTATGCAAAATCTCCAAGCTTTGTTGGTGTGTATATTTTATAACAAGAAAGGTTTATGTTTTGTAGATCTTTCGCAAGAATCGTGTCAGGAGGAAAATTTTTGTATAAATTGATATCAGGTCTCCACTCCTCCATATCAGTACATATAGCTGCGATTACCTAGTTGAAGAAGCTACAAATATGGTAAATCTTCTATTCCTCTTTTCTGAAGTAGCTGACACCCTATTTACTATGCGAAAAGTGAAAGCATTTTCTAAAATTTGTGTTCACTTTAATTTGCTAACATGGAGATAAGAGACTCTTTTTTTTTTACCGAAGAGTACTCTTGAAGTAGACAAAGTGTGTGCTTTTTTTGGAACAATGAAAATGCCAAAATTAATTCATTATTTCCAAATATAAATCACTACCTAACATTTTATCTTCTTTCCATCACAATGGTTCTCTTCAAGAGAGTCCCACATGTTGGTGTAAGCCCTAGAGGCCAATTATGTTGGTGTAAGCCCTAGAGGCCAATTATTCATAATTGCATAATAAATGTATTGAATAATTTACTTATTAAATAAAGGCTTTTCTTTATTATGTTTATGTGTTAAATAATAATAGAGTCCCTAGAATAGTAAGTTCATTGTATGGAACGTTAAGTATGACTTAATCGTGAGATTCCATTAAATATAAGAACACTATTCTTAAACATATCCATAGTCGAGCTTTATTGTGAAATGGGATAACGTTAAAGCATAAAGACTATTATGTTGGTAGACTGATGATCATATCTCACTGATCATGGATAATGAGTTATCAAGTCTTCACATAGATATAAATGTTAAGGGTAACTTTATATCGGATTGACCCACCATGAGAATACTACATAGAGTGTTATGAAATGTCATAAGTTTTCTCATAGTGATAAAAGGTGTATTCCACCCTTCGACCTGAAACCACTATGTACCCTAGATGCAGGAGTGTAATACCTTGTTGCCATTCAAACGTTATCCGTAACTGGATAATTATAAAGTTGGTTGATGGGTATCCCACGAATCATGCTGAGGGACATGAGTGACCTAGATGGAATTTGTCCCTCCTACATAACGGGAGATATGTCTATGGGCCCAATATTGAACTAGACAAGGATGACATACTATGCCTTGTGTTCAATATAGACATGAGGACAAAAGGGTAATTGTGCACAAGATATTTATCACGGAAAGGTTAGTCAGATCACGTGACATTCCTGTGACTTGGGTAACAGTGATGTGTTGCTAGATACCGCTCACTGTTTATAATATTTCGATTAATATTATTGCCAACGTCATAAGAACCTACAGGGTCACACACATAAGGACAGTTATGAAGGGAAAAATAAGTAAGACTTATTGTGGGGGTGCAGTTAGTGAAAAACGGTTATTGGGCTTGAGAAGCCCAATTTCGTGTAAACTAAAGACCTCATAAGAAACTCTATAAATAGAGCCTTATGAAGTTCAGTAGTTACGTTTTTGAAACCCTAACTGAGTTTAGAAAAATTCTGAATTTCTCTATACCCTAAACCGCACAAAATTCCCTCAGCCTTCATCCAAGAACAGCTAGCACTGTGAGATCGAAGGTTCCTGTTCGTGTGGACTAAGTGGAGGTGCTGCAAGTGCGGTGCTTGTGATCGACAAAGGCGGCCACAGATTTGTTCTTCAAAGGTAATATTCTAGACCTGATCATGCTCATTCACAAGAATCCATTGATGGGAAATTTTAATTTTAAAATTCCGCTGCGTTTATAAAAGTGTTTTATGAAACGATTTCCCAACACCACATCTTATTGGCAAGTTAAAATGAACATATTTTGAAAATGCAACTAGAAAATGTTTTCATAAAGTCAACGGGGCCTTAAAGTTTCTGTTTCAAAAGAAACATTTTCATTGCTTTCATGATAATGATATCAAGACAGTATAGCATATTTAAGCATGTAGGTACTCCTCTGTTATCATTGCTTTCATGATAATGATATCAATACAGTATAGCATATTTAAGCATGTAGGTACTCTTCTGTTATATTTTTTTTTCTTATATGCACAAAAATAAGTTGGCAACATATAAATTGTTACTCTAATGCAAAGCATAAATTAAGAAGATACTAACTTCTTTCCTTCCTTTTTATTATTCTATTGGGGACAAAATCTGACTTTGTTGTATGATCGAGTCCTAAAATACCCCGATCATGTCTGATATTTAATTTTTAAATTTGGAAAAACAAATATACAGATCGTGGCTGGTGAATTTTCTGATGATTTAAGTTTGAGGTGGAAGGCAGTTTCAAACAATTAGTAATTGGAAGAGAAGGGGGAAATCGGAAGAGACGGGGAAGGAATGAAAGAAGAAGGAAATCAAAAAGAGATCACATGTGTTGTGCCTTTTTATCTTGAATTTAATCTTGACCGTATATTTTGATCCAACAGTTGATATTATATCCTCTCATCTCTCACAATAAAGCACTCCTCTCACTTGAAGTGTCCCCTATATATATATATATATATATATATAAATGATATGCGAGTTGATAAATTCAAATAAGGCACAACCTAAGAGTGAGATATTGATACTTCAAGGTTTGTTTATGCAGCAGATTATATAGGTTTGCTATGCCGCATAGCTCAAGGTTGCAGGTATTGTGCTTTCGGATCATCTATCCTTGTGAAGGTTAAAGATGACATGCATCTGTCAAGGTTAGTGCAATGGCTACTTTGGCTTCTTTCTTAGATCTCAATAGAGATGTGAATAATGAAGTGCATCAAGGTTATTTGTTAATTTCATGTTTTCCGGCCTCAGTAATCTTCAATCGGTTTATGATTGAAAAATTGTATGAATCTTTACATCTCTCTAATTAGATTGGATAAGAAATGGAAGTGAATCATATTGAATAACTCGGTATCTTCTCGACATATTCTTTCTTTGACATTGCCAATGTGCTTTATATATGAAGTTGACTAAAATTTCCTATTCATATAGCCCATCACACCATTGGAGCAATGTGAATGGCTGAATAAATCGTTGACAGAAATCTGGCCCAACTATTTTAACCTCATGCTTTCATCAAGGTTATCATCTATAGTTGAGGTAAACTTTCACCGCCTTTTCTCAACTTTATAATCGTAGTTATTCTTTTTTATGCAGAAGATAACACTGAAATTGCATATTAACTTTTAAGTTGAAGTACATTTATCTATTCAACATAATTAATTTTTTTTGTTTTTGTTTTTGTTTTTGTTTTGTGTCCCTAGTCACATTTAAAGCTCCGGAGACAACGATTTCTTGTAAGTACTTTCTCCTAATTTTTATTTAGTATTCCAAAATAGTTTAAACATTTCATAGATGGCGAATTTTTGGTTGACATATACTGAACTAGAGCAATCTTATTATGATTGTGGATATTTCTTTTCATGATGTTTCAGGTTTGTACATGCTTTTAGTCCTAACTAGTCATAATATATGTTGGAAAATATTTAGTTTCCTAGTTTGTTATTTCTAGAAGATTCTAAAATATTCTAGTTTGTTATTTCTAGAAGATTCTAGAAGACGGTTGGATGCAAATGGGTGTTTACTGTGAAGTATAATTCAGATGGGTCAATCGAAAGGTACAAGGCTCGATTGGTGGCTAAGGGTTTTACTCAAACCTATGGTATAGACTACTCAGAGACTTTTGCTCCTGTTGCAAAATTGAACACTGTCAGAATTCTCTTGTCTCTTGCTGCTAACTTAGATTGGCCCATACATCAGTTGGATGTTAAGAATGCTTTTCTCAATGGTGATTTAGAAGAAGAAGTATATATGGACATTCCTCCTGGCTTTGAAGACAAGTTTGGATCAAATGTATGCAAACTAAATAAGTCTTTGTATGGATTAAAGCAGTCTCCTAGAGCTTGGTTTGAAAAATTCACTTATTCCATGAAGAAACAAGGGTACATTCAAGGACAAGCTGACCACACCTTGTTCACAAATTTCTCCCAAGATGGAAAAATTGCTGTCCTAATTGTTTATGTTGATGATATCGTCCTTACTAAAGATGATATAGTTGAAATGGCAAGAGTAAAAGAGAAATTAGCATTAGACTTTGAAATCAAGGACCTGGGATCCATGAGATATTTTCTTGGTATGGAGGTTGCTCTATCAAAAGATGGTATTGTAGTTTCCCAACAAAAATACATTCTAGATTTATTGAAAGAAACAGGAATGAGTGGATGTCGACCGGCAGATACTCCCATGGATCCTAATGCAAAACTTCGGGAAGAAGGTAGTGTTCCTGTTGATACTGGAAGGTACCAGAGATTGGTTGGGAAACTGATTTATTTGTCACACACTAGACCTGACATTGCTTTCTCGGTTAGTGTAGTAAGTCAGTTTATGCATTCTCCTTTTGAAGAACATCTTGAGGCAGTCTATAGGATACTGCGATATTTAAAAGCAAATCCGGGAAAGGGATTATTTTTTAAGAAGACAAGTGAAAGAAATGTGTCTATCTTTACCAATGCTGATTGGGCAGGTTCAGTCACTGACAGAAGATCAACCTCCGGATATTGTACCTATGTTTGGGGTAATCTTGTGACATGGAGGAGCAAGAAACAAGGAGTTGTAGCAAGAAGTAGTGCAAAAGCTGAGTTTAGAGTTATGGCTCAAGGTATTTGTGAAGGATTATGGATCCACAGAATCCTAGAAGAGCTTAAGATGAAAATTGAGCTTCCATTGAAATTATACTCTGACAGTAAAGCCGCTATTAGCATAGCTCATAACCAAGTTCAACATGACAGAACCAAGCATATTGAGATCGACCGACATTTCATAAAAGAGAAGTTAGATGCCGGAATCATATGTCTACCTTTTGTAACTTCGAGTCAGCAAACTGCAGATATCTTGACCAAAACCTTAGCAAGACCCACCTTTGAGCATTTGATCGGCAAGTTGGGCATGATAGATATCTATGCACCAACTTGAGGGGGGGTGTTGGAAAATATTTAGTTTCCTAGTTTGTTATTTCTAGAAGATTCTAAGCTTATCTATTATTTCCTTTTATGTTTGTACTCTTCCTATTTAAACCAGCCTTGAGCTGAGGAATAACACACAACAGTATTCACTTATTATTTTCTACAATATATTTCCTCAAAGACTCAAACGCTGCTGTTCTCATCTGCTGTTATTGACCATAAATTGTTTTATGATTTTATATAATTTTAATCAGAATTTAGTTTCACGGTTGTTGCAATATCTGATTTTGGCATCATAATGTTTTTTCACGTTATTCCAACTTTTCAGGGTCTAGCAATTATTGCTTTCAATTATGGAAAATTTAATGCCAAGACCTTGTGAGAGGTTCTTAGTCTTGGACCACACATATAGGCACACAAGAACATATAGGCATATAAGTCAAGAACAATTTCATATGTGGGTGAGTGGATAGTGTTGCTTGTACCTACTGTACGCATGCTTATATGCTTGTACACTTGAATGTTTTATTTTTGAGGTTTGCAGATCGAGCCACTTGTGAAACCAACGAGGGACATAATAAAAGAGAAAAATTTAGTTTTTTGTCTCTAAAAGTAAGCAGTGGTCTGTTTAAGTTTATGGCTATGTCTTTTTGTTTCCTGTTGATGCTATTGGCTTATTAAGTGCCTTTATTTTTGCAGATAATCACAATGCTTTGACAATTGTTAGCATATGGTCCCAGTGGTTTTCGTAAGTGCATCACTGTTTTGCCTTTTCACCCCCTTGTAAGCTTTAGTTCAACTTTTCTCGGCTCTTCTCTGAAGTAGCTGAGACCCTATTTACTATGCGAAAAGTGAAAGCATTTTATAAAATTTGGGTAGAAAATGTTATCATAAAGTCAATGGGGCCTTAAATTTTCTATTTCAAAAGAAACATTTTCATTGCTTTCATGATAATGATATCAATACAGTATAGCATATTTAAGCTTGCAGGTACTCTTCTGTTATATTTTTTTTCTTATATGCACAAAAATAAGTTGGCAACATATAAATTGTTACTCTAATGCAAAGCATAAATTAAGAAGATGCTAACTTCTTTCCTTCCTTTTTATTATTCCGGTGGGGACAAAATCTGACTTTGTTGTATGATCGAGTCCAAAAATACCCCAATCGTGTCAGAAATTTGTATTTCACTTTTTCTCTTTGTCCTGCGAGCTGTAACCAAAGTGAGTATAATTTGCCCTGATTTTAATTGATTGATCTTGATATATACTTTTCTTCTTTTAGAACTTTCAGTTAAGAAGTATTCATGATGCAATCTATGTTTAGGCTGCAGATTATCTCGAGGAGGCTGAGTACAATACAGGTAATCCTAATGCGGACCTTAAAACAGAATCCTTGATAAAACAGCTTCTTTACAACCCCAAGCTTCAAGTTGCATGTCCTGTTCCATTTGATGAAGCTAAGTTGTGGAAAGGCCAAAGTGGACCTGACCTCAAACGAAAAATTCAACATCAATTCAGAAACATCAGGTATTAACTAAAAGTTAATGGAAGACGTAGCTCTCGCCTTAACTAAATAGTATCATTTATTCACTAGCAGATCTACACACAAAAAAACTGCCACATATCTTTTCTACCTTTTCATTTAAATGAATCTTTCTATCTAAATTATTAAATATTATTGTCTGATTTTCGTTTTCTTTTTCTAATAGGGCTCTGCAAAGAATTTGCCTAGATCATGCACTTCAAGGCCCAGTCCAAGGCTGGTAAGTTTGTGAACTATAGTTCTATTTTCTTATCATTGCGATTTCATTTTTGGTGTTACTAATACTTCCGACTTCTGAACTATGTTGCAGTGATTTTTCCCTCAATATGTTGTATCACAAATCACCACACCAATCTTCTTTGTAAACGCGACATATGACTCATGGCAGGTTAGATTGTTTTGTTGCCCAATATAATTTAGTAATTGATGTTTTTTTGGTGTTAGCTCTGAATAAATGAGATATACAACAAGTCTTTTCCCTGATCCTCGAGATGTTGTGTTGATTCAGATTAAGAACATTTTGGCACCAGGTGTTGCTGATCCTCAAGGGCACTGGCAATCTGGCATAGCTGCAAGCCAGATATAAACAACTGCTCTTCTAATCAACTTGATCTAATGCAAGGTGAATTTTTTGTTCTGAATTTTTTCCTTCATAGGTTGTCAAATCCTAAGTCCTAACTGCAAGATATTACAGAATTTATCTAACTTCACTTTTACCATGACTTGATTTTCAGGCTTTAGAACACAATTTCTAAGAGCAATGAGTGTAGCTTCAATTTCACGAGTAGATTCTAATTTATGAATGATTTTGTGTAGTTTATTTATCACAATGATTTTGACTTTGTTCTTGCTCTTGCCACCGCATCTCCTTCATTGCATGAACTGACTTGATGATTCCCTCTCATAAGGTATTCGACAAGATCGACAAGATTCGTTGCGTGTGACCGACTTGATGATTCTTTTTGGAATTACTTCTTGAGTCCTTTTTTTGGTATTCATTCTGTCCAAAAGGGTTTCTTTATCAAAGTCGTGTTGTTTACCCTTCATTGTTCTCTCAGACTCTCTGAAAATCTATATGAAATTAAATGAATTAACTTTGCCTTTCTTCTACAATATGCAGTGGTTGACATAGAGAGTTGCAACGGGAATTAAACGCATTAATTTTGACGGTCTCTAGTGGCAAGCTTTTGATACAAAGGGCTAGGTGAGTGTGTAGTTTTTGCCTGCTTTCTTCTCTTGAATAAACAAACAGGGAGTGAATGTAACAATAACATGATGATTTTGATGTAAAATTTTTGCTGGTGTTTTTTCTTCTTTGAAGTATGTGGTTGCAGAGTAAGCTTTTAATGGAATTGTAGCATATGTCATGGCAATAGCAAATAGTAAATCAGCGTCCTTCTGTTCTAGATACACAATTTACTACTCATCTTTCCAAACTGAAGCTAAAAATTTATTGGTTATACATAATAATGAAACTCACGTGTTGTCGATCATCATAAAGATTTTTGGTCTTCAGAGGATTATACCTTCAAGTAGTCACAATGTAATGTTTTTTTTAGACCTGGTAGTTTTTTTTGAGTAATTATCAATTACTAATGCAACTTGCATTTTAATACTTGCAAATCTTAAAGATCAAAAAGAAAATTTTCATAAAGCAAATGTACTACATCAAGTATGTGAACCACTTACATCTTTCATGACAAACAACTTCAAATTAGGATAGGGATGACAATGGGTAAAGTATGGGTAGGGTACTATAGTACCCATCCCCATACCCGCGTTTGAAAAAATACCCGTACTCATCCTCATACCCGCGGTTTGAAAAAATACTTGTACCCATCCTCATACCCGCGTGAGTAATAACCTTTGTACCCGTCCCCATGCTCTATGGGTACCTAAGTACCCGTACCCGTTACCCGCATTTTTACTAAAAATAAAACGATCGATTATAAAATATCATATCGTTTTAATATAATTAATTTTCTAAAAAGCTTTTAATGTCGACTCATGAAAATTATAAACAAAAATTTGATTAGCATCGTGTTAAAGTTCATTTCTTTTTAACATATTACATTGTGTTTGTATTAGGTTATAGATAAACATTTTATATGGCCTCAATCCGCAGGTTTTGGTGGCCTTATTCGTAATAGTTTTGGATCCTTTCTTGGAGGGTTCTATGGTGTGGCATCTCAGGCTAGTATTCTATATGCTGAGATCATGGCTATGCTTCATGGTTTAGAGTTATGTTGGGATAAATGATTCAAACATGTCATTTGCCTTTCAGATTCCCTACAAACAGTTACTCTTGTTGTAAGAACCCAATATTTTATATGTATATGGTAATTGGTGGTTTTATTATTTTATTGATTAATCATTTTATTCATCTCCGATATAAAGAATAACTCTATTTTTTCTAAATGGAACCATTATTTTATCGGTATGACAATAATAGAATGATTATTTACTTTTATTTTATTTTATACATTTAAATACTTTTAACTAAGCCAAATGAATAGTCATCCTTTCATATATGATATGATCTTCTCCTCTTTCCCTTCATTCCTTAAAACATGGCCACATTCATCTTAGAAAAGAGATTTAATTCTCAATTGTGTCTCTTGAACTCAAAAGTCATAAAAGACTTTTCATGTCTTCCCACTAACCCAAATCAATTGTATTCCCATATCCCTTTGTTTTCCACATCAATACTATATATATACATACATGCTAATGAGTCTCTCACACTATTATACTATGCTCTCAATTATATTTCTATGGCATCAAAGTCAAAAGGCAATGAAGCTATACACGCCTACCTAGCTTCCACAAAACAAACATTTTATACTCTTACAACTCCCTTTATAATTCAAATGATTATCAAGCTTTGTTTTTAGTTTCATTCTCCTTCAATTCAAGTTTAAAACTTTTTCAAGTTCTTAACTTAACTACAACAGCAGCGGATAAATAACACAATAAAACAAGTTAAGAGAGAGAGAGAGAGATCACACAAGCAATTTATACTGGTTCCTCTCACAAAACGAGAGTAGTCCAGTCCCCTTGCACTTCCAAGGGATTTCACTATAATCACACAAGATTACACCTGCTCAAGCACACAAGCAAGAGACTTCTCAACAATGCTCAAGCACACAAGCTTAAGACTTCACACTTAAGCACACAAGCTTAAGTTTCCTCAAGTAATAGTAAAGTATATGAAAATATACAAATGCTCTTAGAAGAACCTAAAGAGAGCAAATACAAAGAGTACAGAGTATTTGACTAAACTGCAAAAACACTTGATAAGAGGTTCAGAGCTTGTATACACAGAATTCAGAGTTTGTTCAGCGCACGTTCAATCCTTAATAATTGTTATATGTATATATTTGAATGCAGCTGATCCTTCTAGTATATATACCACCAGAAAAGAGTCGTTGCAAAAAGAACCGTTGGAGTTGATAATCTTTTGTCTTCAAGCAGTCTGTCTTGATGCAGTTTGTTTGTATCTAAACTGAGTAAGAGTTTCAGATACTTTGACTACTGCAGAGTAGACTTTCCTTATTCAGCTAACAAGTCTGAAGACCCACATTCTCAAGTGAGGACAGACAAAACGAGAGTAGCTGAACTGATCAAGCTTGAAAGGTCCTTTTCTTCATTGGTAGAAGAGTTGACTTGCAAAGGGAATCTTCACAGCTTTCAAAAAGATCTTCAGAGGTTGATGAAGCTTTAGTCACTCAAGAAGTTCTGAAGACTTCATCATCTGAAGGTTGTAACTTCTGAAGTCCAACATCTTCTGAGCGCTTGTGAACTTCTGAATTCACATCCTCTGAGCTTCACTCAGAGTTTATCTGATGCTTATATCTGCGCACTTAAAATAAATTTTTAGTCCTTCCAATTGTTTATTAATACTTTGTTATCATCAAAACCTTTATAGATTTAGGGGCTAACATTTTTAAATCAATTTTGTTCCAACAATCTCCCCCTTTTTGATGATGACAAACATAAGTATTAATTGACAATTGTTGTTAAATTAACTTATCATGTTTCTCTTAGGTTTATGAGGTTTGCAAGCTCCCCCTAAGATTGATACTTCTTAAAGCCAAAGCTTTAAGTTATATCCATGATATTTTAATTTAGTATAAGATTAAGATAATTTGAAATAAAACAAATTTCATATCTTTCTTCAGAGTGAGAGGTTTGCAAGCTCTCCCCCTAAGTCTCATAAGGTTAAGTTAAAATTGCACTCTTAACTTATCCTTACTTATGAAATTTATTTCAGTTTCAACTAACTTAGTCTCCTCATTGAAATACGTAAAACAACTTAAAAGTAACAACTTTTAACTTAACAGATAAAAGCGAGATAAAAGTGTGGTTTCAGCTTTGAAACTTATCACTAATCAATTAATGCGTAACTACTCCCCCTTATGTCATTATCAAAAAGTAAAAAAAAAATTATATAACCAAGACAGTCAAAGAAGAAGAGTGGTTGTTACAAAGGTGAATTAATTTCAAAAACAAAAAGCAACGCGCTCAAAGGTTTATAAAAGGTGAACGAGTTAACATGCATTCTTCACATAAAAACAAGAATAAACGAGTATATCAAGAAAGATCAAGAAGAATGAGAAGGTTTAGTTCACGCATCGCAGAGTTTCGGAGAAAGAAAGAAGAAGAAAAACGCGAAAAAGATGAGAAAGATAAAGAAGACGACAAGAAACCACAAGATGCTGAGATAATAATCATCTCATCAGATTCTGAAACTGAAGAGAATGAAAATGATGCTGACTACGTTGAGTTCTTGGCTGGCTATGTTCCAGAAGAAGAACAAGAGGAAGAAGAAGAAGAAGAGCAAAACCCAGATCCCATAGAAATTTCATCAGAGGATGCTGAGGAGAAATCTGAGATTTCTTCTGAGTATTATCCATCTGATTAGGATTAGGTTGTCTTTTTCTTTTTCTTTTTACCAATGTACTCAACATTGTTAGATCATTAATAAAAAATTTCGTTTAAAAACATCTTGTGTTCTTATGTTCTTATTTATCAAAGAAAATTAGCACAAACAAAAAAAACATAACAAACCACATAACAAGAAAACAAAACAGCTTAAAATAAAATTGTTCAGAAGATAACAACAAAACAGCTTAAAAACAAGTGCATAGAATCCTAGGGTTTCTTAAGGAAAGCTAAGAGGTGGTCAAATTTGTCATTCAGCGATCCCACATTGGAAACTAGACCATCCACTTTGGATTCCAGGTTGAGGTGAGCTGTCCTTTGCCTTTCCACCCTTCTTGTTGCTCCCTCAGAGCTTCTTGAAAGATCTGCAACTGATCAACAACTACAGGAGCTTGATCTTGAACCAAAGGTGCTTGTTCTTCAACCAAAGGTGCCTTGCCTTTATCAGAGGGTTCACCTTCCTCTGGATAATCAATCATTAGGACATCATCAGCAGGAGTAACCTCTTGGTTCAGCTCAGGGATTTCTTCAGCAAGTCTTGCAGCAGCTTCAGCTAGACGTTCATTCTCAATCCTTTGATCCTCAAGACTTTTGAACAGCTTGGAATCAATCCAGCATTCCTTAAAAACAGACATATGCCTTGCAGTAGCAGCAATAGCAGCAAGCTTAGCACGCTCATGTTCTTCATGATTAAACCCAGTCAGTCGTTTCAAATTAGCTCTTGCTAAGCTGTCCTTCAGAAGATACACCAAATCCAAATCCCGTTGACCAATCACAGTCTTGATCTCATCACCCATTGCATCCAGAGCTTTGCAGATTCTAGCCTTGATTAGTGACACCTCCATATCTACATCCGAGGGACACACCAGAAACTTGTCCTGAATATGGGATAACCTAAGTAGATCATCATACAGCTGATTGGAAAGGTTACCAAAAGGGTCAGAGGATGAGGGTGAGATGTTGGGAATGGTAGAGAGTTTTGTTGGATCATTAGCAGGGTTGTCAATGATAACAACTTCTGCTTCTGAAGGGTTAGGAGCACAAGTATGAGTGCGTGCAGGAGAAGTATGCTTAGTACTTGGATTAGGATTGGGTTCAGGAGTTGATTCAGAAGATGAGATGTCAGAGGTTGATTCAGGATAAATGTGTTCAGGGGATGGTTCAGGAGATTTGTGTTCAGGGGTTGGTTCAGAAGCACTTTGTTCAGGGGTTGGTTCAGGAGATTTATGAGGAGAGGGTTGTTTGATGGGAGAGGTTTGTTCAGCAGTTGGAATATCTGGTTGAGGTTCAGATGGTGGAATGTCAGATGATGCTTTTTGTGGTTGAGGTTGAGGTAGAGGTGATTTTGGTTTAGGAGGTGAGGTAGATTTGTGGGTTTCATGAGTAAGAGGTTGATTATTGAGAGGGTCAGGGCTCAGATGTTTTTCTAGTTCAGAAAGAGGGTTATCAGAGGTTGGAATAATTGTGGGTTCAGGAAGTATAGTCCTAAGTGGTTTTGTATAACCTATTCCAATTTCAGCTTCATTAAAGACGTACTTAGGAGTCTTACCTTTAGGATCAGGAACATGTTTCTGACGCAGCCTAGTACTCAGAGTTTCTTCATCAGACTCAGTTTCTGATTCAGACTGAGTTTCAGAGGAGTCACTTTCTTCACTTTCCTCTTCATCATCAACAATAATAGGCTCCTTTGATGATGTTGCAGCAGCTTTCTTAGAAGTAGCTTCATATTTCCTTTTAGTTCTCTGCTCAGCCACAGCTTCTTCTACTTTAACCTTCTTCTGAGCCAGAAGATCTGGTTTTTCTTGTTCAGCTTTCCTCTTAGGTTTCCTCTTAGGATTATACAAGTTTGCAGGAGCTTTTGGAACCATACTCCTATCAACAGTATATCCTTCTTTTCTCAGAACTTCCAGATAGTCTTGGATGATGTGCTCAGCATCCATTTCAGAGATTACTGGATATCCATCCACATACAGACGATCTTCAAGACTGGCTGTAAACTCTTGTGGAGGTGGAACCACTTTTGATGAGATGAGACGCATCTTGGTGAGAAAGCTAGCATTCAGAATCTCAGGAGTGAATTTCTTTTCAACAAGTTCTGGATGGAACTTCTTCAGATTCTCAACAACATGACCTTGATATAGAAGGTCTGAGAGTAATCTTGGATAAGCTATAGCTGTCTTCCTCTGAGATTTGCTTAAGAAGATTGCCTCACAGATCCTCTCAAAGAAGTATTCTCCCAGATTCACTTTCATTTCTTTCAGAAGAAAGTAGATCAGATGACGATGAGTCCAGGAAATTGTATCAGTACCACCAACTCTTGGACTGATAGCAGCTAGTATGATCTTGAATAGCACTCTGCAGACGTCAGTCAAACCCTTGACTTTACCCTTCAGTTTCAAATCTGTACACATCAGAGCCAGAAGATCATCTCTGTACCTTGTGTCCTTCTCAAAAACATCCAACTCTATCCCAGAGTTATCCAAACCAAGCAACGCATTGAAATGAATAGGAGAGAAAGCTAGGTTCATACCACAGATATTTGACCTAATCTGTTTTCCAGTGAATTCCAATAAACCCATTTCTTTCCTAGATTTACCTTTTAAACTAGGATTCCTCTCAATAGCCGCACGTTCTTCCTGTTTAGCTTCAGCCTTATCAAAAACCTTAGCTTTCATCCAGAATTTCTTCAAGAGATCTGGGTAAATAGGACCATTTAACATGCTGAAGTACTTATCCCATCCTTGAGCGGAGAAGTAATGTTTCACATCGAACCCATTTGCCTTCAAACTGTCAAAGTCGATCATCTTTTCAGAAAGAAATATGAGCTCAAATTCTGGAAACTCCATTTCGTTCCCAACGATTTGAAGATTTTTGAACATAAACGGTGGAATCTTTGTTGTTGAAGACGATGAAGAACCGGCCATGATGGAGTTAGGGTAAGGGTAGGAACTAATGAGAGAGAAAGAAGATTTTGTTGAAGGTTTAGAGAGAAAGTGAAAGTGTAGGTTGTGAGAGTGAGAAGTGTGCAAGTGTATTGTGTAAGTTTTATTTAAATGCACACAGTTAACACGAAAATAGCAAATTTGGGAAGTTACGCTAATTGACAGAAAGTTGAATACCAAAAATCATCATTAACCACCCACTACCTGACACACGTAGACCACGTGCAGAAATTTACTCGGTAACTGCTATTTTAATGGACAACTGTTCAGCAGTGAATACTAAACGTTTCCCACTTAAATAGATCAGAGCCTCTGAGATATTTAAAATTCTCTATCAGAGTTAAGTACTTCAGAGCTTGTGTTTCAGATGTTCTGAATCATAAGTTCTGATATACATAACCTCTTACACTTTAAAAGCCAAAAAAAATATTTTCATTCAGAGATTGAAAACATGTTCAGATGTTTCTTTATAAAATCAAATCTTTCAACAGGTAAGGCTTTAGTAAATATGTCAGCCCATTGATTTTCAGTATCAACAAACTTAATATCTATAATGCCTCTCTGAACATAATCTCTGATAAAATGGTGTTTGATTTCAATATGTTTGGCTCTAGAGTGTAGGATAGGATTTTTAGATAAATGAATGGCTGCAGTATTATCACAATATAAAGGAATATTGTTACTGCTTACCTGATAATCTTCTAACTGATATTTTAACCAGAGTAGTTGTGTACAACACTTAGCTGCTGAAATGTATTCTGCTTCTGCTGTAGACAAAGCTATAGTAGTTTGTCTCTTACTAGCCCAGGAGATAAGGTTTTCACCAACAAATTGACAATTGCCACTTGTGGATTTTCTTTCAATTTTATCTCCAGCATAGTCAGCATCACAGAATCCATTTAGCACATAATCATTGGATTTCTTATAGAGAAGTCCAAGATTAGTTGTTCCTTTCAAATACCTAAAGATTCTCTTTACAGCAGTAAGATGAGATTCTCTAGGATCTGACTGGAATCTTGCACATAAGCATACACTGAATAAAATATCTGGTCTAGAGGCTGTCAGATAGAGTAAGGAACCAATCATACCTCTGTAGACCTTTTGATCTACTTTTCCTTCATCATCTGACTTGCTCATGTTGGTAGTTGAATGCATAGGAGTGTTCATTATTTTGCAGTCATTTAGGTTGAATTTCTTCAGAAGTTCCTTGGTATACTTTGATTGATGAACATAAGTTCCTTCCTTCTTCTGATTGATTTGAATTCCAAGAAAGAATTTCAATTCTCCCATCATGCTCATTTCAAATTCATCCTGCATTATCTTAGAAAAATTCTTGCACAAGGAAGCATTAGTTGAACCAAAGATAATATCATCAACATAAATTTGAATGATTAAAATGTCTTCTTTGGTTGTTTTTCTAAAGAGTGTGCAGTCAACCTTCCCTTTCTCAAAACCCTTTTCAAGAAGGAAATTACTGAGTCTATCATACCAAGCTCTTGGAGCTTGTTTCAGACCATACAGTGATTTCTTCAATTTAAAAACATGTTATGGGTTTGAGACATCTTCAAAACCAGGAGGTTGCTTAACATACACTTCTTCAGAAATAAAACCATTTAAGAAGGCACTCTTAACATCCATTTGATACAAAGTTATTCCATGATTAACAGCATAAGATAGAAGTAACCTGATTGCTTCAAGTCTAGCAACTGGTGCAAAGGTTTCAGTATAGTCAATCCCCTCTTGTTGACTATAACCTTGTGCAACCAATCTAGCCTTGTTTCTTACCACTTCACCTTGTTCATTCAGCTTGTTTCTGAATACCCATTTTGTTCCAATAATGTTCTTGTGTGAAGGTTTGGGCACTAGAGTCCATACATCATTCCTTTGAAATTGATTCAGCTCTTCTTGCATAGCTACAATCCAAGCATCATCTTTCAGAGCTTCATCAATCTTTGAAGGTTCCATCATTGAGATAAGACCAACTAAAGATTCCTCATTTCTCAGTTGAGATCTTGTCTTCCTTGGACTATCCTTGTTGCCTAAGATCAGTTCCTCTGGATGTGATGATTTGTATTTGAAGGTATTTCTTGGGGGCTCATCATCTTCAGACTCATCAACATCAGGTTCAGCAGTTGCTTCAGTTCTTTGTTGTTCAGAGTCTGTAGGAACTGTTATGTTCAGAGGTTCTTCAGAGAATGGATGTTCTGAGTAGTTTGGAATATCTGAATATTGATCCTCTGATACCTGAAATCTAGACAAACCTTCCACAAGCTCTGACACTTGGTCAGGCTCTTTGTCATCAAATTTGACATGCATAGTTTCTTCCACAGTGTGTGTTTCAGAAATATACAGTTTGTATGCTTTTGAGCGTTCAGAATATCCTATAAAGATACCCTTATAACCTCTAGCATCAAATTTCTTTAGATGGACTTTGTTGTTTAAGATATAACATGTACATCCAAACTGATGAAAATAAGAAATATCAGGTTTTCTTCCTTTGAAAAATTCATAAGCAGTTTTGTTCAATTTAGATCTGATATAGATTCTATTTTGAACATAACATGCTGTGTTTACAGCTTCTGCCCATAAAAATTTTGCTACATTAGTTTCATGCATCATGGTTCTGGCCATTTCTTGCAGAGTTCTATTCTTCCTTTCTACAACCCCATTTTGTTGAGGTGTTCTAGGAGAAGAGAATTCATGCAGAATGCCATATTTTTCACAAAAGTTTTCAAAAGGTTCATTTTCAAATTCTCCACCATGATCACTTCTAACTTTTAAAATAGTGTAGCCTTTTTCATTTTGAATTTGTTTGCAGAAGATGCTAAACTCATCATAAGCTTCATCTTTTGTTCTTAAGAATTTTACCCAAGTCCATCTACTGTAATCATCAACAATTACTAATCCATACTTCTTTCCATTGATAGAGGCAGTGTGAACTGGCCCAAAAAGATCAATGTGAAGAAGTTCCAATGGTCTTGAGGTAGAAACAATGTTTTTAGGTTTAAAAGATGATTTTGTAATTTTTCCTTTTTGACACGACCCACAAAGTGTGTTTGAGTGATATTTGATTTTTGGTAAACCTCTGACAAGGTCAAGCTTACTAAGCTTAGAGATTAACCTCCAGTTAGCATGGCCTAACCTCTTATGCCAGATCCATTTTTCTTCACTCAAGGTCAAAAGACACATCACTTTTTGTTCATTCAAATCAGAAAGATTAATTTTATAAACATTGTTCTTTCTCAGACCTTTGAATATAATGGAGTTATCAGATTGATTAGATACAGTACATGATTCCTTATTAAAGACAACTACATAACCATTGTCGCAAAATTGACTTATGCTCAATAAGTTATGTTTGAGTCCATCTACTAACCAAACATAATTAATAGATAGGGAAGAATTGCCTACTGTACCTGTACCTATTATCTTTCCTTTTTGATTACCTCCAAAGCCAACAGATCCTCCTTCTTTCATAGTCAGCTTAGAAAATAGTTGTTTGTCACCAGTCATATGCCTTGAACATCCACTATCCAGATACCATGAATGATTCATGATACTTCTTTGAGTGGCAGGCTGTATGATAAACAACTTTAATCATTGCGATAGAACTCTTCATCACAGTTAATGATAAAGTCATCCCAGTATTCTTCCTCTTCATTTTTCAAGTTCTGATTGTTAACTTGAGAACTTGTCAGCCATTTGTCTAGGACATACGCCCTTCTTCCTTTGCATAGGACTTGTTTCCATACTCTAGGTAGCACATATCCTTTCCTAGTTGGTAAATCTGAATGATACATTATTTCAGCTTTTGGTACCCATCTTCTGGGTCCACGCTTGTTAGTCCATACATGCTTACTATGTTGTCTAGTGTTAGAGAAAGATCTTGGTTTGGAATAATAACCTTTTTGAAACCTTTTCTTTTGAAATCTGTTATTATTCCAGGATTTGGATTGTTTATGATTCCAGGGTTTGTATTTATCATCAATCCCATGTTCTGATTGATTATATCTACTGACTCTAGAATCATAAATAATCTGAGTTCTGTACTTCATCTGAGATTTAGAATTTTTTCTTTTAAAAACTTCTGATATTTTAGATTGACAAACTTCAGGTACTGAAGTTCCTTTGGATCCAGAATTTGAAGTCTCAGATGTTGAAGCTTTCAGAACTTCTGAACTGATGTTCTCAGGTTCTGAACAACTTCTATCTTCTGAACTTTTCTTTCCAGATCCTGAGGAACTGGGTTCCTCTGAGCTGTCAGCTTCTAAATCACTCAGATCATCATTGTCATTTTCAACAATACCAGGATTCTTTCCCTCTTCACTTGGTGGAACAACATAATAAACCCAAGATTTTCCAACCTTTTTAGCAAAGGTCTTCAGCTTTGAATATGTTCTACCATATTCATAGCCAAGTCCTTCTCCTCTATGTCTCAAAACATTATAAATTCTATTAGCAGCTTTGCTCTTCCCAAGGTTGAGATGCACAAACTGTTGAAGAGCTATTTCCTGCTCATCAATAGGTTTGTGACAAACAGCACAACCCTTTTCAAAGTCATTTACTCTATTCAGAGTTTCTTGATATAGACCTTGAAAATGTTCTGCTTGTTCAGTCAGAGTGTTAAGCTTTTCTTGTAAAACTTTTTGTTTACTTAACACTCTGAGATGTTTCTCAATGACCTTGTTAAGTGCAGTTATAAGTTGAGATTTAGAGCAGTCAGAAAATACCTCATCAGTTACTTCTGAATCTGATTCTGATATATCTTCTGAATCTGCATCTGAGTCAGTTGAAGCCATCAGGGCTAGATTTGCCTCTTCTTCTTCCTCAACTTCTTCCTCAGATGATAGCTCTTCAAAAGTAGCCATCAGACTCTTTTTCAATTTGCTCTTGAATTGTTGCTTCTTTGAGTTGTATCTTTTGCTTTTGTCTTTAGCAGACATTTCTGGACAATCAGCAATAAAGTGTCCTGGCTTCTTACAGTTGAAGCAGTTCTTCTGATCATCCTTTTTGCTGTCAAAATTTCTGGAGCTGTTACCTCTGAAATTTCTTTTGTTAAATCTGTTCCATTGCTGAAACTTGGTGAATAAAGCAAACTCATCTTCACCCATTTCCTCCTCTTGACCATGTAAGTTTAAGAGTGCAACCTAATAGGGTGGATGAATTAGGTTTTAAGACTTTTTGGTTATTTTAGAGATGTTTTGGATTCCTTTTATTTTTCTTGAAAGTTATGATGAAGGTAATAACAATATGCTGAAAAATAAAAGAGAAAAGGGAAAGAGAAAAACGACACAAGAGAATTATAGTGGTTCCCCTATCGGTACGTCCACTCCCTTCACACCCCGTAAAGGAATTTACTATGTTAGAATCTTTGTTACAAGCAATCTTACCCCAAGACCCCTTATCAATCTTTCTAACATACACAAGATAGCACCCCACTATCTTTAACCACAAGAATCTTCACCAAACCCTATGGTGAAATTCTCATACAACATAAGATAGCACCCAACTATCTTAAACAACACTTGTTTCCACAACCTTGGAAAACAAGCAACAATACAAAGTTACAATGAAGAAAACTATGTATGGCTGTTATCAAATCAATATCACTTTAATAATGTATATATCTTAGTGCTCAGAAACCTTTTTGGATATGAAAATATAATCAAGGTTTCACAAGATATGTGTATGAAAGTTTATGAGAAAAAGTGATATTAATAACTTAGAAATATAGTGAATATGAAAGTTGTTCTTGATTGTAATGATCACAAATATATTTATAGAGGCTTTAGAAAATGTCCATGAAGCAAGACAACTTTTAGAAAAAAACTTATAATAAAAAGTTATGTTTAAAAAATGCAATGGTTCATAAAATATGCATTCTGTCCAGGACATATTAAGACTGTTGTTACGAACAGGCGATGTAAAAGGAACTGGTTTCAAAATTCAAACGTTGCACTACTTTGAATTACCAACAGCAACAGATCATTTTAAAACGGTTAACGACCGAACAGATTTAAAAGGTCCTGACACCTATTTTTCAAAATCAGTTTTTTTTATAATTTTAAAAGCTTGCTTCATAGGACTTTTATATTTAACTTAGAAATTTATGTGTAATTAATTTTAAAATAATTTCTGAGCATTCTAAGTTATATATTTATTAAAAGTAATAAATCAAAGATAAGAACCATACTTACAAATAATTTAAATACTAAGTCTAATACTTTGATCTTGATGTTGTTTCCTCATGTTGAGCCTCCATAAGCTTTATTCTTTTATGATGTGAGTTTGTTATCATCAAAACCCAGCCAAGTTCAAGAAGGAAATCTTCTTCACAATCTCCCCCTTTTTGATGATGACAAACCATATCTTTTTGACATTGTTGCTCAATGAATCTCCCCCTATCTTGTATGTCTCCCCCTTTGTTTTGCAAATGAATATCCTGAAAAATTTTAACCACAAAACACAAGCATACAAGTATATACTCCTTCTCCCCCTTTTGACATCATCAAAAAGAAGAAAGAGTAGAATTCAAAGAATAATAATAATATAAGGGAAATTATATACAATATATATTAAAAATACTTATCTTCTTCACAATGATTTGATGTCAATAAAAATATCAATGTTGATGCTCTTCAAATCATCTTTAATTCAATGAAAACTTTAATCCAACTATATCATATGGTCTTGTATCTTGAAGAAACCAATCTTAATATGACAATTTTAACATATGGTCTTCAAGTACCTACAAAACAATTAATAATATTTTCTAGGTACCCATTTTTCTTTGGGTCCTCTTGGGTTAGTTCCTTTCTTTATCCATATATACTTCCCATTAGGAACACCAATGTTCCTTACATAGCAAGCATTAGGAGTATGACCACTTATACCACAATAAAAACAAGTAGGAACAAAATTACTTCTATATCTAGGAATATAGGATTTCTTTTTAGAAAATCTTTTCTTAGGATAATGATGAACTTTTGGTGCTTTATTCACTTTCTCTTTGGTGGATTGATCAATTGCCTTAACAAAGATAGTTTTACTTGTACTTGGTTTGTCAAAATTAGAATAACCATGTCCACTTTTATCATTAGAAAATCTTTGTTGACTAAGGATATTGTCCAGTCCAACTTGTCCTTTTTCATATCTTTCAAGAACTCTTTTCAATTGGACAATTTGGAAGGAAAGTGAATCACACTCTTTGCATGTAAAATTCTGTTTTTCTCTTTCAATATAACTTTGTTTTTCATTTTCAAAATTCTTTTCCATGGTGTCAATCTTTTCTTCAAGAGATAAAATTTGTTTCTTTTGTGTTGACACCGTTTTATATAGAATTTTACATTCATTAAGTAATTCATTAATAGCACATTGATAATCATTATTATAAGAAGAAGATTTACTACTAACCTCTTCACTTTCATCATCAGAATGATGTGATGCCATTAGTGCAAGATTTGCATATTCTTCGCTCTCTGATTCAGATGATGAACTTATGTCATTATCATCCCATGCAATATAGGCTCTTTTGGGCTTTGACTCCTTTCTTCTTTTGAAAGTACTTTTCTTTGCAAGATTTGGACAATCCGTCTTTATGTGTCCTTGTTGCCCACATTCATAACAAATGATATTTTGTGTGGATGTAGATGCTTCCTTCTTGTCAAAAAATTTCTTCTTTTTCACAAAGTTAGAATTATCATTATTAATAAGAAATTTACCTACCCGTATTACAAGATGCATGAAGTCCTTGTCTTCCTCCGGATTATCTTTTCCATCTTCCTTGGAATCAACCTTTAATGCAATCCCTTTAGAGATTAATAACTTAGAAATATAGTGAATATGAAAGTTGTTCTTGATTGTAATGATCACAAATATATTTATAGAGGCTTTAGAAAATGTCCATGAAGCAAGACAACTTTTAGAAAAAAACTTATAATAAAAAGTTATGTTTAAAAAATGCAATGGTTCATAAAATATGCATTCTGTCCAGGACATATTAAGACTGTTGTTACGAACAGGCGATGTAAAAGGAACTGGTTTCAAAATTCAAACGTTGCACTACTTTGAATTACCAACAGCAACAGATCATTTTAAAACGGTTAACGACCGAACAGATTTAAAAGGTCCTGACACCTATTTTTCAAAATCAGTTTTTTTATAATTTTAAAAGCTTGCTTCATAGGACTTTTATATTTAACTTAGAAATTTATGTGTAATTAATTTTAAAATAATTTCTGAGCATTCTAAGTTATATATTTATTAAAAGTAATAAATCAAAGATAAGAACCATACTTACAAATAATTTAAATACTAAGTCTAATACTTTGATCTTGATGTTGTTTCCTCATGTTGAGCCTCCATAAGCTTTATTCTTTTATGATGTGAGTTTGTTATCATCAAAACCCAGCCAAGTTCAAGAAGGAAATCTTCTTCACAGACCATCTGCAGAAGATTCTTCTTCAAAGTCAAGAAGCTGAGTCTTAAGAGCTTTAGAAGGAGTCCTAGTTGACTGTAAAGCCACAGACTTGGACTTCTTCTTAGCTTCTGAATCAGCATTCAGAACCATCTCATGGCTTCTGAGATTGCTTATTAGAGCCTCAAGACTCAGAGTCTTGAGATTTTGAGCTTCCTCTATTGCAGTGACCTTAGGTCTCCAAGCAATAGGAAGGCTTCTCAGAATCTTCTGAACATGGTCATAGGTGGAATAACTTCTCTTAAGAGCTTTAAGACCAGATACAAGGATTTGAAACCTTGTAAACATAGTCTCAATGTTTTCATCTTGTTGCATAGTGAATAGTTCATATTGTCTTATCAAGAGACTAGCCTTAGCCTCTTGAACCTTTTCATTACCATCATAGGTAGCACACATAGAGTCAAAGATAGATTTAGCAGTAGACTTGTTCTCTATTCTGACATAATCCTCATGTCTAATAGCACCAACAACAATGTCTTTTACTCTATGATGCTTAGTGTAGGTTTTTAAGTTAGCTGGTGTGAGTAACTTTCTATGCTCAATGGACAATCTTCCATGTTCATTTAAGTTTTCAAAAGTTACTCCCAGCTCAACCAAATCCCACAACTCATGATCAATAGCAGTAATATTGCTATACAGTCTTTCCTTCCACCACTCAAATAAAGATGCATCACCATTGAATATAGGGGCTTTTCTATTGCCACTATGTTCATGTGATTCATTACTTAAGTAGTCAAAACCAAAAGCATTTCTAGGACCACCACCAGCACCACTGGCCTCACCGGCTTCACCGGTTGTTCTAGTGCTACTATCGTCTCCTCCAGACATAGTGTTCTCACAAGATCTTTACTGTCTCACTGTTAAGTGAAAGTAACAGACCAGAGCTCTGATACCAATTGAAGGTGTGAAAACACAAGAAGGGGGGGTTGAATTGTGTTTTAGTCAAGTTTAAAACTTTTTCAAGTTCTTAACTTAACTACAACAGCAGCGGATAAATAACACAATAAAACAAGTTAAGAGAGAGAGAGAGAGAGAGATCACACAAGCAATTTATACTGGTTCCTCTCACAAAACGAGAGTAGTCCAGTCCCCTTGCACTTTCAAGGGATTTCACTATAATCACACAAGATTACACCTGCTCAAGCACACAAGCAAGAGACTTCTCAACAATGCTCAAGCACACAAGCTTAAGACTTCACACTTAAGCACACAAGCTTAAGTTTCCTCAAGTAATAGTAAAGTATATGAAAATATACAAATGCTCTTAGAAGAACCTAAAGAGAGCAAATACAAAGAGTACAGAGTATTTGACTAAAGTGCAAAAACACTTGATAAGAGGTTCAGAGCTTGTATACACAGAATTCAGAGTTTGTTCAGCGCACGTTCAATCCTTAATAATTGTTATATGTATATATTTGAATGCAGCTGATCCTTCTAGTATATATACCACCAGAAAAGAGTCGTTGCAAAAAGAACCGTTGGAGTTGATAATCTTTTGTCTTCAAGCAGTCTATCTTGATGCAGTTTGTTTGTATCTAAACTGAGTAAGAGTTTCAGATACTTTGACTACTGCAGAGTAGACTTTCCTTATTCAGCTAACAAGTCTGAAGACCCACGTTCTCAAGTGAGGACAGACAAAACGAGAGTAGCTGAACTGATCAGGCTTGAAAGGTCCTTTTCTTCATTGGTAGAAGAGTTGACTTGCAAAGGGAATCTTCACAGCTTTCAAAAAGATCTTCAGAGGTTGATGAAGCTTTAGTCACTCAAGAAGTTCTGAAGACTTCATCATCTGAAGGTTGTAACTTCTGAAGTCCAACATCTTCTGAGCGCTTGTGAACTTCTGAATTCACATCCTCTGAGCTTCACTCAGAGCTTATCTGATGCTTATATCTGCGCACTTAAAATAAATTTTTAGTCCTTCCAATTGTTTATTAATACTTTGTTATCATCAAAACCTTTATAGATTTAGGGGCTAACATTTTTAAATCAATTTTGTTCCAACATGTAAGTCCTCTTTTATTAGTCTCTCTATTCCATTTTTATTTGATTCATGAAAGTTCCAATTCAATCAACCTATTTTCGTTTTTCCAAAAGTTGTCATCGTAAAATATTGATTTCTCCTTCGTTCACCGTTGGATCGTATTTATTTTTGGACAGTAGCTTCTCGACACATAGTACTCCATTTTCAACCGTCGGATCGTCGAAATGAACTTTGAAGTGAGATATATCCAGTGTACATTGTAGCTACGAATTTAGGCCTAGAGTATTGTGCTTGGAAGGAAATCGGCCAAGGTAAGGGCTTTTTCCCCATACACTCATGCACATAGGGTTTATGTTATAGATTAATAATGGAATATTTAACCGTTAAGAAGGAATGAAAATAGAAGGAATGAAAGAACTATTTTTATAACAACTCTATGTTATTTCATTACATTCCGAGTATGTGTGTGTGGCTGATTGTATATGTAATTCTATGATTGATGTGTTTTGTGGTTGATTGTGGATATGAGTATTTGGTTGGTTTTTGATAAAATGAATATTTGGTGTGGTTTAAAAGAGAAAATTGATTTTGATTTGATCTGGTGGAAGTAGCGATGATTTTAAAAGAAAGTTTATATATTAAGTGCCAAATGGGGCGATTTAATATTTGTGTATATTAAAGTGTGTATATGAAGCATAGCATGGCATATATTTGAGTCTTAGGTGCCAAATGGGGCGATTTGTTATTATGTGCCAAATGGGGCGAATACGCTACTTGGGGCGTAAAATTCCAAGTGCCAAATGGGGCGAATACGCTACTTGGGGCGTTAAATTCCAAGTGCCAAATGGGGCGATTTGTGCCAAATGGGGCGAATACACTACTTGGGGCGTTAAATTCGAAGTGCCAAATGGGGCGATATCCGGATCATGGTCTAGTTGCATTTCATGCATCATTAGTTTGTATAAATTGTTATTAAAAAGAGTTTCTTGCATCGATTTTATTTTATTACTTTTTATGGCCGAGTATTTTATTTTTAGTTTATAACATTTACCTTCCGTTCGGCATGATTCAATTTGGATAAGGAAATTGACCCTTACATTAAATATGGTTGTAGGTACCAAAGGTGAAATATGAGGTGATGTGTTGCTTGTACGTGCGCGGGACTAAACAAATTTGGGTTTTATAAATTTGTAATTTAAATGAAAAATTCTTTTATTGTACAAAGATTATTTACAGGCTTAAGTAATTATTATTCTATATATAAAAAAAATATATTCACACCTTTTTAAAGAAACAAAGTATTTTTATGAGTAAATTCTTTATAGAAAAATATGGGTTGTTACACTTGTAAAAATGGTGTCTCACCACATCATAAATTTGCGAATGAAGTCTTTAGCATCCGCCAGCTTCTAGATAGAGACTGGAATGTTGTTATTAATCACACGCTCCGAGAAGGGAACGCGTGCGCTGATATGCTGGCTAAAATGGGAGCTAACACTATCTCTCCCCTTGTGAAGCTTGTTGAGCCTCCTTCTGAGTTGTCTCCCCATCTCTCTGCTAATGCATGGGGTGTGGCTTTTGTTAGAAAGTAGTTTCCCTTTTGTTTTTGTCTTTCTCTCTTGTAACCAAAAAAAAAAGATAAACATTTTATTAAAAATGTGTAATAGTTTAATAATGTTGTATTTTTTAAAATTGATAAACATATGTTAATATATAATAATAATAATAATAATAATAATATAATATATATAAAATAAATATATATTATGTGGGTATGGGGCAGGGTGGGTACTAAGGTACATGTACCCGCACCCATACCCGTACTCCACCGATTGAGGAGGTTATATAGACTGGTGTAGTTGAGGAGGTTTTATTAAACATTTTATTGATAAACATACGTACTCCACCGACTGAGGAGGTTATACAGACTGGTGTAGTTTCTCGTTTTGTTGAGTTTCTGTTGAGGGAAGATTTTCCACAGTTGCAGGTTTGTTTGTATAGCAGGGTTTTATATGTGTATTTAGTTAGTAATTAGCAATTAATTATTAATTACTAATAATTAAAATATCATGTATTTTGTGGTGTAGTTTGAGGCAGTTTGGGCTTTGACAAATATCGCTTCTGGAACGTCTGAAAACATTAAGGTGGTAATTGACCATGGGGCTGTCCCAATTTTTGTGAAGCTCCTTGCTTCTTCTAGTGCTGATGTTCGTGAACACCGGTATATTCGACATATCTTAACATACCTTCATTTACCTTTAATATGCAGAAACTGAGATTATTAGTAATTTTTAAATAGGTTGGGGTCCTAATATTTTTTGGGTGTTATTAAAATGAAATTAAAGGAATAGCTCTAAACTAAATAACTTTTCCTTGAAAAACCACGAAACTTGTTTTTTGCCAGAATTTTGGATTTTGGCGCGTGTGTTTATAGTTTTTGTAGATGCATTATGTTTCTGCCGAGTGGTTTCATTTATTATTGTGTAACAGATATCAGAAGAATGAAAGAAAAACCTTTTAGTTGTACCATACTATGGTATCTTTTTCTTGGAAACTAAACACTTCTCCTGTGGTTTTTGGTATTCGGGTAGTGTGGGCTTTAGGAAATGTTGCTGGGGATTCTCCCAGATGCCGTGATCTTGTTCTCGGTCATGGAGCCTTGGTTCCTCTTTTGGCACAATTGAATGAACTTGCCAAGCTTTCTATGATGAGAAATGCTACCTGGATGCTTTCAAACTTCTGCAGGGGAAAGCCACCGCCTCCTTTTGATCAGGTATAAAAACATGAATTGCTTATTCTCTATGAATCAAATAACCGAGTCCTTGCAATTTTTTTCTACCCGTAACTTGAGTGGTAGTAATTGTTTAAATTTACATGCTGTAACAACCAAAATGAAGAGTATGTTCAGTTGCTTACTCGCCCTATAGATTAAACTTTAGAGTGTTACATTGGAGTACTATGCAAAATACGGAAGTAGAGTTGGTCTCCTGACCTGATGAACAACACTGTTCTATTTTTTCTTCTTTATTCTCTTTAAGTGAAATCTTTCATGAATTTCTATCATGAAATTGCAAAGTATGAGTGCTCTGCCCCATAGGTTATCATCAGTCATCAGTCTCTTCCTTGCCTATTTAATCTGCTGACCATATCAAACATTACAACTGGGAATAAACAGCAGATTCAGGTACAGTAGAATTGTATGATAATAATTTGATATTGTTCACAGCGTTATAATTGTAGTGAACGTTTCCTCAACTCCTTTATCCTAATTTGCTAATAATTAACAGGCTTTGATTGAGGCCAATATATTTGGTCCTTTTGTGAACCTGCTTCAAAATGCTGAATTTGATATTAAGAAAAGAGGCTGCTTGGGCCATCTCAAATGCTACATTTGGTGGATCTCAACAAATCAAGTATGGGGAGACACATTTTTAAAATTCCCCAGGAGGGTTATTGTGGTGTTATAATTTATTTATTTTTCTTGCAAGATATCTTTTATTCTATATATCCTAACAGAATTGTTCTCCATTATTGACAGGTACCTAGTAAATCAGGGGTGTATTAAGCCTTTTTGTGATCTCCAAATTGAAAGTCAGGGGTGTATTATTGAAACTCATACATCTTCTATCCCACTTGATGGGTCTTCGATATCAGCACTGAGATTGTAATAATGTATTGTTGAAATCTGGGTGATGAAAACGTGGATGCCTATATTGTTGAATTATAATCAGTGTTAGTTGAAATTGGATGAACTTTTGGATGCTTTGACTTTGTGAAGTTTGAAAAGTGATTTTTGTCGGTTGAAAGTGGAGTGTGAGGATGGTGAGCAATGTAACACCCACATCCATTATTTAATAAAACTCTACCATGATAAATCTTTTTCACAATACGCGGCGGAAAATCAAAGTTTGTTATTATAAAAGTCATGGTTCGAGCATTACATTCTTCATCAAAATAATACTAATTTAATTAATTAGTAAAACTCGCATTATACAAAATAAATCCTCTTTATAAAGATACATTTTCCAAAGTAAATACAAATAGTCATTAAAGACCCCTATATACTAAATACAACCCTTTTCCCATGTTACAATCAGAGCAGAGCTTCACCGACGACTCGACATCGATAAACCCAAAACCTGTGAATCTGGACCCCAAACGGTCCAACACATAACACATAAAAGAGAGTTAGATAACATACTCAAATATATACAAGTGTAAGTAAACGATACTTAAACACTTCATCACAAACCATGCATATTCTAACTCATGCATATACTTCATTAATCATATCTATTTAGGAGTTACAACCTAATTGTACTCACATTTCATTTATAAGCATACATCATTAATCAAATTTAATTATAAGCTACAAGAAGTTATAATCCACGAGATATTGAAGCCAATTACATTTATAATCATCGGACATTTAACACATATAACAAGTCTAACACACATAGACAATTATCACAAATTCCAAACATATGTGTCACAAATCAAATATCAAATAATGTACACATATCCTAATGCAATCTAATGCCAAAATCTTCATGCTATATATGTCCCCTGGACATATCTAATGCATGTGATACCAACTTCTTTATTAGAGTATCTCACCTCTAATATCCTTCTTTATCGGATAAATATAATTTGATATCCTTCTTTATTGGAATATCCAATATCACATATAATTCATGAATGCATGTATGTATTTCATGAATTCACTCACAAACAATAGCCTAAGCTCTTCATTTATAATGTGGAATATTATCCTTCTTTATTAGAATGACATAATTCTAATATCCTTCTTTATTAAGTTGATTAACACCTTAATATACTTCTTTGACATTTTAATAAACATCATCAAAATACTTCTTTATTGTGTTTTATTGATAAAAAACACACATAGCTTATTGCTTCAGTAGGGAACTGACACAGGACAATAAGCAACAGGAACACCACATGTTTATGCTCCGATGCTAAAAATTCTGACAAAGAGAATCAAAATCTCCACGTTGGCCTTAAGCAACCAGCGACGGAGTTGATGTTATGAGCTTATAACTTGTTATTTTTTCTTCCAATTTTATCTCTATCATATTACTTGAAAAAAATAAAATATTAATTAAATATATCTTTTTATCTTATTTTATATTTTTAAACTAGTTCAACCACTTTTATCAAAAAGAAAGAAAAAAAAATTAGTTCAACCGCAAATTTTTTCAAACACTACAAATTCAATCGGTTAGCTTATAAGCTATTCGCTATAAGAGATATTTTTACATGGTCACATGACCAACAAATTTATAGGCCACTCACAAAAAAATAAATAAGTATTTGAAAAAAAGAATTAAATAATATTTATTTATTTTTTGACGCAAATATAATACAGTATTTATTTTTCAAACTATTAAATGATTTAATATTTTTGTGAGTGTGACTAAATATAAATTTCTTAGTCACATGACCATTTAAGGTAAATTTTAATATGGATCATTTCATCAAGTGGTTCATGGTGGACCAATCATAAATAACATTATAACGAATACGAATTTTACAAAATTCATTGTTGGATTCAAAGTTTATATCATATAGATCATCCATAGAAAAATTTAGAAAAATTGAAAATCATTTGATATGTTATTGAGACATATCAAGATTAACAGTTTATTAAATAACGTAAAAATTTATGGATGATCTATACGATATAAACTTTCAATCCAACAATGAATTTCGTAAAATTCATATTCGATAAATCACTTGTCCACAGTGAACTACTTATAAAGATGGTTTACCATAGCATTAGCCGATCATTTAAATATATTTTCCGCTATTAATTTATCCGCTATAAATTAATTTATCTGCGCTGTTTTTTAGGAAACATAATCACTATAAATATACAGTATTATTTTTTTATAGCAGTGTCAATCACCAAAAAATAATAAAAAGACACAATGTAAATGTTGTGTGCCATGCCACCTCAGTGATGGAACATAAGAACAAAACAAGGACAAAATCATATACGCTGTGTGTGTCTGTTTTATTCGACTTGGTCTTTGGAAATTGGAACCTCAAAGACCCGTTCATACTTTGACAAACACAGCACCCAGTTTCCACTTTTGTTTAAAAAGATAATAATAATAATAAGGAGAATGTTAACTTGTGCCCTTAAGGGCACATGTTAAGAAGATAAATGTGGAAAAAATTTATTGAACTTGTGGTGTATTCAATTATCTAAACATTAAATTCTTTATATCATTTAATGCTATATTTCTATTTTTAGGTAGCTTAACATGTGCCCTTAGGGCACAAGTTAACATGACCCTAATAATAATACTCCTACTTGATTCGGTTGTTGAGCTGACTTACTCCTTGCCGTGTGCTCTCTTCCTGTGTTGTGTGTGTAACGCCAACTCAGTCTCTCTTCTCTTCTTTCTTTTCAACCAAATGCCTTCACAATCAGACTTCACTTGATTCATTCGAATCTTCTTTTCTCAGATCATAATTTCTTTCTGATTTTTGCATTTTTCTTTAACTCACTCAACCTCAACATTTTTCCGATCAGACTAACTATTTTAACTACAGGTAAGTTTTTCTTTTTTCTTTACAATATTTACATACATACATATATACTTTCCTTTTTCTTTTTCTTTTTTAATTTATAAACTAACAAGTTTTGCAATAAATTGACCCCAAAAGGGAAAAGATGATAGATAATGTTTCTAGACACGTGCCATTCTAGGTTTTATTTCCCAAAAACATTCCAATTCTCTGATCATTTATGTTTAATTTAATAAAATTTGACAATTGCTAGATTTAGAATGGAATTAGTTTTGTCAATTATGTTGCCAAATTTGGACAATTATGATAGATTTGAGATTTTATTAGGTTAATTGAAATTGGATTATACTCAATTATGAAATTGATTTTCTGTTATATGAAATTGAAATTGTTGGCAAGGGTTAGAAGGGTTCAGGCTCTTGATCTGCTGAAAAAACCCTTCTGAAGTTGGATTATACAACACAACAACCAAGATTTATTGGTTGGACTTCTATTATGTTTGAAGTTTGGTTATAGGTTTTACTTTTTGAATTAGCCCCTATTTTGATAAGCAGCTTAATTAAGTACTTACAGCATAAACACTTGCTCCCTCCCTATATATTAAATGGGGAAACGGCCATTTTAGTCTCTCAATGTGCAACTCGCTGTCATTCTCGTCCCTGACTCAAGAAAAAATACTAAATAGTCTCTAACTCTGCAATCGGTTAGTCACTTTGGTCCCTGGCGTTAAAATGGCCCATTAACTTTACAATTCGTTAGTCGCTCTGCAAAATCTCAGCTTTGTTTTTAAGTTAACTGTTAATTTTAATGTCAGGGACCAAAGTGACTAACGGATTGCAGAGTCAGAGACTATTTAATTTTTTTTTTTTTAAGTCAGGGACCAGAATGAAAACGAGTTGCACATTGAAGGACTAAAATGGTTGTTTCCCCAATATTAAATTTATTGACGGTTGATAAGTTTTTACAATCTTATCATTTAAGAGAGATAATTAGTTTATGTTTTTATCATTGTATTTGTTACAAGTTGCAAAAAAAGATGTAACATAATTAGAGATATGTTTGTAAAGAAATACTAGTAATTAATACAGTTGAAAATGTGAAAGGAGTCTTATACAAAGGGATAAGGAAAAAACCACAAGTTAGGGAAAAAACCACATAGGTGCTTATACATAAGCTATTTCTACAGCAAAGGATAAAATAAATTCGAACTGTTTTTATAAGCTATCTTGGAAAGCTTATGGAAATAGGCTGAAAACAGCTTATAGAAATGTCATAAGCTGTTTCCAATAGCTCTCCCAAACAGTTTCACAAGTGCTTATGTCAAGTTTGTCAACAAATAAACTCAATAAGCCTATTCAAACAGGCCCTTAAATGTTTGGAAAGCCTTCATCATCTATGAGTTTGTGGCCTTCAATTTAGATGCCGTGTTGATTTTCAATGACTTTATCTTAATTTGAAAATGCAGTGGTGTTCAAGCCAGGTAGCAATGAATTGTTTTCCGTTCAACATCTACTACGGAGAAAAGAAGGCTGATGCTAAAGGCTTGCAAATGCAATCACTATCGGGTCTATCGAACAACTCTACTTATGGTGGGAGTGAGGTGAGAAGAACTGGTTCTGACTTGGATGCCTCAGACAATAGCACAGACTCCCTCAGGAGGAGTGCATTTCCCAATTTGTCCCAAAGACCCAGCAACCTGAGAGTATTTACTGTATCTGAACTGAAATCAGCCACCAAGAATTTTGGTCGATCTGTTATGCTAGGTGAGGGTGGATTCGGGTGTGTCTACAAGGGATTGATCAAGAGTTCAGATGACCCGCCTAGTAAAATTGAAGTTGCAGTTAAGCAACTCGGTAAAAGAGGAATTCAGGCAAGGTTTTGCATGAAATATTTCCTACTGAAAGTTATACAAGTTTAGTCGTGTCTGCATTGTTAATAGGTTTCTCGTTAAAGTACGATAAGACCCTCTCATGCAGTATCTAGTTATTTGACTCTATTGTGTTTAAATTATCGTCAAGGATGCTATGATAAGCATAATTGTATAAAGCTTAATTGATTTGTCACATGAGTTACTTCAAGTAGAGACAATTAGAAGTTACAGTAGAAACTCAGAATAATGAATGTGTGTTCTCCCACACATCAAGTTTTTATTTTATTTTGCAAGAAATAATATTTTGACACAAATTTGACATCAAATTTCCACATCAATTTGGATGGTTGACGAAGTTCAAATAAATGGTTATTTATGCTCAGTAGATATTTATGTCCATACCAATAACCACATATTTGAACCACGTTAGATGAATTGATGTTGAAATTTGTGTGGCAAAATGACACAACTCTTACTTCACAAGCTGTACTCAATCCTCAGAAGACTTGCAAAATATGATGGCCCAATTGATACACCGGATAAGAATTGTGTTAACCTTTTAACCTTTGAGTACTTTTGCAACTGCATTACAATGTGTGTGATTACGTGTTTCTTACTTGCTTTCCTTTCGGCTTATAGGGGCATAAAGAATGGGTAACTGAAGTGAATGTTCTAGGTATTGTTGAGCATCACAATCTTGTGAAACTAGTGGGCTATTGTGCTGATGATGATGAAAGAGGAATCCAGCGGCTTTTGATATATGAATATATGCCCAACGGAAGCGTGGAACACCATTTATCACCACGATCAGAAACTCCTCTCTCATGGAGTAGGAGACTGAAAATAGCCCAAGATGCTGCTCGTGGCTTAACATACCTGCATGAGGAAATGGATTTTCAGGTATAGGCATCTAGCATAACTTTCCTATTCAAGGTTATAAAGGAAGCTAGGAGGAGCTAAATTGAACTTCTCTAAAAAGTAATTTAGTTGCAATATAAAAATGCTGTGCAGCTTGTTATTGCTGTACTAACTGTGTGTATGGGATATTTAGATAATTTTCAGAGATTTCAAATCTTCGAATATCCTTCTGGACGAGCAGTGGAATGCAAAGCTGTCTGACTTCGGATTAGCAAGATTGGGACCATCTGATGGGTTAACTCACGTTTCAACAGCGGTATGACCATTTTTTTCATCTCTGATTTCATATATTAATCGACTATTTACATATATGTGGAGATGTGATGAGCATGAGATGAGTTTCGTATGAGAATAGTGATTTGAGTCTAATGGTATCATAAAGGCTACCAACAATTTTATGGGGATAAAAATTAATAGTATGTCATCATAAGAATCATTTTTTAAACCACGGCTGCTTACTGCTCCAATCTTAATGTTTCTCCAGAAACCCACCAAACTATCTTATAGTTATCAGTTATCACCCGTGCTGCCGTGCATCATATGAATCACGATTTAGTACCAGAATCCATAAGGGCACCCTTGCTGTCTTTTCTTATCATCTTTCTAAGTCTAATGCGTGTTAAAAAATTCATTTACTGTGCATAAAAAAAACACTCAAACTATGTTTCTCTATTTTGCTGTTGTTTTAACATGGCTTATTTAATTTGATGGTTAAAGTTACCCTTCTATAGGAAACACATACATCATAGTTCCCCAATAACAACCATTTATAGCTGGAATCTAGTGAATCGCACACAATTAATGTTCATATGGCTGGTGTATAATGTATTCATCAGGTTGTAGGAACAATGGGGTATGCTGCTCCTGAATATATTCAAACTGGACGTCTCACTTCAAAGAGTGATGTATGGAGCTACGGAGTTTTTCTCTACGAACTCATTACTGGCAGGCGGCCTTTGGATCGAAATCGTCCCAAGAGTGAACAGAAGCTGTTGGAATGGATAAGACCATACCTTTCAGACGTGAAGAAATTTCAACTGATATTGGATCCAAGACTTGAGAGGAAACACCTCTCAAAGTCAGCCCAAAAACTTGCTTTAGTTGCCAACCGATGCTTGGTCAGAAACCCTAAGAATCGCCCGAAGATGAGTGAAGTATTAGAAATGATTGATCGGATTGTGGAATCTTCGGTTAGTGCTAATCCACAACCACCCTTGAATTGTGTAGCCTCAGCCGATGATTCTCAAGACACTGAAATAAAGAACAAGAAACGGACCATGGATTCAAAACCAGATTGTAATTGGTTTAGGATGTGGAGACCAAAGCTTTTAAGAACATGCTGATGATTGCAGATTTAAATGGATCAAAACTATTCTAACATCATCATAACAGTGTATAGAAACCGCCTGTGATTCTCGCAGGTGTGTGCTTCCAGCTTGTCAAGCTATTTTGTGAAAATTTTAAGTATGCGATATTCAAGTAGTCGAGGAACAAATTGGGAATTTCAAAGTAGAGGTTCGATTTCTTTGATATGCTAGCTAAGTTGATGAGCCTAATGCATCTGGTTGAGTTGTAAATTATAAATTATTCTATTTATGGATAATGAAATTTTAGTCCTTACATATAGAGATCCCTGATATTTTACGAGGTCTTGCATCAAATGTACAAAGATTATGTTTTTAAACAATATATATTGAATTTTGTTGATTTTCTATAGATGTTTAGATGCATTGAGAAGTGTTGGCTGGCCAATGAGGAACAAACCTTGTATTGGAAGCAAAACAATTTTAGTCATTGGTATCTATACTTGTAAAATTGTTTGGGAGAACTTATGAAATGTCTATAAGTTATTTTCAGCTTATTTTCATTAACTCTTCAAGAGACGAACTTATTTAAGCAGAGCTTCATTGTAATATTCATATTGAATGAAGGAGATTCAATGACTCATTTACTGATGCCATGAATGACATGAAAATACAGTAATCAACAAATTGTGTCAAACACACACTGTACCCCTTTCACTCTTTGGTTTTGAATTGAGTTTTTTTTTTTCCTTTTTTCGTTACATCTTTTGAATTGAGGTTAATTCATCGGTACAAAATCTGTTCATAAGTAAGGGTACTCCTACAACTTGCTTATTTTGTTACTGTTTGGTTTTTGATATAAAATGGTATAGTTACAGTAGTCTTCATTTTTTTTGTTAGACGAAATGACAAAGTCATTGAAAACTCACACGCACAAAGTGGAGTGGCCGATGTTCGAACTCTGGTCCTGACGTCCGACATTAACAATTTCGGCATTTCTGTCAGTTGAACTAGGATTTGTGAATGTCTTCAATTTTTTTAATTATTGATAATTATGTCATAATTTATCACTTTTCTATATTTATTTATACAAACATTTAATATATTATGGGAAATGCTAAACAATCTCCACTAATTAAAATTTCCAGAACCATATGTGCTTGTATTGTATGGCAAAATGTGTCTTTCATTTTCTTTTACAAACTTTGTCTTCTTTTTCTGGTAAAAAAAGCGGGGCCAAGCCCTTACAAAGTAGTCTTTACCGTAAACTTTATGTGACTTGAAATTTTTTCCTAATATTGACTAATATTTAATGAGATTTACTTTTGTCGGATACCGGTTTCTCGCGCATCGTACGAATTTCTATTTTTATCGTTCCATTATTTAAGTAGCGGATATTATAAAAATAAAAAATTTTGAAGAAAAAAAAAATCCTACATGAAATTTAAGATTTTTAGTTGTCCACTACTTAAATAGCGGGTTCGTCCACTACTTAAGTAGTGAATATTATAAAAATGAGAAATTTACAGAAAAAATACTCCCCTAACATGACAATTTCTCATATTTATAACATCCGCTTCTTAAGTAGCAGACGTTATAAAAATGAAATTTTTGAGAAAAAAAAAACACTCCTACCATGAAATTTTCAAGATTTTAAACATAAAATCCGCTACTAAGTAGCGCACTGAGATATTTTGATAATTTTTTAGGCCGCGAGAAATGGGATGGGATGGCAACAGGGCCGACCCTGTGGGTGTGCAAGGTGAGCCACCGCACAGGGCCTCAAATATTTAGGACCTCTAATTGTTTATATCGGTCTATTAAAAAATGTATATATGTAAAAAAAATTAATGACTTTGTTACTACTAAAAATATTTTATAACTCAAAAAATAAAATAAGCAACATTACAAGAAAGTTTTTTTTCCCCAAGAAAATGTAAAGTTGATAATTATATTAGATTGAAGATGTATTTTAATGTCATTGATTAAAATATGTCACTTTTAGATATTATTTACTATGATGACTATTTTTTATGTTATTTACAATTTAAATAGAGAATTAATTTTAAAAAAAAATTATATTTTTATTAAAGATCCATTTTAAATTTTTAAACAGGGCCTCCAAATACTCGGGGTCGGTCCTGGATGGCAAAAGTAAATTTTTATTTTATTTATTTATTTAATAGTACGTGATGTCCACCCTACTTTATTATATTGTACCTAGCAGGGGCGATTTTACCGCCTGGCATACCTGGCACGTGCCCAGGCTCAATATATAATTTTTTTTTTTTAGGGTTCTTACTTTGATATGAAAATTCGAATGTTTGAGTAAGAATTAATAACATTTAAGTGTATATTCATAATCCCCATGAAATTCTGAGCAAAATCGTATATTTACATGTCCAATTTGGTGCAAGAATGAAAAAAATGATTTTTGAGGTTTTGGTGATGGTGAGCATGAGGTTGAAGATGATGAACAGTAACAAAAGATAGTTTAATATATTTATCTGTTAAGCTGTATTTTTAACATTAAGCGCATGTTGGCTTGGTGGTTTTGCATATGGTTAGTATTAAAGAGGGCCTGGGTTCAACTCCCAGATACCCCTTTAATTTTTACCCTTTTGTTTTTTAATTTCATTTTATTTTATTTTATGGGTCTTGTTAACATGTGCCATATACCAAAATAGAAATTCAACATTTAATGATACAAGAAATTTAATGCTTCAAAAGTCAAAATGCACAAATTAACATTTAATAATTTCTATTTTTGCTTCCTTAACATGTGCCTTAAGGGCACAAGTTAACATTCTCCTTATTTTATTTGTTTATAAGCATTATCAAAAATACTAAAAATATCAACTTGGTTTCCTTTTTATATATAGTAAAACTAGTAAAAAAATGTATTATTGTTTTTGTGTTAATCTCAAATATGTTGCAATTCTACTTTCTTTCATATGTAAGATTGTGAGGAGTTTATGACTTTTACTTGTATAGTTATTATGAATCAAATATTTAGATTAAAGCTTAAAATTAATTACTTTGATTATAATTTCAATATATATATAATGTATTATTGTTTTTGTGTTAATCTCAAATATGTTGCAATTCTACTTTCTTTCATATGTAGGATTGTGAGGAGTTTATGACTTTTACTTGTATAGTTATTATGAATCAAATATTTAGATTAAAGCTTAAAATTAATTACTTTGATTATAATTTCAATATATATATATATATATATATATATATATCTTTTATATTATAAGCTTGTATACACAAGCAAACTCTAAACCCTAATTTGTTTTTCCTATTTTCCCTCCATTTTATCTTGCAATTTTTATTAAAAAATAATACAATTTTGTCTTGACTATGATTCGAACCCGCAACCCTTCAGTGCAAGACAATATTTCCAACCACTATAGCAAGTATACTAATTGTGATTAAAATTATGTGCAATAATTGATAAGCACCATCAATTTTAAAAGTATATCATATCAAAATTATTGTTGACTATATTATTCATCACGAAATATTTTTATGTCTTTCCTGATCAATGATTTTTTTTCTACCGGATCATAAATTTAGAGAATAATTATCATGTGAGATTTGAAAAGTTATTATCACGTGTAATTTGGAAAGTTATTATCAAACTCAATTCTGCTAAATCAATTTTTTTTTGCAATACGACCAAACACAACCATAGTCATGTCACTAATCACATTCATTATTTTGATTTTAACATTGCAGATTTAATATTAACCGATGATCAATTGATACAATATGCACTAGCAGACCAATTGTGATTTAAATTATGTCCACAAAGTGTTAAGCTCCATCAACTTTCATAGGAAAGATTTCATACAACAATTAAGAACCATCAATTTTCATTGCACAATTTAAAAAATTAAAAACCGATAATCTCTTATATTATAAGCTTGCTAACATAAGCTAACCCTAAACCAGATTTTTTCCCCCTCTCATTTTCTCTTTCTTTTTATTAAAAAAATACAGAATTTAGAAAGAATTTAGAAATCCTAATATGTTAACCCTGTTTTCAATAAATTTGAATGGTGGAATTAATCACAATTTTTATTTATTTATGGATGTCAACTTAAGTTTATGTTCTTGATTATGTCTTTAATTTTTTTTAACCTTTAATTATCATCAATTTTTTAACCTTTAGTTATCAGTAATTTTTTTTTAATAAGTAAACAAAACGATGGGGTTCCAAAATTATTTAAAAAATATATAAAATATAAAATAAGCACATAAACAAATATAGAATAATTAGTCCATGAAATTCCCTATACTACTCTTATTGAAAATGCTCTTAGAATTTTATTTTATTTTTTATTGTTACATATTACACCTAATTAGATCCATGCTTTGTATTTTATTTTTTATTGTTACATATTACACCTAATTAGACCCATGCACTGCATGGGTCAAAGTTCTAGTATATATATATATATATATATGGGGTTTTCTAACTTAGACCCTAGTTAGGTCTAAGTTAGCAAGGTGCACCTTTTCAATTGGACCAAAATACCCATTCTTTTTAATTAATTAACCAAAATACCCATTAGTAGACGCAGATCCAGTGTCGCGCGCGTACCGAACGACCATGGTTACAGACCGTTGATTTCCATCAGACACCCAAGATCTGATATCATCAAGACTGTCTGATCAATCAGACAGCCCAGATCATCCTGATCCATCAGATTCCAGCGCCTGCGCCACACTGGATTATAACCTGGAGAGAGAAAAATTTGCTTTTTAAAAGTAGGACACGTGTCACACAATGGTTGGCTGGACGTGATTTTTGTTCATTTAATACTTTGAACTCAATTATTTCGTTGTAAATTAATTTTTTATTTTTTTTATTTTTATACCAAAATTCATAATTTTTTTTTGTCTACAAATAGAGACTTGGTTCGTTTGATTTGGACACCGAAAAAAAATGCAATTTTTCACTACCTTAATCTCATTTTTTGTCTACTAAATACGTTACTTGTGTGTTGTAATTTAACACGCACCACTCAACCAACTCACTGAAACCACTATACCAGGAAAATAGTAGATAATATTCTGGAACTTTTGGTATATTTTATGAAATTTTTGGAGACCTGAAACTATTTTTAGTTAATTAAATGAGATAAAACGGTAATTAAAAACTAATGTTTGCTTCTGAAACCATTTTACTGGTAGAATGGTTGCACATAGTTGTATTCTGAAACCATTTTACTGGTAGAATGGTTTCAATGAGTAATTTATTAATTGTGTTTGCTTCTGAAACCATTTATCTGGTACAATGGTTTCAGAGAGTTGTAATCTGAAACCATTTTGCTGGTAGAATGGTTTCAGTAAGTTGATTATTAGTTATTTGCTTCTGAAACCATTTAGCTTGTAGAATGGTTGCACATAGTTGTATTCTGAAACTATTTTACTGGTAGAATGGTTTCAGTGAGTAATTTATTAATTGTGTATGCTTCTGAAACCATTTATCTGGTACAATGGTTTCAGAGAGTTGTAATCTGAAACCATTTTGCTGGTAGAATGGTTTCGGTGAGTTGATGTAAGGTAGTGAAAAATGAGATTAAGGTAGTGAAAAATTGGGTTTTTTTTTCTGTGTCCAAATCAAACGAACCAAGTCTCTATTTGTAGATAAAAAAAAATTATGAATTTTGGTATAAAAAAAATAAATAAAAAATTAATTTACAACCAAATAATTGAGTTCAAAGTATTAAATGGAAAAAAATCACGCCCAACCAATCAGACAGCGACACGTGTCCTGCTTTTAAAAAGTAGATTCTTCTCTCTCCAGGCTGTAGTCCAGTGTGGTGCACGCGCTGGAATCTGATGGATACGGATGATCTGGGCTGTCTGATTGATCAGACAGTCTTGATGAGATCAGATCTTGGCTGTCTGATGGAAATCAACGGCCTGTAACCATGGTACTGCGGTACGCGCGCGACACTGGATCCGCGTCCATTGATGGTAATTTGGTTAATTAATTAAAAAGAATGGGTATTTTAGTCCAACTGAAAAGCTGCACCTTGCTAACTTAGACCCAACTGGGTCTAATTTAGCAGCCCCCTATATATAATTTAGACCCAGTTGGGTCTAAGTTAGCAAGGTGCACCTTTTCAGTTGGACCAAAATACCCATTCTTTTTAATTAATTAACCAAATTACCATCAATGGACGCGGATCCAGTGTCGCGCGCGTACCGCAGGACCATGGTTACAGGCCGTTGATTTCCATCAGACAGCCAAGATCTGATCTCATCAAGACTGTCTGATCAATCAGACAGCCCAGATCATCCGTATCCATCAGATTCCAGCGCGTGCACCACACTGGATTACAGCCTGGAGAGAGAAGAATCTACTTTTTAAAAGCAGGACACGTGTCGCTGTCTGATTGGTTGGGCGTGATTTTTTTCCATTTAATACTTTGAACTCAATTATTTCGTTGTAAATTAATTTTTTATTTATTTTTTTTATACCAAAATTCATAATTTTTTTTTCTCTACAAATAGAGACTTGGTTCGTTTGATTTGGACACAGAAAAAAAAAATCCAATTTTTCACTACCTTAATCTCATTTTTCACTACCTTACATCAACTCACTGAAACCATTCTACCAGGAAAATGGTTTCAGAGTACAAATCTCTGAAACCATTCTACCAGCTAAATGGTTTCAGAAGCAAATAACTAAGAATCAACTTACTGAAACCATTCTACCAGCAAAATGGTTTCAGAAGCAAATAACTAAGAATCAACTTACTGAAACCATTCTACCAGCAAAATGGTTTCAGAAGCAAACACAATTAATAAATTACTCACTGAAACCATTCTACCAGTAAAATAGTTTCAGAGTACAACTATGTGCAACCATTCTACAAGCTAAATGGTTTCAGAAGCAAATAACTAATAATCAACTTACTGAAAATATTCTACCAGCAAAATGGTTTCAGATTACAACTCTCTGAAACCATTGTACCAGATAAATGGTTTCAGAAGTAAACACAATTAATAAATTACTCATTGAAACCATTCTACCAGTAAAATGGTTTCATAATACAACTATGTGCAACCATTCTACCAATAAAATGGTTTCAGAAGCAAACATTAGTCTTTAATTACCGTTTTATCTCATTTAATTAACTAAAAATAGTTTCAGGTCTCTAAAAATTTCATAAAATATACCAAAAGTTCCAGAATATTATCTACTATTTTCCTGGTATAATGGTTTCAGTGAGTTGGTTGAGTGGTGCGTGTTAAATTACAACACACAAGTAACGTATTTAGTAGACAAAAAATGAGATTAAGGTAGTGAAAAATTGCATTTTTTTTTCGGTGTCCAAATCAAACGAACCAAGTCTCTATTTGTAGAAAAAAAAATTATGAATTTTGGTATAAAAAAAAAATAAAAAATTAATTTACAACGAAATAATTGAGTTCAAAGTATTAAATGAACAAAAATCACGTCCAGCCAACAATTGTGTGACACGTGTCCTACTTTTAAAAAGCAAATTTTTCTCTCTCCAGGGTGTAATCCAGTGTGGCGCACGCGCTGGAATCTGATGGATCAGGATGATCTGGCCTGTCGGATTGATCAGACAGTCTTGATGAGATCAGATATTGGCTGTCTGATGGAAATCAACGGTCTGTAACCATGGTCCTTCGGTACGCGCGCGACACCGGATCCGCGTCTATTAATGGGTATTTTGGTTAATTAATTAAAAAGAATGGGTATTTTGGTCCAATTGAAAAGGTGCACCTTGCTAACTTAGACCTAACTAGGGTCTAAGTTAGAAAACCCCTATATATATATATATATATATATATATATATATATATATATATAGAGTTAGGATCCGTTGACACCAACTAGTTTGACACCAAATGTTACACCTCTCAATAACGTTTTAACCGATATAAATTTTATAAAATCCACCGTTGGATTGAAAGTTTACATCATATAGATCATTTGTGTACAATTTCAGACAAATCCAAAATCATTTGATATGCTATTGAGACACATAAAGATTAACGGCATTTAAAAAAATACAAAAACCATTAATTTTGATGTATCTCAATAACATATCAAATGATTTTGGATTTATTTGAAATTTTACACAAATGATCTATATGATGTAAACTTTCAATCCAACGGTGGATTTTATAAAATTTATATCGGTTAAAACGTTATTGAGAGGTGTAACATTTGGTGTCAAACTAGTTGGTGTCAACGGATCCTGACTCATATATATATATAGGGGCTGCTAACTTAGACCCAGTTGGGTCTAAATTAGCAAAGTGCACCTTTTCAGTTGGACCAAAATACCCATTCTTTTTAATTAATTAACCAAATTACCATCAATGGACGCGGATCCAGTGTCGCGCGCGTACCGCAGGACCATGGTTACAGGCCGTTGATTTCCATCAGACAGCCAAGATCTGATCTCATCAAGACTGTCTGATCAATCAGACAGCTCAGATCATCCGAATCCATCAGATTCCAGCGCGTGCACCACACTGGATTACACCCTGGAGAGAGAAGAATCTACTTTTTAAAAGCAGGACACGTGTCGCTGTCTGATTGGCTGGGCGTGATTTTTTTCCATTTAATACTTTGAACTCAATTATTTCGTTGTAAATTAATTTTTTAATTTTTTTTATACCAAAATTCATAATTTTTTTTTCTCTACAAATAGAGACTTGGTTCGTTTGATTTGGACACAGAAAAAAAACCCAATTTTTCACTACCTTAATCTCATTTTCCACTACCTTACATCAACTCACTGAAACCATTCTACCAGGAAAATGGTTTCAGAGTACAACTTACTGAAACCATTCTACCAGCAAAATGGTTTCAGAAGCAAACACAATTAATAAATTACTCACTGAAACCATTCTACCAGTAAAATAGTTTCAGAGTACAACTATGTGCAACCATTCTACAAGCTAAATGGTTTCAGAAGCAAATAACTAATAATCAACTTACTGAAACCATTCTACCAGCAAAATGGTTTCAGATTACAACTCTCTGAAACCATTGTACCAGATAAATGGTTTCAGAAGCAAACACAATTAATAAATTACTCATTGAAACCATTCTACCAGTAAAATGGTTTCAGAATACAACTATGTGCAACCATTCTACTAGTAAAATGGTTTCAGAAGCAAACATTAGTTTTTAATTACCGTTTTATCTCATTTAATTAACTAAAAATAGTTTCAGGTCTCCAAAAATTTCATAAAATATACCAAAAGTTCCAGAATATTATCTACTATTTTTCTGGTATAATGGTTTCAGTGAGTTGGTTGAGTGGTGCGTGTTAAATTACAACACACAAGTAACGTATTTAGTAGACAAAAAATGAGATTAAGGTAGTGAAAAATTGCATTTTTTTTCGATGTCCAAATCAAACGAACCAAGTCTCTATTTTTAGAAAGAAAAAAAAATTATGAATTTTGGTATAAAAATAAAAAAAAAAAAAATTAATTTACAACGAAATAATTGAGTTCAAAGTATTAAATGAACAAAAATCACGTCCAGCCAACAATTGTGTGACACGTGTCCTACTTTTAAAAAGCAAATTTTTCTCTCTCCAGGGTGTAATCCAGTGTGGCGCACGCGCTGGAATCTGATGGATCAGGATGATCTGGGCTGTCGGATTGATCAGACAGTCTTGATGAGATCAGATCTTGGCTGTCTGATGGAAATCAACGGTCTGTAACCATGGTCCTTCGGTACGCGCGCGACACTGGATCCGCGTCTATTAATGGGTATTTTGGTTAATTAATTAAAAAGAATGGGTATTTTGGTCCAATTGAAAAGGTGCACCTCGCTAACTTAGACCTAACTAGGGTCTAAGTTAGAAAACCCCTATATATATATATATATATATATATATATATATATATATATATATATATATATATATATATATATATATATATATATATATATATATATATATATATATATATATATATATAAACGGTCTGATCTGGTTAAACTCCGATCTGAAAACCTTAAATCAATAATATTTGTGTTTTGCGGTTAACATTGTGCCCAGGCTTAATATTATTCCTGGAGTCGCCACTGGTACCTAGGGATATCAATGTTTAAAGTTTCCGTTACGAGGTTCTATTGTTAAGGTCTCTGTCGAAGTTCAACCGAATATAATTATTTTTTTTTTTATAGAAAATTAAAAATAATTTATAAAGTACATAAATATATATTTATAAATGTTATTTTAATAAAGTATTTGGGGATGGAGTCTCCGCGAGGTAGAGTATAAAATCCTATCCCTATTATCAAACCTATCTCGAGGAAACTTTCTCCTTCTTCTCCATTCTCACGAAAAAAAATTCTCATTTTCGAGTCTTCAAACGGGCAATCCCCGCGGGGATCTCCATTTACGGATGAAATCGCTGATTATACCGGTATTTGTAAGACTACCAGATATCACTTTTATAAACTCTATTTAGGGGCTTGGGGTTTCTTGAATACACTCCCTCACATTTAACAAACACTATTATTGAATTTCAATAAGCTCTAATATCATATAATTTTTTTTTAAATTAAGTTTAACCCATTTTTATAAAATAGGTTTGTGGGTGAGGTGTGTAATCCTTTATAAATTCTAATCAATTTTGTACTAATACGTGTGATTTGGATTTTCTAATAACATATGACAAATATAACATGTGATAATTATCAACCTCCCTTGGTGACGCATGATAACATATGGTATAGATCGATCACTCGAGTCACATTTTCAAACCAACAAGTTGTATGTGTGCTGCAACTATATATAGCCATATATTTATATATTTTCCAAAAGTATCATATTTCAGATTTGATTAAAAAAACTGCAAAAACTACAAAAAAATAATAAAAATTATATTAACCTTTTAGCTCTTAGACGAATGAAACATAGGTAATTTAAAGTTTGATTGTGGGATAAATAAAGTTTAACAAAAACTTATTTTTATTAAGAGTCAAACTTAGATTTTCCCAAATACTGTAGTTCGTAGGAAGATGATCATTAACGTCCAATCTATTAGTTTGGTTTTATTCTTATGTTAGCGATTGATGGTGTGCGAGGCCTTGAAGTAAGGATCTAACTGCGGCAAATTAAGTCAACCGTTGGTCAGATTCGTCATTGAAACCTTTTGTCTTTGTTAGCTCATATTTCTAGACCTGATTGTCATTACCTTTTGTATGAGTTCATGAAGAATGGTAGTTTGCAGGATATGTTGACAAAAGTTGAAAGAGGTGAAGCGGAGTTAGATTGGTTGTCAAGGCATAAGATTGCACTTGGTGTTGCAGCTGGTCTTGATATTTCATTAAAAATGAACTTATCTGACATTTAAACAGACAGGTCGACACTCATGATAGTTTGAGAAAATGAAAGTAATTAAATTTAAACACATGCATGTCATATATGGGGGCCGATTGAACAACATTCTTGCTATTTAATAAGTTACTTTTAATTCTCCAGATGAATTTTACTATCAATATCATAAGAGTCTAATTCAATTTTAAAATTTAGTTATAATAATTATTTAATCTATTTATTTTAACACACGCACGCACGCATGCACATGCACACTAAGTAAAAAAAATTGGTGCCCCTAAAATTTTGGTGTCATGTGCGGTCCCTCCTCTCGAACACAGGTCACTCTAAGGGATTGTTTGGAGCTGGAGCACATACCGACTATGGTTTTATTACTTTGTTAGCGACTGATGGTGTGCGAGGCCTTGAAGTAAGGATATAACTGCGGCAAATTAAGTCAGAGATTGATACCGTTAGTCAGATTCGTCATCGAAACCTTTTGCCTTTGTTAGCTCATATTTCTAGACCTGATTGTCATTACCTTGTGTATGAGTTCATGAAGAATGGTAGTTTGCAGGATATGTTGACAAAAGTTGAAAGAGGTGAAGCGGAGTTAGATTGGTTGTCAAGGCATAAGATTGCACTTGGTGTCGCAGCTGGTCTTGACATTTCATTAAAAATTAACTTATTTGAGATTTAAACAGACAGGTCGACACTCATGATAGTTTGAGAAAATGAAAGTAATCTATAATATGAAATAAGTCAGAAGAATTTCTCTTTCTCTCTCCTATGAAATACTTGCCTCTTATGCATTCTTCTCTGTGGTTCATTTGACATTTAATACAATTATGAGTTTTAATGCTCATTTTCTCACATTTTGAATTTAAAAAATATTTCCTTAATTTTCACAGAGCAATAAATGTGATATAATTTCAGTAATACATTTATTTCTAATTATGGTAAAAATACGTTTTTCTTGGCAATAGAAGAAAAATTCTTATATTATTTGTGAATGAAAATCATACATAATGATGGATGAGATGTTTGAACTAATTTATTATCATACGTTGTGTTTTTGTTGATTTTTATGTATATGTTTTTTAATATTTTTACTTTTAATTTATACAATATACTTTTTTATGTGGTTTTGCATTGGTAGAATTTTGTGTTATGGTTCTTATTGTTAATTTGATGTAAATATACATGTTTTGATTTCCAGGGATTCCCATGGAGATTGATTTGTGGAGATAAAGTTGAGATTCATGGAACAAAATATATGCAACATTCATATTATTAAGGTACTATTATTTTGTGCAATTGTTTATTCTTCTATTTTTCCTACAATTATAATTAATCATGCTATGAAGGACTAAACATATACTCGATTCATATATATATATATATATATATATATATATATATATATATATATATATATATATAGATAGATATCACCATTTTATTTATGTGATAGGTATTATTTTTCCTACAATTATAATTAATCATGCTATTATTTTGATATTGATTTATATTTACCAGCAATATGTAGATATCACCATTTTATTTATGTGATAGGTATTTCAGGTATAGTAATATCACTCTTTTTTTGTCTTTATTTTTTTTATTCACTTTCTCATCAAATTTTCCTCACATCAATTTTAATCTTCTTATACTTTTGTTTAATCTATTTTTTTTTTCCAGCTACAACAATCATAGGTATTCTCTTTTTCTCTTCACCTCTTTTGTGTGACTTATTTGTATGACATTTTTTTTGGTGTAATTTTTTATACATTTCTATCATAATTGAATACCCTGATTCGAGTGTTTGCAACATGTATAACCTTAATACATGGTTTCTAATTTTGATTATAATTGTTTTCATTGTTTATTGCAGATTCATGATCCAGTAAAAAGATAAGAATGTTATACCATCTATATATGTGATTAATCTGTGGTTTTTATTTATTTATTTGGTCAATATATGTTGTTTTTATTTTATATTGGTATTTCTAGACATCTATATCTTTTCTTTTCTTTTTGACAATAGACATCTATATCTTACATGTTAAGAAGATGAAACAATTACATGTAGTAGACATCTATATTAATGGACCTCTCTGTTATTGAGAAGATGAAATATTATATTTATCTTACATATTTACTGAACATCTCTATCGTTATAAAATAAAAATTTGGAACTCTCTATTTTTTTAATTCTTTTTATACGTATTTTTTCATCTCTCATTCTTTATTCTTTTGGTTCAATCTACATATATATACCGATCAAAAAAATCTACATATATATATATATATATATATATATACATATATAAATTATTATTCTTTTATTATTAAAGCTTAAGTAAAAAAAATGTAGAAACTTTAAGTAATTTCTAATTTATATAATTCTCTATAAGTAATCATATATAAACCGATTTCATTTTTTCTCTCCTATATCATATGGCCTGATTAAAACAACCAACACATCTCCTTTGATTTTGCCTTCAATGAAATCTATCTATATCTATAATCTATAAATCTATGCATATGATAAAACCAGATTTATTTGTCTTTCTCTTTCCTCTTCTCATTTATTCTCATTCCTCATGCATTTGAAATTTAATGTGGTTATTAAAATTAATGACAAAAAACAATCTGTCCAAAGTGATGATAAAAAATGAAAATTGTACATGTAGAAAAAGCTGTCCAATGCAATCCATTTGTATATTTTTTTGAACAACCAATTATCCGGTCCAACCCATTTGCGTATTTTATTTCATTAAACCAAATTAATAAAATTGTTGACCACACACCATATGTAAATATGATAATCCCAATTATCACATTAATTACATTCATGATTCTTGCCTTTTTTTTTAAAACGCATCATTGATTTATTGATTTAATGAAATAAAAGTCATTCCATTTGTTAGACCAATAATGTGTTTTTAATAAGGAAAAGTTTTTCTATAACATTAAACTGATATAAATACAAATAATAAAATGACTTAAAAATTTATTTGAATCTTTTTATGACAAGAAAAAAGTTGTCTAAATATAGCAATAGCAATAATAAATTCCACAATTTTATGCGAAAAAAAAAATTCACATAAACTGTTCAATTAATACTTTTATTTTTGGCCAAAATCGTATAAATGGTAATCAATTATGTAATTATGTAATTAAAGAATGACATAAAAAAAAGTTGTACATATGAGAAATATATGCCATTAAAGACTAAGGAATTAATGAATGATGAATATACATAACCGATAAAATAAGAATTATTCTTACAATTAAAACAATTTAAAATAAGAATTATTATTAGTCATTGCAATTGTAATAGGGTAAAAAAAATGATTGTAAACATGTTTATTAAAAAAAAATGTGTGATATCCTCTTTTAATTTATTTTTAAAAATTGAGAAGCTTTATACGATTTTGTTTATAATTCAAAATTACAAATTTAGAAAAATGACTACTATTGTACAGATTTATTTGTTAGTATTTATTTACACTTTTAATTTTAAGATATTTCATCCATAAATCAGGGAAAATAATTAATGCGATTATTTGATGTCTTTCTGTTCTTATTTTTTATTTTTTATTCTCATATCTTATTTTTCTTGCAAATATATGATGTATTTTTTTTTATCAGTATTTACTCCCGATTTTTTTATTTTTATTATGATTTTGTCAATATCATGTTTTATATTTGATTTAATCATCTGTTATATTTCATTTGCAGATATGTAGAAAGAATGTGAAATGACTCAATTAAGATCAAGATAATTGCAATTGAGGAGAAAATTGATTTATTTTTTATTAGGTTAGAATTATTTTCCGTATTATTTTTTATTTATTTAGAGAAGACCACCAAAGAGGAGAAAAGGCGATATAATTTCTCAGACTCCTTTATTCTTTTCTATTTGGTTAGTTAATCTTTATTGTTAATTTCTTTCAAAACTTTAATGTGATTTATTTGATCCAACTTTTTTCTTTTTTGCAAATGATTCAAGGTTTATCTTTGGTACTTTCAATATTATATTGGCAGTTTCAAGATTCATAAACTATTGATTTTATTGTAATTAAATTTGAATTAATTAGAGTTTTGAAATGTTTACCTGAAATACAATTTTTATTGTTCAAATGAATATGATATAGAGTCGATTGAAATTTGACTTATCATTTAATTAGTTTTGTGTGTTTGTCACTTTTGGTTGATCTTATAGTTGTAACATGGAAATTTGGATATTTTGTCCAAAAAGTTTATATAAGGGAAACATGAAGAAAGAAGTGTTTATGTGTCCAAAAAAAATAAAAAAAGTTTATATAAGGAAAACATGAAGAAAAAAACGGAAAAAGGTAATTAAACAGACAAAATTAAAGTTTATGTGTGTAAATTTTTGTTTTGTACGTGTAATATTATTTAGAAGTTTCACTGCCACATTCGATAAAAAAAAGTTTCATTGTCACTCAATTGCTCAAGTCAAATATAGAAATAATATATAGCTAGCGTATTAATATTGCACTAACACAAAATTGGGAACACAAAGAAAAACACATAGTATAGTTTTTTAACAAAAGAAAATAACAAGTATACAAAAATATGCATTCTCACCCAACAAAATAAATTAATATGCATTAATTATGACACTAAAGAAATCTATAGATTCATACATTATTACGGGATCTATTCTATTTTTGTAATATATATTATAGTTTGTATTTCTACTCATGTTAATATGAAGGACTATTTTTTTGTAATTTCTACGAAAACTTATATATCTATTAATATGAAGACCCATATTTTTTTTTTGTAATTTTTATGAAATCTATATTTTTATTCATATTAATATGATGACAATTTTTTTATATATATTAAGGAGGCCTAAAAGCCCAAAACAAAAACAATTACATAGAAATCACTCGAGGGGTAGTGTTTTCCAAGAAATCAAAGTGAAATATAACCCTAATTTGAGTTGGACAAGCATAAAAAAATTACAACATACATCAATAGGGGCCTATTTTTTTTATTGTAATTTCTACGATAACATATATTTATACTTCTGCATATATTAATATAAAGACCTATTTATTTTATAATTTTTACGGAATCTATATTTTTAGTTATATATTAATAGGGAGACTACTTTTTTTTAATTTCAACGAGAACCTATATATTGTAGTCTATATTTCTATCCACAAACATTGTTTTCCTGTAATTCATATCTACCTCAAAGGCTTTTTACGAAACCTCAAAGCCTCTTCCATATATTCCATAGAGAAATTATTTTCCATCAACTTTATAATTCTTTTAGTGGAGAATAATATAAACAATAAGTATGATACAAAAAAATAAGATTGTAAATATTCATGTAGTTGTCTAAAAATATCTATGACATTATACATAAATTTTACTGTTAGTTTTTATCACAAAGTGATATTTTTATTATTAAATTATATAAGATTGTAAATATTCATGTAGTTGTCATTAATTATCTTCTATTAACAATTAAAATTTTAATTTTTCAGCTTAAAATAAAATATATTATTTATAAGTCAATAAATTTACAAACGCATTTTTACTCGTGACATTTCGGGATAATGCCTTTTCATCTAATTTACAAATGCATTTTTACCCATGATATTATTTATAATGCCCTTCCATTGCTTATACCGTGACATTTTTACAAAGAAGAGTTTAACTTCATTTACAGCAATCTAAATCCTGCATTACACATAAACTCAATTAAAATGCAAGGATATTTTGGTCTTTTAAAAAATTAAACACACTTCTCTCTCTTCTATTTTGGTCTTTTCTTTTTTCTGTTAAACCAATCAACACATCAAATCTACTATATTTCTCATCTATTTCTCTCTTCTCACACTCTCTCTCACATATTTCTCTCTTCTCATTTTCTTATCACAACCACACACACCCTAAGAAATTATGATCAAAGTCTCTGATTAACTTCTATTTAATTGCAAAAATTTACAGCTTCAACCTTCTTTTTTTTCCTTCAAAATTTACAATGACATCAAAATGATTTTGTTTAATAGCGAAGGACCATTTTCAATGTCGCAGGTCTTAAAAGATCAAGTTTATGTGCATAGTTTTTACAGACGTTCTACTATACTATAGTTCCTTTGCTTTCTTTTTTTTTTTAAAAAAAATTATAAGTGACAAAAAAAGATGATGTGGCAGCTGAGTCACTTAAGTGACTTACCACATCAGCATTGACTTGGTCAAAATTGACCTTTTGCAAAATGGGGTAAACATAGGGGACCAAAAGTGCTATTTTGAAACATAGAGGGCCAAAATTGCAACTTTGCAAAACTTGGGCCAAAAGTGCAATATAGCCAAAAATTGATTATATTTTTTTTTTACAAAAGGTAAAGGATTAATTTTAGACTCAACTAATTAAGTTTTTAAGTTCTCGCTTCTTTGCCACATGATGCGAATAACTCTAGCATGTGTTAAACTTAAAATTCTCATATCCTCCACCTTATGTGGACAAAATGATTCCACTTGACGAACGTTAAAATGATCGTTTATGAAAATTTACTTAGTGGTCATAAATAAAAACATGAAAATTTGACTTTAAAGGTTCATGATAATTCCACTATTTATCTACAATTTTTCATTATTGACTTTTTACGACTATAAAGACATCTTTTATAATTTATATTAAAAAATTGCAAATTTTATAAAGAGTTAAATAAATTTTTTATTTTTATAAATATCTCAAATTTCGTTTTTACTCTTTATAATTTTTTTTTAACAAACTTTGGTCCTCAAATATTTTTCGTAATAACTTTTAGTCTCTGCTTTTAAGTCAATTCATCTGTCTTATTTTTCGTAACGACTTTTAGTCTTTGCTTTTAAATCAACTCATCTTTTGTTAAAAATTCTAAACTTCAATAGGAGAATTTCGATAAAATTTTTAACAAAAGATGAATTTTTAAATGCCAATTTTTTTTTTTTGACGAATTAAGCACCACAAACTTAAAAATTGATATTTAACTCATCCCATGTTAAAAACAATTAAAATTTTGCAAGATAGATTTCTATATATTTAATAAATATGACTGTGAAAAAAATTCAAAATTTCGATAGGAGAGATTCTTATAACAATATAAACATAAATATGAATAAAAAAACTCTTTTAGAAATATAAAGAGTGCATATGAGTTGACTTAAAAACAAGAATCAAATATTGTGACAAAAAATATTTAAAGGACTAAAATATGCTAAAAAGAATATAGGGACTAAAAATAAAATTTAAAATATTTATGGAGATGAAAAATTTCTTTTAACTCTTTTATAAATATATTTTTTACCCGTGCTTGGCACGAGTCCGGATACTAGTTAAATTTAAACACATGCATGTCATATATGGGGGGCCGATTGAACAACATTCTTGCTATTTAATAAGTTACTTTTAATTCTCCAGATGAATTTTACTATCAATATCATAAGAGTCTAATTCAATTTTAAAATTTAGTTATAATAATTATTTAATCTATTTATTTTAACACACGCACGCACATGCACACTAAGTAAAAAAAATTGGTAATAATATTCAACTAAACCCAGCTAGATGATAATAATATTAATTCAACCCACTTGGGTTGATCTGATGGTATTGACTTGAGACTTGGGAGTGTGTTCCTCCTTAAAGTCTCATGTTCAATTCTCTCTGATGTCAATTTACGTGGGCTAATTTAGCTTATTAAAAAACATATATTAATCCAACTTGTGTGACAATTTACACATTTTCCTCAGCCGTTAATTACTTTTGGCATATATGTGTATTATTTTCAAGATAAGTACACATTTCTTGATGAATAAATATTCTCTCCAGTTGAAAAAAAAAATCTCTCTAGTTACTATTATATATAAGTAAAAAATTATATTTTAAATTTATTGCAAAATTGATATATTTGATTTATATTACAAACCAAATACATCAGTTTTTCAATAAACTTAAAAAATAACTTTTTACTTGTAACGGTGACCCAAGGGAGCTAGAAAGAGCACACACATTTTAATTAAATATATATTTTAATTAATATATAAATAAAAATATATGAATAATTGCTCAATATTTCATAATTTCACACATTAAAAAGATAAAATATCACAAGTCAAAATAAAATAAAATTTATAATTCAAACCAAATGAAAAATAGATGAAAAACAAAAATCTTTCATATTCCTACGACGTCGTTGTTTTGTTTCTTTTTTTTTTTTTTAAAAAAAGTAAAAACGACGTCGTTTTGCCCTATTTTTTTTAAAAAAAATAAAAAATCTGCAAAACCGCTTGAACCGCCCGGCCGGTTCACCGGTTCTTCCTGGTTCGACCCCGGTTCACGCGGTTTTTTGCCGGTCGGTTTCCTATCCGTTTTTTGCTCAAAACCGAACCGTTTTCATGACCGGTTCACAGTCCGACCAGTCCGACCGGCCGATCCGATCCGATTTTGATAACCTTGGTGTAAAGCATATACTGTTGAGGAATATCAGTGAGCATTTTGAGGACATTATTTTTTTCTACTGTATGTTTATAGAGTTTTTTTTTTAAGAAGCCAAAATGATATATATAAACACTAACAGCCTCCCCAGCACAAGGCGTACCAAAGTAGACTATAAAAATACAAGAATACAAGAGAGTCAGAGAGATACAATCAAAGTAAAATCATACAAGGCCCAAACACAACAATGGACTAGACCACCAGCTATGGTAGTTTAAAGCTAACGTGATATTCGTCGTCTTTAACCACCTGAAAGAGAAAAGCTTGATCTTGTCCAATAAAATATGAGGTGTGCCTATTGAGCCTTTGAACAACCGATGATTTCTCTCTGTCCAGATCACCCAAACACAAGCGAGCCACACGAGCTGCAAAAAGGACCGTCTCGCACGAGATCCACCTGATGATTCCGTAAACTAGACAAAATGATCACGCAGAGAGGTGGAATCCACCAAAGAAGTACCAATCCAGGCGCGAACTAAATCCCAAAGCGGTCCAGAAATACTACATGAGAGAAATAAATGATGAGCCGACTCAGTCACTCCACATCCAAAAACACAAGTGGCAACCGTAGTAGACAAAACGCCGCGAGAAACCAGATTTGCTCTCGTAGGAAACCTATCCCGCAATAAACGCCAAGAAAAGATGGAAACCTTCAAAGGAACCTGAGAATGCCAAATAAGGTTATCTGCATCGTCCAAAGTAACTGAATCCTGAGACGTCAGAAGCTGATAAACTCCCCCAACCGTATAACCTGTATCAGGGTCAAGACTCCACTGCCACCTGTCAATAGCCTGATCCTGCAAAGAAATGTCAAGAAGTAAAGACTGACACTCCCCCAACATCTCCTCCTCCCACACCCACAATCGTCTCCGCCACTCCCACGCCCCCCCATCTGCCCCCCAACCTAAAGCAAACATGTCTGCAACCGACCGAGATTTGGTTACAGCCAACTCAAAAAGGCGCCCAAACCGCTCTCTCAACGAAATCCCATCCAACCACGGATCTGTCCAAAAAAGAGTATCTGACCCATCTCCCACCCTCCTCGAGACATGCTCCCTAAACAAACTGCCTCCTGGCTCGCCAACACCCTCCCGAATACGCTCTAGCTCCCTCCACCACACCGACCCTCTCTGGCCTCCTGCCCGAAGACTACCTCCCTCAAGCCCATACCTAGCTACCAACACTCTAAACCACAACCCCTCCCTATCCACCAGCATCCTCCAACACCACTTCCCCAACAACGCTATGTTGAACTCACGCAACTGTCTAACCCCCAAACCTCCATACTCCTTACGCAAACAAACAGATTTCCAACTAACCCAAGAAATTTTCCTAGAATCCTCACAACCCCCCCAAAAAAATTTAATGAAAAGAGATTCAATAGAGGAAATAATACCTGAGGGAGCTTTGAAGAAAGAAAGGGCGTAGACAGGTAAAGAGGTCAAGACAGACTTTAACAGAACCAGACGACCACCAAAAGACAAAAAGCGACTCTTCCACCCAGACAATCTATTCTTTAAACGGTTTATAGAGTTTAGAATTTAGATGAGTTGGAGATTTCAAAAACTTCAGACATGTATTGGATCTGAGTAGTGATAAACTATTTTCTATTTTGAACTGGGCCACCTTTCTGTTTTGTATATAGACATGCAATATACTTCAAAGTTACGAATAATTAACGATTAGAATCTCAAAATCTTATTCAAATATTGTTACTGATCTAACCTGATGATCAGAAGAGGTTGATGGCCGATCCGTTGAGCAAGCTTCCACACCGAAAGGGGGGTTTGTACCTGCAGGTGCTCCGATGCCTAAGTCAGCAAAGAGTACAAGAGATACAAAGAGAAGAGAGAGAAAGTATAGTGAGTAATGAATCAGAATACCTGGCTCTCCTGTCTAGGAGAGCTTATATAGTGCCCCCAGCGCTGGGCCAAAGGTTGGTCTATTGGGCCGGGATAACCGGCCCAATAGACTCAACTGCCAAGATAGTCCCTGTATCGTAGGGGAGGCCGTTATTTGCCTCTATCTTGGTTGGAGTCGTTCCGCTATTCGCGGGTAAAGGATAGGCTCTGTGATGGATGTGGTTGGATAAATGAGCACGTGCTAAACGTGCTGCTTAGCTGTTAAGTTATGGAGGAATGGATCAATATGCGTGGATAGATGAACACGTGTTTAACGTGCTACCTATCCGTTATGCCGAGCAGGACACGTCATTGGCTGACGTGTCGGGGAGGTCTCCCCTTATTGGGCTGTGCCCCAAATGTCGGGCAGAAGCGATTGGGCCAGCTCTTGGCCTAGTCCAGAACAGGAGCCCCCCAAGTCGTTGCTCCTAAGCATAGGAGTAATGACTTAAGGTCCAGGCCCGTATGTCGAGGAAATGTTTTCCCCGTCAATATCTTAGGAGGAGTTCGTAACTTATCGATTCATGATTGTTGCTCGTTTGTACGAGGAGAGTATTTATATGTTGCCCATAAATTCCTCTGTGGCACGACGAAGAGAATTTTCCAAGGAGGAAATTTCCTTTTGCTCGTACCACGTGCCACGATGTTCGTGGAGGAACTTACGGGGAAGGAAATTTGCCTTTGAGAGTTATTTACTTTTACATTCCTCGATGGATTGTCGAGGAAGTGTTGCGTTAACCGCATCTCGTTGACGCTGCCCGTTATACGGGCGCGTTTATGTGTGATGTTCGTTTCGCTTGTCCGTAATTTGCGCTTGTCCGCTACGTCGAAGAGACGTTTTCGTTGGGGATAACGATGAGCCCCTCGAGGATCGTGTCGTCTGTTTGATGGGACATGAAGAGATGGGTTTTTTCGCCTACTAACGCCACGTGTGTGGGCTAGGAACAGGCGTAATAATTGTCTTGGGAAACGCGCTTTAATTGCGTTGGTTTACGAGGAGGCTTCTTAGCCGTTGGATCATCGCGTCCCTTGATTTCTCGCGAGATTCAATCAGAGCCATCTGATGGGTTTTGATCAGGACCGTTAGATTAGTGATCAACGGTTGTAATGCCATGAGGCGCGTTGCTCCGCGAAGTATGGTGCAGGGACTCGCGGTTTATAAATAGGAGAAGGAAGATTCATTTGGAACTTTTCACTTCTTTTCTCCTTTGCTGTTGCTGCTACTCTCGTTGTTCAAGTGTGAGCTTCCTTTAAGTGTTCTAGATCCAAGTCTAGTTTCCTCTTTTCCAGAACAAGTCTCGATTTTTACCCCTTAACAAGGTAAGGTACTTGCATTTCCTTTCGTTTTGCTCTGATTTATGTTTGGTATTCCAGTTTTTTTGCTTGCTACCTTTAAATTTGTGTCTCTGCTTTAAGGTGTTGTTTTTACTCTTTTTGAAATGCGTTTAGGCTTTAGTATGTTTTGGATTTAGTTTGGGGGTGTGTTTTGGGTTATTTGTGACCCACCTTTTCACTGTGTTAGTGATTTTAAGCATTACCCTCAGTGGGATTTGGTGTTTGATGGTGATAGATTTGTGTGTTTTAGCACTTTAGTTATTGCGACTTTACTGCGCTTTCGCCATTTTTCTGGAAAAAACGAAGAACACCCATGAAGATTGATGGGTTTCTGGAAAATCGCTTTGAATGTTGATGAACATTCATACATTTCTGGGCAAAACTGATGAACATGAAGAACAATGTTCAAAAATTCTGGGTTTTGATGAGTTTAGCGTCGGGGAGAGAATGCTGTTTCTCCTCGCCGTTACAACTATCATTTTGTCGGGGAGATTTGAATTGCCATTTCTTCCCGTTAATTGTAGCAGACATAGGTTAGTTAGACCTTGCGTCGGGGACCTTCTCCTCGTCTTCGCCTTCGCAAAATCTTTTAATTGTCTTCGCGAATCGTTTGAATGTCGGGGACCTTCTCCCCGCTTTTGGCTTGAGGATTTTTAGCTGAAAAATGAGTTTGTGTAAACTCTATGTCGGGGAACGTCTCCCCGTTTTCCCTGGAATGAGTAGAAAGTTTATGTCGGGGACCTCTTCCCCGTTATTTCTTTGAGAAATTTGTTTGGATAAATGAGTTTGTAAAAACTCTTTGTCGGGGAGCGTCTCCCCGTTTTTAGATTCAGTTTAAGTGTCGAGCAATGTTGATAGCTTGTGTCGGGGATCTTCTCCCCGTTTTTAGGCTTTGTTAAATGGTTCTCCTCGTCTCCTCTGTCTTTGTCTTTGTTTTGCCATTTTGATAAGGGCTTTTGGTCGGGGACAGCGTCCTCGCCCTATCCTACGCCATTTCACTTGATTTGCGGTGAAAGGGTGGATTTGATAATTGTCGAATTCACTTTATTTTCGCTGCTTTTCAGGTGTTCGAAATGTCAGACACGGAGGAGATTGCGGGGAACCAAACGGCGTCAAAGCACAAGCTTGTTGACACCATTACAGATCCTGCACTGGATTGGGTTGCGCCCGAACCAAGGAGCATTGCCTCGACGCTCACTGCCGATGATCCTCGACTTTACACCATTGTCGAGGACATTAGGAATGGGCCAGTAAATTGGGAAACTCATTTGCCCGAGGAAGGGAAACATATCTGCTCGGAATTTACTGAGGATGGATTCGCCATGTATGAGCTGGCTTTTAAGGAATTGGGCTTTAAGTTGCCCTTCAGCAATTTCGAGTGCGAAGTGTTTGGTCGGCTGAAAGCAGCCCCCTCGCAACTCCACCCGAATTCTATGGCGTTTATCCGGGCATATCCGATTCTTTGCCGATATTTAAATGTCGAGGCCACCGTTCCCCTATTCTTCCACATTTTCAAGATCCAGAAGCAAATAGTCGGGGACAGGCAGGGTTGGGTGTCTTTAAAACATGCCTCATCAAAGATTTTTAAGATGTTTGTGGAGTCTGCCCGGGGTTTCAAGGAGAGGTATTATGTCGTTAAACCAGTGACGCAAGCTGCCCGGGATTCTCTTTATATGAACAGAGAGTTGTTTCAGGAGGATGGGTCTCCTCGACTTGACGAACAAGGGGTGCCCATGACTGAACGGGTACCCCGGTTTCCTTTGGCTTGGTCGTCCGAACATTTCGAAATGAGGACGGAGGAATATTTGACGGCTGCTGTGGACTTGTCCCCGGAGGAACAGGCAGGGTTTCTGAAGCTTAAGACTTATGTCAAGGGTTTCAAGCCTTGCACCTTTACTGTTGCCTCGGGTGCTGTTGCCCTCGACAAGCGTGGCAAGCCTAGGGTCGAGCCCCGGTTTGTCAATACTAAGGCCTTGCTTGCGTGCAAGAGTGTCGAGGAGGAAAAAGTTTTGCTCGGTATTTGCTTTCATTTCTCCTGCCCCTATTTCTTGGATGATATTCTGTTGTTATGTTATTGTTCCTCGTGATACTAACCAGGGGATTTTTTGTTGCAGATAACATGGCCGATCTTGCGTCAGAGCTTTTCAAATTAGCTGCCGAGCACAAGGGTGACAAACCAAAGAAGAAGGCCAAGAAGATGAAGGCTGGGTCGAGCAGCTCAATGATTCCGGAGGAGGCTGTCTCCGGTAGTCCGGGCCAAGCTTCAGTTGTTAATTCGATGGCGGCCATATGTGGTCGACCAAAGAGGCAGAGGGAAGACATCATGACCACTATCGTGGACCTGTCGGAGGGGGATGGTGGCTTCGTCCTCCCCGCTTGCTTGAGCAATAGGAATTTCTTCGACAACAACCCCCCTCAGGTGCCCGTGTCGGAGAGAAACTATGTGTTGGGTACTTCTGAAGCTGCTCGGCAACAGCAGCTGACCCAAGATATTGCTGCTGTCATCTGGCTGGCGGAGACATCTTTGGTCTTGAACGAGGGGGGCCCAACCGTGAGGCCGAGAAGTTGGCTGTCAAGAACAGGAAGTTGGAGGCTCTGGTGACTAAGCTTGAGAATGATGTGCTCGACTTTCAAGGCAAGCAAGAAAATTATTTCAAAAATATGGAGGAAGCCTGTCACACTGCTGAGCAGCTAGACCTTACCAACAAGGTGCTTAAGGACCTGAAAGCCAGTAGTGCTGAGGAGAGGAGAAAGATGTTGGAAGAGATGGCCGTCTTGCAGGCCAAGTCGGCTCCCCTTGAAGATGAAACCGAGGACACCCTCAAATTTGCCACTCGAGGAGACCTCGTGAAGGAGATCAGGAGACTTGGGGGCCAGATGCTGGCGAGTATGGTTTTTGGGTGGAAAAACGCCGTGTCCCAGTTGAAGATTGTGAACTCCGAACGTGGTCTAATCACCGAGGGGATTCACAAGCTTAAAAGGGTTGAGAAAGGCCAGATCGTAATTCCGGAGGAGTACAAACAGATGGCCCTTGAGGAGGAGAGAGATGACGAAGAGGATGATGATGAGGATGACGAGGAGGAAGAGGTCGAGGAAGAGAAGGCCCCTGACGGGAACCAAGAGGGTCACGATGAAAGCAACTGATCCTCCCCGACTTTTTATTTGGGCCTGCGCGCCATTGACTTTTTATTTGTTTCTGTTTCATTTTATAACAATTTTTGGGGGCCTGCGTGCCCGGTTATGTAATATTTTGAACAAGTGGGTTTTATGCCCGGTATTTTTATGACAGTGCCCGTTTTGTTAATCCTGCTCGTTTATTTCATGCTCCTCGTTTGTATGTTTAAATTATCGCTTTTGTTTTTGCTAAGTTATGCCTGTTCGTAATGAATTTATGCATGTCTTTATGCTTGCTCGTTTTTAACTTAACAAATTTTTTGGTTTTGTCATTTGTATACCTGCTCGTCATTATTGTATGCCTGCCCAACAAAACCATTTTTTATATTTGCAAGTTTTCGTTTCGAGCGCATTTCGTCGAGGAGGTCGTCCTCGGATTTAACTTAGAAAGTTTAGGGAACTGTCTAAGCGCCTAGAGTTGTTTCTGAGGCTAATACGGATGCCGACACGTTGGTGTGCCCGCCCCCGCGGCTTGAACTTCCCATCGCGAGCTGGGCGTTAAGCCTTGACATGAAGACGAGGAGCTTGTCTCAAAGGTCATCCCCGTCGGGGAGACGCTCTGCTCTTCCTGAGCCAGAGTATCTCTTTTTCAATTATTGAATTGAGGACGTGTGCCTGCGTGCTTTCCGTTGTCGAGGAGTCGGGCTCGTTGCTAGGGGATCCGAGCAGCCTTTTAGTAGTGTTTTTTAGTTTGGCAATAACTTAGCTATAATATTGTTTTAATTTTTGTGCGTTCCAAGGTCGAGGAAGTTTCTTTCCTCGAAGATCCTCGAGATAATATGCGCCATTTTCTGTTTTATCTATGACGCGATATGGTCCTTCCCAGTTGGCTGCGAGTTTGCCATCCTGGGTGTCCTTAGCATTTCGTCTTAGGACGAGGCTGCCCACTTCAAATTCTCTTTTGATGACCTTTACGTCATGTCGGGCAGCTATTTTTTGTTTAAGGGTGGCTTCCCGAAGGGATGCCCCCGTGCGGATCTCTTCGACGAGATCAAGCTCTTCACGGAGAGCTTCGTCGTTCATTTCTTCTTCGAGCGGTTGCTCGGTTCGGCGAGATGGCTCGCCAACCTCCACGGGGATGACTGCTTCTGTTCCATATACCATTCGAAATGGAGTCTCCCCGATCGTGGAGTGTGGTGTTGTGCGATAGGCCCAAAGGACGCTCTCGAGCTCCTCGACCCATTTCTTTTTATTTTGGTCCAATCTTCGTCCTAGGCCGCGCAGGATTACTCTGTTGGCAGCCTCGGCTTGCCCGTTAGTTTGGGGATGTTCCACGGAAGTGAAATGTTGCTTGGTCCCTAGGGCAGCGAGGAAGTCTTGGAATCCTTTGTCCGTGAATTATGTCCCGTTGTCCGTGACGACGACTTGTGGTATCCCAAATCGGCAGAGTACGTCGCGTTTGAAGAAACGGAGTATCCTGAACGACGTTATGTCGGAGAGGGGTTCTGCCTCTACCCACTTGGTGAAGTAGTCCACGGCGACTATTAGAAACTTGTTTTGGTGGAGTCCCTTTGTGAAAGGGCCAAGTATATCCATGCCCCACCAAGCGAAGGGCCATGGCAACAACATAGATTTGAGCTCATGGGGAGGAGCTAAGTGCATATCCTCATGTCGTTGATATTTGTCGCATTTTTTGACATGTTCTTTGGCGTCTTGCTGCATGGTGGGCCAGTAGTATCCTGCTCGGAGAGCTTTCCTGGCTAGCGATCTCCCTCCCAGGTGTTGGGCGTTGATCCCCTCTTGTACCTCGCGCAGGATGTAGTCGACTGTTTCCTCGTCGACACATTTCAGGAGCGGGATTGAGAATCCTCTCCTGTACAATTTTTCGTCGAGGATAATGTAGGCGCATGCTCGACGTCTAACGATTGCGGCTTCCTTCTGGTCGGCCGGAAGGATTCCATTCGCGAGGAAGTTGTAAACGGGGGTCATCTAGCAGTTTTTGTCGCCGATGACATTTATGTCAAGGACGTTGGTCAACTTCTCGATGCTTGGTCGAGGGAGTATTTCCTGAATGACGGATTTATTTCCGCCTTTCTTTTTTGTGCTCGCCAGTTTGGACAGGATGTCTGCCCGTTTGTTATGCTCGCGTGGAACGTGTTGCACCTCCACGGACTCGAACTTAGTGATTTTTTCTTTCACTAATGCTAAATATTCAGAGAGATTATCATTTTTGGCTTGATATTCTCCCAACACTTGTGACGCGACAAGCTGTGAATCTGTATAGATTTTAATTTCTTTTGCCTCTATGTCCTCGGCTAACCGTAGTCCTGCTAGGAAGGCTTCGTATTCTGCCTGGTTGTTTGAGGTCGGGAAGGATAGAGCTAGGGATACTTCGATGATGATCCCGTTCTCGTTTTCCAGGATAATTCCTGCTCCTGCTCCTGTGGCGCTCGATGCTCCGTCGACGAATATTGTCCATTTGTCTGCCTCGCTTGTCGTGGAGGATGGACTCGTCATTTCGGCCACAAAGTCTGCTAGGACTTGTGATTTTAGCGCTTTCCTGCTTTCGTAACGAATGTCGAATTCGGAAAGCTCGAGGGACCATTTGAGCATCCTGCCCGCCATATCTGGCCGACCAAGCAATGACTTGATGGGTTGGTCGGTTCGGACTACGATTGTATGTGCTAGGAAGTAGTGACGTAGTCTTCTTGCTGCGTTGATCAAGGCAAGGGCCACCTTCTCGATTTGTTGATACCTGAGTTCGGTTCCCTGGAGAGCCTTGCTCGTAAAGTACACTGGTTTTTGTCCTTCCGTTGTTTCACGGACAAGAGCTGCGCTGACGGCCTCGGATGCGATGGAGAGGTAAATGTATAACACTTCCTCGACATCCGGGCGTGAGAGGATTGGGGGTTCGGACAGGGCCTTCTTTAGATGTTGGAGGGCCTGCTCGCACTCGTCCGTCCATTCGAACACAGCTTCTTTCCTTAGTAATTTGAAGAGGGGCAATGCGTGTTGAGCAGATTTTGCTACGAAGCGAGATAATGAGGTCAGCATTCTGTTCAGGGTTTGGATCGATTTTTTGTTGCTCGGAGTTGGGAGCTCCGTAAAGGCACGACATTTGTCGGGGTTGGCTTCGATTCCTCGTTCTGTTAAGTAGAATCCGAGGAACTTTCCTGCCCGTACCCCGAAGGTGCACTTCTCTGGGTTGAATCGCATGTTGTGTCTTCTGGCCTGCTCGAAGACCTTACGTAAATGGGCGGTATGGTCGATTTCCTCATGGGATTTTACGATCATGTCGTCCATGTAGACTTCGAGCATGTCGCCTATTTCTCCCCGGAATACCCTGTTCATCATCCGCTGGTATGTAGCACCAGCATTTTTTAGACTGAAGGGCATTACGTTGTAGTAATAGTTGCCCGACTCGGTCATGAAAGCTGTTTTTTCCCTGTCGGCCACAGCCATTGGGATTTGATTGTATCCTGAATATGCATCCATAAAAGACAATAATTTAAAGCCAGAAGAATTATCGACTAATTTATCAATGCAAGGTAAAGGATAAGAATCTTTAGGGCAAGCCCTATTGAGATCGGTATAGTCAACACACATTCTCCATTTTCCATTAGATTTTTTCACAAGTACAACGTTAGACAACCAGGTAGTGTATCTGGCTTCAGAAATAAAATTTGCCTCTAGGAGGTCTTTTACAGCTTTTTCAGCAGCCTCCGCTTTTTCGGGAGACTACCTACGCCTACGTTGCACTACGGCACTAGCAAGTGGGTCGACGGTGAGTTGATGACATGCGATGTTTGGATCCAGCCCGGGCATATCAACAGCGTGCCATGCAAACAGATCAGCATTTTCTCTAAGGCAGGCTTTCAGCTGCTTCCTTGCCAAGTCGGGGAGCCCTGTCCCAATCTTGACTCCTTTTCCTGGATCCTCGCCAAACTGGACTATCTCGAAGTCTCCATCAGGGATGGGGCGGTAATGCTCTTTGCTCGCCTCATCAGACTCCTTCTCCTCCTTCCTCAGCTTTTTCTCCTCCTTATGCTCTTTCTTGGAGGTGCGGCTGTCGAGATCAACTGAGGTCACATTTGGTGGGTGATCACTGTCGTTTCATGATCAAAATAAGTTTTTAATTAAGAAAAGTAGTAACAAGGTAGTTAACCTTGGTCGTCTCACAAGGACCTCTAATTTAATAATTAGTAAAAATAAGAACAATGAATAACACAATTAGATGGGGTTTTGGTTTTTAGATTGAAAGAGTATTTGAAATTCAATTGATAAAAAAGACGATCAATCCATTGGTTTTAGGCAAACTTCGTTCATTATATATCCATCATAGGTTACTGATATATTCGTTCAAAGGTCTATGCTTGGCTGGTTACTAAACTAATTAAACAAGTGATAATCAGGTTCGTAGGAATTCATTCGATTAAGCAAGGAATGTGTTCAACCAACCATGGGTAATGAACAAGCGCCATTAGAACACAGTTGATATCATTACAAAATTCAGCCAGCCCTTTTGGTAAGCGCAAAAGCTTATATCAATTCTATTCAAATTAATTTAAACAAGCGGAAAACTAATTCGAATAATCTCAACGGCATAAACCCATCACAAAATAATTAAGCATCATTAGCAATGAAATTCATACAGAATAAAGAGACATGAAATGATATAAGACAGCATAGACATGTAAACAAAATTATAATTAGAATCCGAACCTCAAGAACACATGAACGAAGTTTCCATATACCAATGAATCAACCTAGGGTTGCTAGTTCTCCATGAGAAAGTGGCAGCCTCTCTTTTCTATTTTACGTCAACTCTGCATAATGAACCCTAGGCTGCGTTTTTTGGCTTTTATAATACATGGGAAACGGGCTCTAAAAGTATCGGGCCGAAAATTAGAAGTTTAACCCGAAATTACATTATTATCACTAAGTCTGGAACATAAATGTGAATAAACGACTCCTTTTCGCTCTGAACTGGATTTCGACATCAACATGAAAGTTGTAGCTCTTTATCTTAGCTTTCCAACACATCTTCCCGCGCCTCAATCCGATATCCGTAGCTCGAGTTATGGTCTGCGCAATGAGAAGGTGTCAATATGTCATTAAATACGAAAATTGGTCAAGTAAATTCATTAAGGCTCAATTGTGACCCAAAACTTAGAAACATAATAAAAACTCGATATTATTGTAGAAAGACTACTAATATGCTAAATTATAATACTAGAAAATATGTGCCAAAATGCACTGATCAGTGGGGGCACACTTGGTGGTGCTTTCGGGGAAGGCTTTGGTGGCGTTTCCGGGGAAGGCTTTGGCTTCTTTGGTTCAGGAGCTTTGCCAATGAAATTGTTGCCTTTGGACGCTGCGTCGAAGCACCTCCTCGCGACTTCAATATCCCCGTGTAAAGTAGCAACCTGCCCCTTATGAGTGTAATACTTCATCTTCAGGTGGGCAGTGGAGGGGACAGCGATCAGGTCTGCTATGGCTGTCCCATCGATGATGCACTGGTAGAGGCAGGGGCAGTTCACGACCAAGAACTTTACTCTGATCGACTTGGCAGTGTCCTCGGAGCCAAAGGTGACGATGAGGTCGACATAACCCCAAGGCTTAGTAGTTGCCCCATTTAATCCTGTGAGATCTGAGCCCAGGTATGGGGTGAGATGTGTCTCGTCCAGCTGCAAGGTCCTGAAAAGACTGGCGTACATAATGTCGCAGGAGCTCCCCGGATCGATGAGGACCCGACGAACGTCCATGTTAGCCATGTCTGCCCGGACGAGGAGGGGAATTTGGAAATTGGCTGACCCACCAGGCAGCTCCTCGAGATAGAAGGCTAAAGGCATTGATCGCCCCTTCGCCTTATCCAGCGTTGCGTTCATGTTCGAGGACATGTCGATGAGCTCCTCGAATTTTCTTTTTATTGATCCGATGGTGTGCTTGTCCATACGACCACCGGATATGACGAATGAGTCTGTAAAATAGTCCCACGTGCTAAGCGTAGGACCAGTGTAGATGTCCCCGAAACAGCTGGGGATAGCAAAATCTTCTGGCCGGGATACGCTCATAGCTATCTGCTTGGCGTTGTTCTGCCCGACGGGTTATAGAAATACCTCCTCGACCGTGTGAGTCTCCGCGGCCTCTGGTCGAGGATCGTTGTTTCTTTTGACGAACTCTCTCAGTTGTCCGTTCCTTATCATTATTTCAATAGCATCCTTCAGCTGGATGTAGTCGTCGGTCCTGTGACCATAACTCTTGTGGTATCTGCAATACCTATTCTTGTCTTGGCCAGGCTTCAGAGGGGTTGGCTTTGGTTGCTTCACACCTGCTCTGTTGAACTCGGAGATGTGAACTTCAGCGAATACCTCTCCCCGAGATTTGACGAGGGGGTGTAGGTGCTGAATGTGCTTGTAGGGCCACGAGGCTCTCGTCTTTCGCCCCTCCTTCTGTCTCTGCCCCTCTCGCCACCCCTATCGCCGCCTCTGTCGTTTCCCCTGTCGCCGCCCCTATCATCGGTCCTATGGGAGGACTCGCGGGCAGGGTGGCCGCTTCTAGGTCGGGCAAGGCGGGCGACATCAGCTGCCTGGACTTCCTCGTACTCAATGTACTTTTGAGCTTTTAAGAGGAGGTCGTCCCAGGTGGGTGGTTTTTCTATGCCAACAGCTTTGGCAAAATCGCTGCCCGGGCGAAGGCCCCTCTGCAGCAAATACTTCTTCATATCGTCGGTCGTCTCGACCTGCACAACCTCTTTATTGAACCTCTCGACGAAATTGCGGAGAGTTTCTTCCTCGGCTTGGTATATGGCCTCCAAGGCATGCACAGTTTTTGGGTGCTTGCGGGAAGCAGTGAAGTGTCTACAGAACTGTTCTGTAAGGTCCCTCCACGAGTGGATAGATTGAGGGGGCAGGCTTTGGTACCATGCCATCGCTCCCTTCCTCAGTGTGGTCGGGAATAGTGTGCACCTAATGGCACCGCTAATATTCCTGAAATTCAGGTTAGCGTTGACATTAGCTATGTGATCGTCGGGGTCGGTAAAACCATCGTACGCGGGGAGCGTAGGAGGTCTCTCGAAGCCCTTTGGGATATGCTTCCTCAAGATGTCTTTGGAAAGGGGGCATCGGGGATCGCCCTCGTCACTCCCGTTGGGAGAATAGTCCTCGGAAGACCGAGGAGAATAATCGCCGGGCATTGGCGTTGGACTACGAGATTTGTAGTTGCGGGGATGGTAGCTGCCCGACGCGCCCTGCTTGGACATCTGCGCCAACCCTTGAGGTGAATGGCGGCGCGGGGCTTCGTGTTTCCCTTTCTTGCCCGGGGAGAGTCTACCCTCGCGATGAGGAGGAGTACGATCTCTCTTCCGAGGAGTAACTTCGACCCTCTCTAGATCGGGGCGTCGATGTTTGACGGCCGCCAGACGGGGAGGGGAAGGAGTAGCCCGGTGTCTCCGCGGGGGAGAGTTAGTCTTTCTGCGGCGCCGGCTCCTTTCCAGCGTGGCGATTCTTTCATTCTGTTCGTCCAGTCGACGACCTTGAGCCTGCATAGACTCAGTTGTTTGTTTTAAGGCTGCGATCTCAGGATTGGCCAACATTACGGCCTGCCCAGCGTTGTCTGTCGGGGTTTGTTTAAGCTGGGGGCGTTTGCCCACTTGACGTTCGGTCAAGATTTCAACGTCCTCTTCATCGGACGAGACGGAGGTTTCCCGGCCGTCGCGGAGGTCGCTTTCTGGACCACGTGTTGTGGTGGTATTGTCACGCACCGGTGACAAAACGGTGTTATGCTGCGGCGGCGGAGAGGGTGGAACGTTGAGAACGTTCTCATCGCCGGTATTGGTGTTGAGTTGCTGTGATGAACTAGCCATGATGGAAATTGTTGAAGAACGGAATCGGTTTTGATCTTTAGAGTCTTGAATGAAGACAAAAGAAGGGGAGGAACTCAGTCCCCACAGACGGCGCCACTGATCTAACCTGATGATCAGAAGAGGTTGATGGCCGGTCCGTTGAGCAAGCTTCCACACCGAATGGGAGGTTTGTACCTGCAGGTGCTCCGATGCCTAAGTCAGCAAAGAGTACAAGAGATACAAAGAGAAGAGAGAGAAAGTATAGTGAGTAATGAATCAGAATACCTGGCTCTCCTGTCTAGGAGAGCTTATATAGTGCCCCCAGCGCTGGGCCAAAGGTTGGACTATTGGGCCGGGATAACCGGCCCAATAGACTCAACTGCCAAGATAGTCCCTGTATCGTAGGGGAGGCCGTTATTTGCCTCTATCTTGGTTGGAGCCGTTCTGCTATTCGCGGGTAAAGGATAGGCTCCGTGATGGATGTGGTTGGATAAATGAGTACGTGTTAAACGTGCTGCTTAGCTGTTAAGTTATGGAGGAATGGATCAACATGTGTGGATAGATGAGCACGTGTTTAACGTGCTACCTATCCGTTATGCCGAGCAGGACACATCATTGGATGACGTGTCAGGGAGGTCTCCCCTTATTGGATTGTGCCCCAAATGTCGGGCAGAAGCGATTGGGCCAGCTCTTGGCCCAGTCCAGAACAGTTACTATCCGCATAGGTTGATATAGTGGTGATTGGTGAAGACCTGAAATCTAAGACTTGAAATCTTAGAATTTGTTTTTCTCAAGTTTTTTTTTTTTTTTGTCAAGTAGCCTAGTGGTTAGAAAATTCACCTTAAATTTAATTCTTTTGATTTGATCGGATTTTTGGACCGAATATTCAATCTTTAGAAAAAACTATCGTGAAGATTAGCTTAAGTTGTGACACTAATGCAATGATATACGTCTCATGCACCCTTACAACTTGCATGACTCATTTATTTATTTTTGATTAACTTGCATGATTCATGAATCATGATATACGTACAATACTATTTTTTATTATTGGCATGCATGAGTCATGATCATATTAAGTTACTATTTAAGTTAATGTATGTATTTTTTTTTGTTTGGATGTACTACTTGTATTTCTTCTTTCATGGTATATAAAAAATTTAGGATATATAAGGACTAAGGAAATAAAACTTTAGTCCAAAAAATGGCACATAAGAACTTCAAAAATATCAGTGCAACTTCAAAGTCAAAAAATAGGGTTCTCTTATTTTATAGAGAATTCAATAATGGATGATGGTTTAAATTTAGGATCTATTAAATTTGAGACATGTCTTTTATCAATAAATCAAGTCTTTAGAGTCGGTGTACTTATCGATCGTTAGTTGGTTTAGTGGTGATTGACGCTGAACTTGGTAGGAAGGACTGCGGTTCGATCCCCACAACTGCAATTGAGAGAAGACTGGAACCACTTGATGTCAGAACTGACCCCGAACCAAATTAAACTAGTGGTTAAAAAAAAAAAAACAATGTACTTTTCTATAGAAAACAATTAATTTGAGGAGCTAATTAACAAATTCTCTCCATAAATATTTAAGAGCGAAGATTCATTTTGATCTCTTACGAGATAATTATGTTTCTAACGAAAATAAAATTCAACTTAGCCCATACATTTTTATACCGAAGACGGTGGTTGTTATAATGAATCAAGGACTATCTTTGGTGTCGAAATGAAAATATTAAAAGTTAATGTAAGTTTTATTTTTGTAGAATCCGAATTGATCTTTCAGAAATTTGTGAGAAATCAAAATATATATTTAGCCGATATTCAAACTGTGATTCGATTGATATGTTTAATTAGGATCCAACCACCACGTTAATTAAGTGCTAATTATAACTGGTAATGATTACTCAAGGGAAGGATTATAATTTTATGGGTCATGCTAACCGGTGTTCTCGGAACACTAGTTAAGGATACCAAAAGGAATAATTTTTGCATTGAAAAGAGCATTTTTTATACTTATAAAAAGTATATTACACAATTTCCAATACATTCATACCTTATTTAGTTCCTTAACCAGTGCTCCAGGGACACTAATTAGCATTTTCCTAATTTTATAAATCAAATTGGTAATCTTGATTTGTAATCTCTGTGACTCTGTGCATGCCTAAGACCTAAAGTTTTAAAAAAAAAAATTATTCTCTGATTCAAACCTTCACAGTCACACACGTGATTGAGTTAACTTATTCATTGATTAATGACAGAAAACGAATATTGTACCGTCAGTGCAGTCCGCATAATGATATAAAGATTCTCTTTCAATTAGTCTTAGTATGTGACCTTAAAAATGGGAAATAATATAGATCCTTTGCGGTGACATATACCGTAAGGTAAATAAAATATCTTCATTTTAATGTGTATTATTTTTAAAACATTTTAATGTGTATTAAAAATTAAGAGATGTCATGTACCAAAAAAAAAAAAAAAAAATTAAGAGATGTCTCTATGAGGTAGGAATGACAATGAGTAGGGTATGGGTAGGGTACTATAGTACCCGTCCCCATACTCGCAGATTGAAAAAATACCCGTACCCATTCTCATACCCGCGTGGGTAACAACTTTTGCCCTCGTCCTCATACCCTATGGGTACCTAGGTACTCATACCCGTACCCGTTACCCGCATTTTTACTAAAAATAAATTGATAATTATAAAATATCATATAATTTTAATAGAATTAAAAAAATTTCAAAGATATTAATATTGACTAATGAAAATTATAAACAAAATTATTACTAACCTTATGTTAAAGTTCATATTTATGTTAAATATTCACATTATTTTTATATTATGTTATAAATAAACATTTTTATTAAAAATATATAATAGTTTAGTAGAGTTGTATTATTTTAAATTGATTTACGTATATTATAATATAATAATATAAATAAAATAAATAAATATATATTATGCGGGTATGGGGCGGGGTGGGTACTAAGGTACCCGTACCCGCACCCATACCCGTTCAGTTTTGCGGGTAATTACCCATACTCATGCCCGTACCCAAAATGCGGGTTTTTACCCTACCCATTATGGGTACCCTCTGGGTATGGGTCAAATTGTCATCCCTACATTATGAGCTTATCTCAGTTGTTATGGACATTGCACTATATGGATAGGAATTGGAGTTCGAACCTTAGATATTTTACTTATTCATCTTTAAGATGAATTTTCTAGTCACTAAAGTACTTGACAAAATAACATTTTAATTATAATTCTCTGATTTAATTCGTAAATAAATACATGCATTTTTTAAAGACTTTAACGAACCTACGTAGTGTTTTGCCATTGGAAAAAAAAACTATGCCGGTGTAAAGTAGGTTATTCTTCCACATCATGTCAATATGAGGTGATTTAATGAAATACATAGTCGTTATTGGATGACTGTGTAATTTTACATTGTTAGTGCATGTCCCATTTTCTCTTTCAAAATATTCCTCCATTCAAACCTACTCTAACAGATATGTTGTGAACATATTTTACACGATCAACCAATAACAATTTTGAATTCCATGACATTATTGACTCTATTCAACTTTAATGGTATGACATGGAAGAATAAACCATTCTCATTGAGTATCTATGTAAAATTAATTTACACCGACAATACACATGCTTTAAACTCTCGAGTTTAATGGAGATGCACCGACAGTGTAAAATAGTTGTACACGATCATTCAATACTCTTTATTCATGGCGCGAAAAACATGAGAGTGATTGGTTAATAGTGTAAAATTATTTTATACCGTCAGTACATATTCTTTTTTCTTTTTACTCTTTATTCTCACTTTTCTTAAAAAGTTTAATGGACACATACTAACACTGTAAATTAATTTTACATGACATCAAATAAAAATCAAACATCGGTCTCCGTGACGACATAGATATTATAAAGAGTAATTTAACAAAAATACATAATTATTACTGTATTTAACTAAGATTGCATATCCTATTTTCTCTTTTCTTAATACACCACAATTTGTCTTGCTTCAAACCGGAAAAAAAAAAAAAACCATTTAGTCAATACTGCACCAAACCAATCACATCACAGTCATTGTATTTCATACCTTCTTCATTCAGCAACCAATCACAACCGTCAAATTACATAGCATTCGTAAGCTTCCTTACAACCATAATAAAATTTAATTAATTAATTGAATCATATGGTAGGCAATTAATTTATGTTGATTTAGATGTTATCAATTTTCTTGTTAATTAAACAAATCCAATAGTAAAATGCCGCCCAAACATCGAACTCTATATAAACGCGTCAAACTGCGTTTTTTCTCTTCTTTCTTTTTCAACAAATAACAACATTCAATTCTTCTTCATCCTTATCTTCAATTTCATGCTTCTCATGTTTAACCTCTCATTTCTTAATTGAGTTGCTGCTCAATCAAAGGTATGATATGAGAGTTTTCATCTTTGTTGCGTTGTTTGTGATTTTTCTTTAATTCTATTGTATTGTATCAGATCATTTGGTTTTGGTATTTGTATTCCAAGTTTGAATATTTTGTTTTGTTTTGCTTTGAATTTTTATTTTTTGTTCAATTGGTATTAGTATTATTATGACTTTGTTTTAAAAATTAGGTTGATTTTTTTGGGTTTCAATTATGGTTCATGTTGTTGTTTTTGCTAGAGTTGAATTGAAAGATGCAACAATACTTGATGTATCTTATTACACAATCACGTTATGGGGGTATGGATTAGTTTGTGCATGTTGTCCTTTTTATAACATAGAGATTCGGATTCGAGTTAGTTGATGATGATCCAGGTAATAATAAAGCTGGAGAAGTTTGTTTTGATTTTCCTTGGACAGTTGATGCAAATCTTAGTAGGAAGACTATGACCTGTTTGGATTAAGTTATCGGCTATTTTTTTTTTTTTTACCAAAAAGCCTTTTTTTCTCCACCACCAATATCCAGTCCACTGAACCACCTAATCTGGTTTGGGGTCAGTTCTGCCCCGACCGCAGTTGCGAGGGATCGAACCGTGGTTATCCCTACCAAGTCCAGCGCCAAGCAGAGAGAGTTTACGGAAACAACTTATGACATATCCATAAGTTGCTTTCAGATTATTTCTATAAGCTCTCCGAGATAGCTTGTGTAAACAACTTAGAGCTTATATAATTTGACTTTATTTTATCTTTTGTTATAGAAAAAGCTTATACATAAGCACTTATATGATAAACACTTTTGTGGAAGGATGCAGTTGTTTGATCTTAATAATTATGAATGAAGCATATGCTTGATGCTTTTTTTATATACCCTGGATTCATCCTCTCCACATGGCCTTATGATGAGAAAATTTTGTTTATATTTCTCTCTTAATAGTCATTAAATAATTCAGATCCTATTTTATGAACATTTATGAAGCGAGATATATATATAACATGATACTGAATTTTAACATTAGAAGGATTCATTTCCATTAAGAATGCTTTCTGGTCAATCCTACTGAAGCTATGTGCATTTGATATCTTCAATTCCTTCCCAAAACCATAAATCAAAGCAGATATTTAAGTGCATATTCGCATTGTTGAAATCAATTATCATTTTCTTTTGTTATTCAAATAATTAGCATCATATTATCTCACTGGAGTGACTGTATTATAACTTGTGTTAACTAAAATTGAAGTCAATTCCATGTCTGAAGTTGAAAGGTAGAGTCTTTGGTCAGTTGTGCCGGAACTGATAGTTATGTTTGTTACTGCATTTGGAGATTCTCTACAGATAGTTATGATCCAGATAGTTAAGTTTGTGACCATTGATTTTTCTTTTGCTCTATTTTTTTCATTAAAGTTTAATGGCAGCCATAGAGCATGAGAGTGTATATAATAAAAAATTTAACTTGTCAAAACCATTCTGATGCTAATTTTAGTATACAGGACAAACAAGTATATTTTCCCTTTCTTTTTGGAGATTTACATTCTTTGATTTGCATTATTTAATTTCTGTCCTCACTGGTACTCTTTAATTTGACAGACAATACCTGGTTTGATGTATTTCATGTTGTCATCTGTTCATGATAGTATATCGTTGTCTTCATTACAGCTAAAGCTCCAATCTCTAAATGCAAAACTTATTTTGGCAGGTGTGGAATCATTTTAAAGAAGACATTCAAATTCACTGTCATTGTTAATACTTAAAGATGGCTTTACATGAGCATTCAGATGTTTTTCAGTGGGGTATGAATCTATTTGATGTCGATCCTTGTTATAGTCCTGGATACTATGGTGACATAATTCAACATGACACTGGTGATGTCTACCATGAACACTACTTTCACAGCAATTATGATTCTGCTGAAAGTAACCAAGTAGAGAATGATGAGATCATTGCACGGACTCTTCAAGAAGAGTTTTCACAGCTTGAGATCGCTGATGAGCGTTCAAGTTATTCACAGGCAGATGTAGAACAGTTTAATGCTTCTGTGCCTTCATATGATTGGCATAACACACCGATGATGAACTATTGTTCAGGAGGTATCGGTAAATGTATAAAATTGTTGTGTTCTTATGTATAGTTGAATTTATGTTTTTGCATAATTTGGTTAATTCAATCAGAATTTTACATGTGCAGGTCATGATTATGTCCATGAAGGAGTTGGTGATGTAGAAACTTCTAGTTCAAGTAGTCCTGGTGAAGTTGGGGGATGCTCATTGGAGCTTGTTGACAATTATCCATTTGATGATGAAATAGGAAGGAGATTGAATGAGATAACTCCCATACCTGTATGTCTAGCTTCTTGATTTATGAGTGAATCGATAATTATATATTTGTCACCTTTTAATGGTTATTTTGTACTTTTGTCAAAAAAAAATGGTTATTTTGTACTAAACAACTTATTCACTATGTTCTATTTTTGTTAAGATGTAGCAATAATATTCTTTCCAAACTACATTTTCAATTCATTACATAATTTAATACTTAGAGTGAGTCATTATTTATTTATTTATTTATTTTTGTTTAAATTTTAACTACGGATTTTCAAATCATTTATTCCTATGGTTAAATAACCAGTCTTATACACACCGATGATGAACAAAAGTAGCTTCTAGTAGTTTGAATCTTCCACTTTGAGACAAAGTGTTCATTTCTGGAGGGGGTGGGGTAGAAACATAAAAAATACTAAGGGCATGTTTGGTATCAGAAAACGTTTTTTGTTTTCATTTTTCAGTACAAAACTTTCATCTTGTTTTCATTCCATTTCTTGTTTTCAAATATTTGTACAAGATAAAGTGAAAAAGTAAAGGTTATTTTCATTGTTTCCTGCACAATTCTTTGAAAATGAGAAACACACTAAAAGCAAGGTGACCTTTGTTATTAAAAATGAAAACAAAGTGTTTTATCCAATCGAACAAACCCTACTATTCTTGTATTGCCTTCATTCTTGCATAGTGGTTTCTTCAAACACTCAGTTTTAGTAGTTCCATATGTGGTAATTTTTTTTGTTTTAGGATGTATCCTTATGATAGAACAAGGGCAATTGTTTTGTTAGTTGGTTAGTCCATTAGTTAGGTTTGTTAGAAAGGATTAGAAGGGAATATAAATAAGTGAAAATCAGATTAAGGGATTCGTTGAGTAGATTATAAAATTTTGCAAGTGAAAGGAGAAATCCTTTATGAAGGGGAAATCCTTGGAAGAGAGACCTCAGAGACTGACCCTATCCTACTCTCAACCTATTACTCAATAAAATCACTTTTCTTTTTATTCTTTCTATCAATTTCTCTAGCTTCCTAACACCATATCTTATGATATTAGAAAGTTCATTTCTTTTGATCAGTTGTATGACCTGTTAATTTTATTTATCATCCTGTGTAGCACATTCCAAAAATTAATGGAGAAATTCCTTCTATTGATGAAGCAACATCGGATCATGAAAGGCTTCTGGATAGGTAATAGTCATAAGCGTATTTCTATTTGGTTTAAAGCTAATAAAAATGCTTCCATGATGTTTTATCATTATCCAACGCTTTATTAATTTCCATTACAGTGAACCGTTGTCATAGGTGGGCTTCATTTTGTATGTGTGCATGCCCCATTTTTTTTTGTTCTTTCACACTCTACAAAGTTTAAACTAGTTTAAAATTAGAGTTTAAAGGGGATGCACTGCAATGTAAACCACCTTTACACATGTGTTCAATGAGAAACAGTCATTATAAAATGTCAGCCTATACTTGTAACTTAAGAAATTAGGTTGTGTGAAGTGGAAAAATAAATGACTCCTATTGTATATCAGTGTAAAACTAATTTATAAAACTGACAGCCCCTTATTGTCAAAGAATTATTTGTCTTGTCTACATTTTCTTTGTACTCAACGTCAACATGCCAAATTAAATCAATTATATTTTTTAAACAGATTGCGATTATATGACTTTGTGGAGCATAAGGTACAAGGTGATGGAAATTGTCAGGTTTGTTGCTTTCAATATTTACTTTCACAATTAGTCGGTCTTAGAGCCGGATACCAAGTTTTAAAAAAAAAAAAATATATTCACTTTCACAATTTCATTCCTCGATGTGTGCAGAGTGACTTTATTTCTACATTTCAAATCATAAAATTCATTTCAGCTGATAAGTTTCTACATTCATCAATTAATAATTCTTTTAGCTTTATTTCTTATCAGTTTCGTGCATTATCTGATCAATTGTATAACACTCCTGATAACCATAAGTTTGTGAGACGGAAAGTTGTAAATCAGGTTCGTTGTCTAGCAAATTATGTTTCATCATGCTCACTTGAATTGTGATATTTTTGTGCATTATTCGTAGATTCTGATTAATTAATGGTTTTATCAAACAGCTAAAGTCTCATCCAGATATTTATGAAGGATACGTTCCCATGAAATTTAGTGAATATTTGGAAAATATGTCTAGGTAATATTTACATTATTTCTTTCCTCTATCTAAGTACCAATATAAAATATTTCATAAGAGCTAATTAGTAGCAGCTTTTATTTTCATGTTGAATGAAACCTAGGAGTGGTGAATGGGGCGATCATGTCACTCTTCAAGCAGCTGCAGATTTGGTATGAGTTTTGCAACTTACTATACTTCTATAGAACTTTGTTTGGACTTACTATTCATTGTAGACTTCTATCAACTTACTAAACTTTTAAGGCCCTGATTAGATAAACTACTTAATTAAGGGAAATACAAATAAGAAAATACAGACAAATAGATGAAAAGAAATAAGAGATCAAAAAATGAAATGCTACAAAATTTTAGGTAAAAAATGAAACATTACAAACTTTTATACAATTATTTAAAAAATAAATAAATTCAATTTTCCAGTACATATTAAATGTAGGATACGTTGTTAGTCCTATAAAATTGGGATCTTCTGAGTTTAGTCCCTATTTTAAAAAAGAAAGGCTAAATTGCTCTTTTGGTCCCTTAACTAATTTGTTGGTTTCATTTTGGTCTCATAACTAATTATTGTTACATTTAGGTCCCTTATCTAAACTCATGTTAATCAAATCAGTCCCTTCCGTTAACTGTTAACCTAAAATGTCTAAGGTGTACCAACATTGTAGGTGGGTACACCATAGACCTCATTATTATTATTATTTTTTATTGTAACTATTTGATTTATTTTGTCAAAAAATAAACCATTAAATCTTGTAGGTCTATTGTATCTAATAGTGCACCACAAATACCTAAGCGTGTAGTCATGAGTTTGATCCTTGACTTTTGCATACCGAACTCAAGGGAGGGGAGAAACCACTGTGTGTCCCACCGGTTCCCATTTCTTTTAGTTTATCCAGAGCATAGAAAATCTCAAAATCTCACAAGCTCTCCTAAACAGTCTCATACGTGTTTATGTTAGTAAATAGGGAAAAAATAAATGGTACGAGGGAAGGGGCAACGGATTCATATTAGCCTTTGGATGAAATCTTTATTTTATCCATGTATTACTTTTATTCATTTTAAAAACATAAATGACTACCCATGTTGCATCGTATTCGGTCGTGAGTGAGTTGTATTCTTCGCACCATATAGCAAAGCTCTAGTAAATAAGCTCAAATAAAATAAGTCAATCCAAAGTGATCATAAGTCTGTTCATATCATTCTCCTTTCAATTGTGCATGAGTTACATTTTCATTTGCCATTTTCTGCCAGTTTCTTCAAATGATGCAATTGTGAAGTTTACAATAATATAATATTTGAAATTAACAATGTAATATAATGATGTGCCTTTTACTGCGACTGACACCACTGATTTTTTCTCTCTCTCCAGTATGGTGTAAGAATATTTTTGATGACTTCTTTCAAGGACACATGTTGCATTGAGATTCTTCCTAGTTTTGAGAAGCCAAAAGGAGGTAAGATTTTCTTAGTAGTGAGGATTTAGCATATCCCTTACATTGTTTCTTGAAATCTTTCTGAACCTTAAACACAATTGGACATTCTTCTATTATCATTGGTGCTTCCAACTTTTTGGTGGCTCATAATGATTACTTTAGGACCTTTTATTTATTGTTCATCATATAATTATATGCATAATGTGTTTTTGTTGCAGTAATTTTCATAAGTTTTTGGGCAGAGGTGCATTACAACTCCATCTATCCTCAAGGAGGTATATCTTTACAAACTTTTCATACTTAGTTTGAATCTTTATGAGGTTCATTTGTTTATTCTTTCCCAAATATAGTGTATGATTTGGTGATATATCATGTATTAGTTCAGATATAACTTCATGTGAGTCAAGAAAGAAGAAAAGGTGGTGGAGCTTTGAGACCAAGCATCAATAGTGTGGCTGGCCTAGAGAACACCAATTTTCATTCTGCATCTGTGCCTAAAGTTTTGGTGCCCCTGCATTTTGGAGTTGGACCATTGGATTTTATATCCAAATAAATTCATCTAAGAGTTAGCCAAACAGTCAATAAAGATTCCATATCCAAATTTATCCCATTTCAATGCTGATGATTTATGCATTGGCATTTTGGATGTTTTCTGAAATAAATCAGTTTTTATACATAAAGGGTTAAAGTGTAACAGGTAAATAAATTACATAATTTATTGTGCCAAAGATTTTGTTTTTTTCATTGATTTACTTGTTTCGTTGATGCATTACTTTTTTGTAACATCTATAAAACATAGCAGTACTCCAATAATGCAATACTGTGTCACATGAAAATCTTTTGATGTTATCAATCACAATAGTCTAGGGAGTCTTTTTAATGCTGATTAAATCCCAATATTACAATTTCCCCTTATAGTGTAACGATGTAAGTAAGATTTCAGATAGCACAACATTTATGATAAGATGCTTCATTTTATTGTGTATGCAGCTTAATATATTTACCATATAATTTATGTCATTCCAATCAATATATCTTCAGAATCATATGCTATAAAATAGTACTCCTTAAAATCCTCTGAAAGCTTTGTTGTAGTTGTCCAAAGTGTCATTCACCATCATAGTACGTATATCTCTAAGCAGCATATGAATATCATGATCAGCAAGTGGTAAAGGGGACAAATCTCATATACTACGACCCCTAGCCAACTATTCATCAGCAAGTGGTAAAGCTCGATTGCAAGCTCTAAGTAGCCTTTAAAACTTATCACCATGAGTATGATGGAAGACATTGAAATATATTACTATTAGGGATCGCAGAAAAACTCAAACCCGAGAGATCTACCCAAACTCAAACTCAACTCAACGGGCGAAACCCGAGTTGACTGGGTTTGGGTTCAGGTGACACACTGACACCCGATAATATGGGTGTGGGTTTGTTATCAGTCAAACCCACACCCGAAACCTATACACCCACCCGAAATATGTTAAATTACCTAATTACCAGTGTTAAGTAAATGTTGTAATTTTAGTTGTAATTTAATTTCTTGAAAGTCTATGTTTGAATTTCCTTGGAAGACCTTAATTTTAGTTGTAATTTAATTCAAAGTCTATGTTGTAATTTAATTTCTTAAATTTGCAAATTATTTTCAAATGCGCTGCGGGTTTGAGTTTGGGTGGAAAAAATCCGAACCCAATGAGTGTGGGCGTGGGTTTTATTTTTCCACCCGAATAGCCTTTGGGTTTGGGTTTGGGTGATGATTTCGGGTGTGGGTTTGGTAAGTGTCAAACTCGCACTCATGGGAGCCCGTTGTCATCCCTAATTACTATCATATAAAACTAGCGTTTCTGGCCTCTTGGATTATAGTTTCCAAAATTGTTTTGGAATATGTTTTCCGAAATAACTTGTAGAACGGAAAACATTTTCTGAAATACAGGAAAATATAAAATAGGATAAAAAACTGACAATTTCATGTTCGAATGCATATAAAGGGACATTTTCCGAAAAAATTGTGCATTGGAAAACGCTTTCCGAAATAAGTTTAAGGGCAAAATTGGAAAGTTCGTTAATGTAACTTAAAACATAGTTTACTAAGTCACATCTCCATCCCTTCTTTAGTTGTAACTTCGTGATGTTGTCATTATACGACATCATATAGTTTTCGTTCTGACCTCTCATTCTCTGATATGTTAAATGTTGTTGATCAAATATTAATTTGGTAGATATGTAGTATTATGAAAATATGGCCTCCATTTGATGATAAGTTTGGTTGTTATTTTTCTCTTTATTTTCTTCTTTTGGCTACTGCTACAAGTAAGCCTTCACGAAATCGGGACACATTTGTTTGATGTTGTCATGCCTCCTTTGAGTCCAACACCCACACTCGAGCTGTTTGGGTCTTGACTAGACTTAACCCATAAGCCTCCTTTATTTGCATTAAAGGAGTATTTATAGGCCTCTGGCGCCGAGTCACGATTATCAATGTGAGGGCGAATGAGGTCGTTTCGTCATTGATGAGTGTTGGTCTAAATGTCATACTTTTTTTTTTTTTAGTTTAAGGTCTAAATGTCATACTTTATATGTTAATTAATCACCTCTTATTTTAGATGAGTGGTATATGTCTTTTTCTAGTTCAACTAAGGTCTCAAATTTTAATCTAAACATGGACATGCATCATTTTGAGTCCCATAACCACAAAGACTAAAGAGATTACTGATTAGATACAAAGCCGCAAGAGAGGAGCTCTCCACTCTCTCTAGAAATTAGAGTTTTTGGTTTTACAATAGTTGAGCGTCGCACCACCTCTAGTAGGGATCCCTCCTTTGCCGTAGGAGTTGATCCTCTTCGAAATGGAGTTTGTCCTCTCCCTTGTGGAGGTCCTTCTCCCATCTATGTGAGTTTTTCTTCTTTCTTCATCTCGGTTGTCTCCTTTCATTGTTCCACCACCAACTTCCATAATGTTCAATCCTCCCTCCACCAACAACCACCACTCTTTCCTTGCACGAATCAAGCATGCTGTTGTGATCTTAAATCGAAACCCAACTTCACTGACCAAGCATTTGGGGATCAGTGGCTATGAGAAAAGGCACCACCGGAGCCACTATCATCGTAAGAAATGAAATTTCTAAGAGCTTATGTTTGTGGATCTGTTATTTTTATTGTGTTGTATTGTTTTTATCTGTTTTGTATTGTGTGCTTAAGTTTAGTCCATTTTAAGTTTACTCATATGGTGTTTGATGTAAAGCCCCGAAGATGTTTAAATGTAATGGAAAATGTTTTGAGCAAGGATCTAATAGTGGCTGCAGCAAACCAGTCTCTCTTCTTCTCCACTCAACAAATGAATCCTTCACATGTGGTGAGTTTAACCAATTTCAAGAACCCGTATAGTTGAATTTCGCGTCCACAAGCCAAATAAATGATTTATAATTGGGTAGATTTAAAGATTGTGGTTCCTCAACCCACTTATCACTTGTGGAAGAAATTTGCTTAGGACCTTAGTTGCTTGGATTAAGTTATTGGCTTGGTACTACTCTATTGGTTTCTATTTTCTCAAAGTTTATTGATATTAAAATCTTAGTTTGCTTAATTGTTTGTGTTGTTTTAAGAATGTGGATGAGGAATGTCCTAACACATCGTGTCTCTCTATGTTTATAATTCATTTATCTTATCTAATGCTAAATGTTATATCTATCAAACCAAGAAAAGAGATATTATTGACCAGTCTTCACAATTGCGCAAAGAAAATATCCGATTTACAAAAATAAAATATATTCTCCTCTTCCTCCTTTGATGCACATTTCTTTCGAAGAGAGATCTTGTATCCGGGTGAGGATATAATCAAATATAGGAAAATTTTAATATGGATCACCTTTACAAGTGGTGAATCGTGGATCAATATTTTAAAAATATTTAAAATTTTAACGCCAATACGTTATTATCGAAAAGTATAAGTTAATGATTATCTTTGGTGATACTTCTTTGATTAAAATAACAAAAATTAAACGGTAATAACTTAAGTGATGGCCAACTAGAACTAACGTCAATTATATTACTCCATCCAGTCCTTATTATAATAAAAAATTTATTTTTTTAGGTTCATTGTAAAACTAATGTATTTAGACAACATTATAATCCAGATACATTAGTTTTACAATAAACCTAAAAAGTAAAACTTCTCTTATAATAAGGAGTAGAGGAAGTACACCCTCCGGACACAAATATAAGAAAAAATAACCGTTTACGCGGTGTTTAAGAAATTTAGTTAAGTGTACTTAATTTTCTTAATTTAATGCAAAACATGAATTAAGTTTACTATATTACCCTTTGAAAAGTGATTTATGACTGGGAAATCACATAAACTTTTGAAAAGTAAGATGATTATATAAGGATATATTATGAATAGTGGTAAATTCTAATATGGACCACTTCATTAAGTGGTCATGGTGGACCAATCATGAATAACATTATAACGAATACGAATTTTACAAAATCCACCGTTGGATTGAAAGTTTATATCATATCGATCGTCCATAGAAAAACTTAGAAAAATTAAAAATCATTTGATATGTTATTGAGACACATCAAGATTAACGGTTTATTAAATAATGTAAATATTGATGTGTCTCAATAACATATCAAATGATTTTCAAAAAAATTTTAAAAATTTATGAATGATCTATACGATATAAACTTTCAATCCAACAGTGAATAATTTCGTAAAATTCATATTCGATAGATCATTTGTCCACGGTGAACCACTTGTAAAGGTGGTCTACCGTAACATTAGCCTAGAAATAGTAGTATTAATTAGTTTAAAAGTAGTTGACAATTTGTGTTCAAAATTTGAAGTTTTTTTTTATTATATTTGTGTAGGAAGGGAGGATTGTTTTAGTTGTAAAAACCTATAAAAGTCATAATTTTTTAAAAAAAAAATTTGTTTTAAAAAATATTGTCGACAATAGTTACAATCACTAACCAATTTAAGGATTGGGCCACCATCGAATTAATCTTCCAGTTTCAAAACATACATAGACTAAGAACTTCAAGTACTCATGTCTTCCGAAAGGTGTCGGAACTCTATTTTATTTTATGGGCAGAATCGTTTATCTTCCCAATCATCATAGAACTTGATTAATTCATTGATTGATCATTTGATCATTAGTGGGTCCAAATCCAAAGTTTGTAAGTACATGTCCAACAGCCAACACAACAGCAAAGAGTAACATAGAAGTTGATACACTACATTTTAGAACTATTTTTATAAACGATCCATCATCATATAGATCATACTAATAGTACTTCATGAGCTTTCTCTAATCATTTTTACACATTGTGTTGTTGTTGTTGTTGATTTCAACAAACTCCAAAACTAACCTTAAAATTAATCAAAATATTAATAATAATAATAATAATAACAACGAGAGAAACCCTTAAATCTCAATGCTATTCCACAATCATACAGCAATGTCATTGTTCGTTAATGCTCAGAGATTCTTCTTGCTGATTCTCCTCCACCGAACTCGGTTGCAACAGCAACGCCGTGAACGGCATATGATGGTACCGATTCGGTACAGCATACTCCATTCCAGACGGCGGACATAGATCAAGCCGGCAACTCGGCTGCTGTAGCGGGAGAGCAGCAGCAGCAAACATTCCACCACCGCTGGGACCAACAGATGACACCGGCGGAGCAACATTGCAGGACACAGACGGCCTGGAGAAAGAAGACGCCGGCGAGGTTGTTGAAACCGGACCGGCGGGGACAGTGCCGGTACCAGTAACAGCGATGATAGCCGGTTCAGCTTGTCGGAGAAGCCACTCGATTGTTTCACCATCGGAACGGTGACCTAACTCACGTGTCAGCTGGAAAACTCTGGCAGCACAGAGAGGTGGCATACGGACACGGCGGCCACGGCCGTTCACTTTGGTGTGACGGTCTTTGGTGGAACGAGAGGAGGTTTTTCTTTTGACGGTGGTAAGTTGAGCATTGGGATCAGAACTGGTGGTGGCAACGGTGGTGGTGGAGACGGTGGAGGGTTTGGTTTCTGATTGAGAGAATGTTTGGAAAACAACTTGTGAAGACATTGTAGGGTTTGAAATTGATTTGGAGATTGTGAATTTAGGGTTTTTGGTGAAAGTGATGAGAATGAAAAAGTGTTGTCGTTCTCAGAAAAAGAGAATTGGGTTAGATTAATTTTGATGACAAAGTGAGGCCCAGTGAGTGGTTTATATAGTAGCGTTCATTTCAGGTTAGTGGGCCTCTTCACTACCACTAATTAATACAATATTTTATTTTTTTCACTAAAGCACAAATACAATATTTGTTCTTATCCAAAAAATTAGATGGTATTTAATATATTAGAGTTTTTACTTTTTAAATTCATTGATAATTTAACGTATCTAGTCCATATTATAAACTAGATACATTAGGTTCTCAACGAATCTAAAAAATAAAATTTGTCTTATATTAGGGTCTGTTTGACCCTACTTATTTTTCACTTTTTTTTCCTCCTTAAAAGTAGTAAAAAATTGTGTTTTTGACCCAATTTCTCGTTATTTTCCACGTCTTTAATTTATTTCTCTAATTCTTTTAAGGAGAAATAAAGTCAAATACAATTTTCTACTTCTCTATTTCTTTTAAGGAGAAGTAGAAAGTTATTATGATTATCTTTTTAGTACTAATTTTATTATGTGTCAAAAAAGTATTACAGTAATTTTAATATTTTTTCTTTTATAATTCTAAGAATAAAAATCTCTTTTGTAAAAAAAAAAAAAAAAAAACTCTGTTGTAAAGTCATTACGAACGATAAATCTCATGGAGGATTTATAATAGAATTTACTTTGATTGGTGTAAGTAAAAAATTTATATTTAAGTACTATATATATTTTTTTAAAAAACTTGGTATCTGACCCTAAAACCGACTAAATACATATATATTTCAAACATAATTGATTTTCTACATGGAGAACTAATAACTATGAAACTTACCGTCAAGGAACTATAAAACTTATTGAAAATTTACGATGAAATTTACTTCAAATCTAAATTACGAAATTTTAACTTTTTCCTTTTTTTACACAAACGAAATATCAACTTTGAATTCAGTTAAAGTGGATATGAGCAAATATTTTGTCAAACATAATTGTTTATTATAATTTTTCAATATTTATTAGGAAAAAAAATTGACTAACTTTTTAAACTTTTATTGACCCACTTTTATAAATTTAATAAGATACAATTTTATTTTGACTGACTTTCTAAGTTTTAATTAATTTAATTAGTCTCCGTCAAAAGAAATTAATTTAATTAGTAAAAGTTTTAATTAATTTAAATGAATTTAAGAAAAGATTCAAACAATGTAGAGGAAATTTAAGATCACTTATTTTGTTGTTTCGTTTTGGTGTGGTGTTTGTTCAGTTCAAATTGGTAGATTAGATTCGACTCGGTGTATATTCAATTAATGACTTTGTCATTGTCAAAAAAAAAAATCAATGACTTTGTTACAGACTTGGAGACATGGGTGTTCCGAGAATTTCAATTTTGTCATATTTTATAAGTGTTTTGCCGTTATATGTTATTAACATGAATATTGTGATTTGAGGGGAGCCTAAGCTAACAAAAATGATTTTGACGTTGACTAGCCGTTACATTACTTACCCTTATAGAGTTCCCAAAGATGTGGTGGTAAAATTTAATGATTTAATGTTTCCAACTGATTTTGTGATTCTTGATATGGATGAAAACATAGAGATATACCACTTATCCTTGGAAGACATTTCTTAAAACTGGTAGAGCTTTGATTGATGTGGAGTTATTTTTAATGTTTTTGAAACTATCCAACATCAAAATGAAAATCCTCAATATTACCTAGTTGTCGTGGTTGAAGAGTTAGTGGAGAAAATTACTTAAGATGAGCGTCACAAAGGCAACCCTTGAGTTTCAACTTTATTTTTTTTCGCTTTTATTTTTATTTCTCTTGAGCCATTGACTGTTGTGGGAGTCGAGTCTTATTTTGTATTTCCGTTTCTTTTATTGTTGCTCATTTATTATTAATGGATATTTCTGTTTTATAATGATTGTCGGTTTGGTAATAATTCTGTTTGAATGATAGGAATCTCAAAAGGCTTAGAAAAAATAATATTTAATTACATTTTTGGTCCCTTATTTTTAATTTAGGTTTCAAGTTGATCCCTTATCTTTTCTGTCATTCAATTAGTTAGTTCATCCCGTCAATTTTTTTTACTATTACCATTAAATTTGGACACGTGGCAAACAGAAACCACACTTGGACAATTGACACGTCTCACTTCCCCCCAATCACACAACCCGTGATTACAAATACTTCAAACAGTGAGGAGACAACTCCAGTAAAACAAATCTAGCTCCGTACTTAAAAGCTTAAGAGAGGTTTACTAATTACAACTCAACAAAATAGTTCAGCTCCAGCATCAATGTGATACAAGAGTGGCTCACAAATAACAATAAAAGACTAAAACCCTAAAAGATTCTTTTCTCAATAATAGCTTCAGTGAGTAAATTAGGTTTAGCGTCTTCCTTTATATAGTATTAGCACGTCATGAGCTTGATGAACAATAAGACTTCAAATAGTTGATCTAATGGTATAACCACCACACATATTTATAACCAAATCTTTTTTATTCCTTAAATGTTTTAACATTTTAAGGAGCAAGCAATGCATAAATCGCATTATGTAGGTTCTAGAAACTCAATGTTCAATCATTTTAATGAAATTCTGGCACGCAAGTAACAGATGTTGTGTACGATGTTTATAAACACAAGGATAATGACGGAATGTTGAGTCTAATGTTGCGACATCGTACCAACACAGAACATAATGAACAAGATAAATATAAACGACAGAAAATAAATAACACAAGGTATTGTTAACTCAGTTCGGCGCAACATCACTTACTCTGGGGGCTACCAAGCCAGGAAGGAAATCCACTATAATAGTGTTAGTTTGAATCCCTCGGCAAACACCTTAGTTTATGATTTTTCAGCTAATCACAATATGTGCTAACTTCTACATAGGGACTCTAGATATGAGACCCGTCTCACTTCGCCTCAATCACACAACCCATGATTACAATCAAAGACAAACAAGAAGGAGACAATTCCAATGAAACAAACCAAACTCTGTACTTAAAAGCTTAAGAGTGGTTCACAATTACAACTTAATTAAAACAGTCATACTCTATCATCAAGGTGATACAAGAGAGGCTCACAAATAACAATTGAAAGACTCAAACCCTAAAGACATTTTTCTCAATAACGGCTTCAGTACCCAAATTAGGTTTAGCGTCTTTCTTCATATACCCTTAGTGCAATATGGGCTTGATGAATAATCAGGCTTCAAACACAGCTGGTCCATGAAATATCCAGCACACATATTTTAGAACCAAATATATTGTTTCCTTAAATTTTTTAACATCTTAATGAGCAAGCAAAGCATAAGCCGCCTTCTGTAGGTTCTAGGAATACACGCGTCTTGGCGCACAAGTAAGTGTGAGTTTATTTTCAAATAAAATCTTGAAAAGATTTCACGCGAAACAGAGCACATTGTGATGTCGTACTCACATGTTATGACATCTGGTCCAATATCTTGCTAGAACATTGTCTTAACAAAATGTAGCCAACATACAAAAAACCCAACAATTCTAAGAGAAGGGTCAAGTCATTGGTTTTCTTTTTACATGATTCAAGGATCCAAAACATAGAAAATTTTCAAAATTTTGGCTCAAGGGGGTAGCCAAGGATCACACTATCACATAAGGTAGGTTATATTTGGCTAAGTAGTTCATCCAAAAAGAAATATGGCATTGATCATGTACATGATATCCAACACATTAAACAATATCAAGATTCAATTAAAATCAATCGAGTAAAACACGATTGTCGGTCTCTCGCATATATGAACAACGGAGTTGTACACATCTCACCTGGCTTGGTTATGTGATTCAAATTCAATTCATCATGTTCAAAAGAAATCATGGAAATCATGTTATCAAGAGCAACCCAATTTATAGACATGTTACTATCATAAGCATATTTCAATAATAAATCACAAGTTAGCAATCTAATCATTTTGAGTTTCATGCTATCTATCATCACTAGGGATGGTAAAAATATTCGTACATGCGGATATCCGCAGATAAAATTCGCCACAGACATGGAGTGGATAGTCTAATATGGATATTCGAGGGTAAGATAAATTGATATTTCAACCACCCTATAGTGGATACAAATGCAGATTTAATGATATCCGTACCAGTTAATAAATAAGAAAATTATTTAAATATTCTTAGTTATCAAATATAAAAGCGCCTTTTTAATTCTTTAAAATTTTGTGATGGACTTTGTTTTGATTAGAAATGAAATGTATGAATATTATTATATTTTGGTTGAAAAGAAGGAAAATAAATGTGTTGACTTCTGTTGTTAAATGGAAAGTAAAAGGGTAAATGATCATTTACCCCCTGCAAAATAGTCAAATTTTCGTTTACCCCCTACGCAGATTTTTTTTCTGTTTACCCCCTGCAAAAACTAGATTCCCTCATTTTGCCCCCTCGGTGTACGGCAGGACAAGTGACTGTGCAAATTTGCTGACGTTGCTTGTACACGTGGAAAAAAATCATCTATATTTATTTTTTAAATTCCACGTCAGATAATATTTTTTTCCTACAAAATTAAAAAAAACGAATTTCCTTATTTATTTTTTTTCCAAAATAAAAAAAAATCCTACCAAAAAAAAATTAAATTTTTTTTCCTAAAAAATAAAAAAAAAATGAATTTTCTTATTTATTTTTTTTCGAAAATAAAAAAATCCTACAAATCAAATTTTTTTTCCTACAAAATAAAAAAGAATTACTACAAATAATTTTTTTCGTACAAAATTATTATTTTTTCCTAAAATAAAAAAAAAAAACAAATTTTCTTATTTTGCTCCCAAAATAAAGATCTACTCCCAAATAAAGTTTATTTCCAAAATAAAGATTTTAAAGATTTATTTTCAAATCTTTTTGAATTAAAAAAAACAAAACTTCACCAGAATTGTTTGCTTCCACCGTCGTGATCGTATTCGTCGTCAACTTCTTCAATCGTCAGAATCGTCTTCTACTTCGTTATTATCTTATGCTTCTTTCTATTTTTCTAGTTCTAGGGCAAATGGTTTTGGTAGAATAGGAAAACACAAATAAAACTTCTTTTTCTATTTTTTTAATTCAAAGAGATTAACAAAAAAATAAAGATTATGTTTTTTTTTAATTCGAAAAAATTTGAAAATAAATCTTTAAAATTTTGATTTTGGAAATAAACTTTATTTCAGAGTAAATCTTTATTTTGGGAGCAAAATAAGAAAATTCTTTTTTTTTTTATTTTGGGGGGAAGTTTTTTTTATTTTTTTTTGTTGGAAATTTTTTAAAATTTGTTTGTAGGAAAAAAAAAAAAAATTTTTGTAGGAATTTTTTTAAAAAAATTTGTGGGAAAAAAAAAATTGTTTTTTTATTTTGTAGGATTTTTTTTAAAAAAAAATATATTATCTGACGTGGAATTTAAAAAATAAATATAAATGATTTTTTCCACGGGTACAAGCCATGTCAGCAGATTTGCACAGTCACTTGTCCTGCTGTACACCCGAGGGGAAAAATGAGGGAATTTATTTTTTGCGGGGGTAAACAGAAAAAAAACCTGCTTATGGGGGTAAACGAAAATTTGCTTATTTTGCAAGGGGGTAAATGATCATTTACCCAAAGTAAAATGTATGAATGTGTTAATAAATGTAAAGGTGTTAGAGAAATGTATGAATATTATTGTATTTTGGTTGAAAAGAAGAAAAATAAATGTGGTGACTTTTGTTGTTAAATGGAAAGTGAAATGTATGAATGTGTTAATGTGTTAATAAATGTAAAGGTGTTAAATTGAAAAGAAAGAAAATAAATGTAAATGTGTTAATCAAAACAAAGTTCATCAAAAAATTCTAAATAATTAAAAATGCGCTTTTATATTTGATAACTAAGAATATTTATATAATTATTTTTTTTGCTAACGGGTACGGATATTTGCGGATACAAATATCCGCGGATACGGATACCATTAAATCTACATCTGTATCCACTAACTATCGGGTAGTTAAAATATTCATTTATCTTACCCGCGGATATGCATTAGACAATCCACTCCACATATGTGGCGAATTTTATATGCGGATATCCACTGGTACGGATATTTTTGCCATCCCTAATAGCCCTATCACCTCAATTTGACAGCAATTCTCCACAATATAAAAAAAAATCATCGAATTAAGTGAAAATCTTCTGCATACAAAACACAAAGGAAAAAAAAAATATTGAAAAAAATTCACTTGCTCCATATGTCCTTGAGGGAAGTAAAAAACCCTTTGACCAACACCAGGAACATCCACCAATGGTCCTGCAGATGTCTTTCATAGTTGATGCTATGGAAAACATGTGCGGGACCATTGATTGATGTTCTTTGTGTTGGTCAACTGATTTTCTACTTCCCACAGGGACACATGGAGCAAGTGATTTTTTTGTTTTCAATTTTCCATTTTTTTTCCTTTGTGTTATATGTAGAAGATTTTCGCTTTATTCGCAAAAAAATTTATATTGTTGAGAATCGCGGCCAAATTGAGATGATATGGTTATAATTTGAGTCATGAAAATTGAGAAAAATTGAAAAAATTCACTTGCTCCATGTGTCCTTGTGGAAAATAGAAAACCCTTTGATCAACACCAGGAACATCCACTAATGGTCTTGCACATGCTTTCAGTAGTTGTTCAGATAAGAACTATAAAAATAATTAATGTGAAAACCATTGGTGGATGTTCATGTTGTTGAAAAAGGGTTTTCTACTTCCCTCAAGGACACATGGAGCAAAGTGATTTTTTTTTTCTTTTCAATTTTTCATTTTTTTTCCCTTTGTGTTATATGTAGAAGAAAAAATTATATTAAAGGCCTTTTCTGGTGTAATGTCTCCGATGAATATGATTTTCTTTATTAAAAATATAGATAAAATTGTGCATAAAATATGATATGATTTTGTTCTTATATTATAAAATGGTAAATATGATTTATGTGAAACTATAAATGACAGCCACTTATCAATATATAAATAACCTATAATTAACACAAACATATAAATAGCCTCGAAGCAGACATTGTCTAATGTGAACAAGTTAAATAGTTATGAACCATGCAAAAATGTGTTTTTCACTATTGGATCAAATAGTCCTATCATATATTATTTGGTTCAATGACAAAATTCACTAATCTAATGATGAAAACTAACTTATTGTGGTGCAGGAGTTATCTCACTTATGTACCAATGAATTGGCCATTGAAGTAATGAAAATCATGTAAGATAATGGAATGACTACCTTTTTTCTTTTAGTTGATTATTAATTACCTTTTTTCTGCATCTGCATCTTGCCCACATTCAACTACGATGTCTCCAAGCTCAATCAATCTAAAAATAATAATTGTTTATAGGTGTTAGTTAAAAATTATATTTTAAGAACATTGAACATTAATCACACTTGTTATCATTTATAACAAGTGAAATTAAAATTATTTACTCAAGGTATGTTTCATCAATGACAAGAACAAATAATAAACCCAAAACTAAAACTTAAAATATTACCTGCCGCTATTACTAAATGAAAACTCATAGCCATTAAGATATTTAACACAAAGAATTCATATTATCATTTATGTAGGTTCATTGGTAATGGCATAGAGAAGTCCTGCATGGAACTTTTACGTGTTTCGAGAATTGATTTGATATAATATACGTAAAATATAAAATTTTAAACAACATCAAAGTCATATATTTCTTATATAATAAAGAGTGATTTGACAATATACATACTTTACAAAATAAAAACAAGTGAAAATATAAAGGAAAACACCAAAATAAAATTTTAGTATATTTTAAAGAATCACAATTTTATTCTAAAAATACTTAAGTGAATTTTTAGAATGAGAATAAAATGAAACATTGCTACTAGTATTCTCAAACAAAACAAAGTATTTGAAATTACATGTAGTTACAATCAGAAGATCATGTAATTAATTGGCTGCAATTATGCTAATAGCTTAGAAAATTTCAAAATATGAGGATCAGACATTTCATATCTTGTGGTTTATCAAAATATTTTGTGTAAATATAATCCAAATTATGGTCATAAATTCATAACCACCAAAATAGATTTGTTGTAATAATACCACAATTTTTTTTGACAAATAATAATAATAATACCACAATTTAAAACCATGAAATCAAGCTATATAACATATGTAATTTCGTCCACAAAACAAAAAAAAAAAAGTGTAATTAAATGCAGGGCCGGCCCAATATAATGTGAGGCCTAAAGCTAACATTAAAATGAGGCCTAAAAAAAATTTAATTCTTAGTATAAAAAATGTAAGAAAGAATATAAAAATTATATAGATTTTTTGGGTAAATAGACGAAATGACAATTAAAAGAACCGGTGGTCATGACGTAAGAACATAAAAATTATATATATTTTTTGGGTAAATAGACGAAATGACAATTGAAAGAACCGGTGATCATGACGTCCACCCTAATAATATCAGCATTTGTTTTGCCAATTGAACTAGGACTTGTAAACGCAACGTAAAAGTTACTCATATTATATTGGAAGATAAACTAAAAAAAATTGTTAGAAAAAATGAAACAAGTACAATATCAGCTGTATAGGAATCAATGTTGTTACCTCACGCTAAAAAATGAAACCAACTAGGCTACGTAGCATAATCTAATTCTTGTCTGAGGCCTAAACTATATATATTATTAACAGAGATGTTTTTTTTAGGCCTTAATTGCTTTGATAAATAACAAAATATGTTGGGGGCCTAAAGCCCTATCTTTGGTGGCTTTGCCCAATGGCCGGCCCTGATTAAATGCCAAGTTTAAAGGCTCACCTTGCTAGCCTAAAAAATGTGTCAATCGTTTTTTTGAAAGGCAAAAAAATGTGTCAATCTTATTCTTCAGTTTCCTTCCTAATCATCAATTGCATTTAGGATTTCTAAGGTTTAGGGTTTGAAGAATGATTGTTGATGGTAATCATGATGAGGCCGTGAGAGAAGAATGTGAAAGGGAGAGGAGTAATTAGGGTTTCACTCCCAAGCCTATTTATAATATAAGTGAGGGATAATTTACCATTATGTCCTTATCAAACCCCAAATATTCTATCATACCTTTCTTTTTTAATATGGTATTTAATTATTTAAAAATGGAGGTAAATAAAAAAATATCAATTAATTAAGGAAAAAAATAATCTGCTAAAAATCCATCCGTAGAAATCAAATCAAATCAAATCGTTGATTTAAACAAAAAAGGTAAAAATGATTAAATTTTAAAAAATTCAAAGATATGCATTAATTTTACGGTTGACTAACTAGAGTAATTTATAATATTTCGTCTAGTCCTTAATATAAGAAGAAGTTGACTTTTTAGATACATTGAAAAGTGAATGTATCTAATCTATAATATAGTCTGGATACATCAATTTTTCAATGTATCTAAAAAACAAATTTCTTCTTATATTAAGGACCGGAGGGAGTAATATATACTCAAACCGTAAGTCACTAAGTTTGGTCTAGTAGTGAGGGGTTTGGGTGGTATGTTATAGGTCATGCGTTCGATGCCCAACTCATTGTAAACAAAAAAATATATACTCCCACCGTTCCTTTTCAAGTGTCGTTTTAGATTTCTACACACATGTCAATGCACAACTTTGATCACTAATATCTTTAATTATCTATTTAAAAAAATTATAAAAATTTTATATTTTGAAAATACTTGTCGAGACAAATTGAACAACATTATATGCTAATATTTATTTATACTAGCGGGCCAGGCAGGCGCGTTCCGCCCCTGCCTGTGTCTAACTTATATACAAAAAAAAATGGTAGCTATAGGAAGTTAAGGGCAATTATGAAATAATTAAAAAGTCATATAGGAAGTTAAGGATAATTATGGAATAATGAAAAATCTATCTCAAACTCAAGTATCCTTATTATATATATTGTTATAAATTTATTGTTAAGTGTTATTTCAAATGATAGTGAAGGGAAAAATGGACCCAAAAAAAGCCAGGCCAAACTCTTTATCCCCTTTATATATTGTTATAGATGTTATAAATTTATTGTTAAGTGTTATTTCAAATGATAGTGAATGGCAAAATGGACCCAAAAAAAAGTCAGCCTAAACTCCCTTATCCCCTTTATATATTGTTATAGATGATAGTGAAGGGCAAAATGGACCAAAAAAAAGTCAGTCCAAACTCCCTTATCCCCTTTATATATTGTTATAGATATATTAATAAAAAAATACAATCAAAGTAGATTATATGAATAGTATTACACGATTCTTAAACGATACTTAAAAAAAAAGTGAGTATTTATTTTGTTGGCCCCTGATTTATGAGGCTCACTATAACATTTATTAGCTTTTTTAGTTCTCTTCGGTCGTTAGTTCGGTCGTGGATTGACGTTTTGTCGATGGCCCCTCGAAACCTAATACTTTATTTAGTTTATTCATTTAGTTTTTTTTCTTTTCCAGTTGGTGGTCTGAAAGCGCGTTTCTCCTCTATGCAACTTATATGGCTCTTATATAGTATGTGTTTGAGTTGTGTGGGATGAAAGAAGTCATAGAGTATTCCAAAATGTAGAGAAATCTTTATTTCAACTGTTGGACAAAATCAAACTCTACTCTTATTGGTGGATGAAGACAAAGAACATTACTTTAGCCACAAATTTCCATAGTTGGTGGTCGAGCCCACTTGTCTGTTTGAATATCGACTAATTTGTTATTCTTGTTATTTTTCTGGTAGACTTTCTGTGTAAACTTACGTAGTCTCTTTTGCCACGCTTTGTGCTGAGAAGACCATATATTTTGTTTTAATATATATATATATATATATATATATATATATATATATATATATATATATATATATATATATATATATATATATATAGGGGGCTGCTAATTTAGACCCAGTTGGGTCTAAATTAGCAAGGTGCACCTTTTGAGTTGGACAAAAATACCCTTTCTTTTTATAAAAAAAAAAAAAAAACATATTGGCGCTGATCCAGTGTCGCGCGCCTACCGCAGGACCACCGTTACAGACCGTTGATTTCCATCAGACGGCCAAGAGATGATCTCATCATGGCTGTCGGATCAATCAGACAGTCTAGGTCATCCAGCTCCATGATAAGCCAGCGCGTGCACCACACTAGATCTGCGCCAGGAGAGAGAAAATTTTATTTTAAAAAAAGCAGGACACGTGTCAACTGCTGGGTGGTTGGCGTGTTTTTTTTTCATTTAATACTTTAAACTCAATTATTTCGTTGTAAATTAATTTTTTATTTTTTTATTTTTATACCAAAATTCATAATTTTTTTTTGTCTACAAATAGAGACTTGGTTCGTTTGATTTGGACACAAAAAAAAAACTCAATTTTTCACTACCTTTAATTATCTTTATATAATACTGTGAAACCATTTAGCTGGTAGAATGGTTTCACAGTATAACTCTCTGAAACCATTTTACTGGTAGAATGGTTTCAGTGAGTAATTTCTTAATTGTTTGCTTCTGAAACCATTCTGAAACCATTTAGCTGGTACAATGGTTTCAGAGCGTTGTACTTTGAAACCATTTCACTGATAGAATGGTTTCAGGGGAGTTGATTCTTAATTGTTTGCTTCTGAAACCATTTTACTGCTAGAATGGTTTCACAGTATAACTCTCTGAAACCATTCTTCCAGCTAAATGGTTTCATAGTAATATATAAACATAATTTTTCACTTCCTTAATCTCGTTATTTATATGTTCTATTGCATTTTAAATTATGTGTATCGTACTAAGTACGTTACTTGTGTGTTGTAATTTAACACGCACCACTCAATCAACTCACTGAAACCATTATACCAGCAAAATGGTTTCAGAATATAACTCTCTGAAACCATTCTACCGGCTAAATGGTTTCATAAGCAAATAACTAAGAATCAACTCAATGAAACCATTCTACCAGTAAAATGGTTTCAAAGTACAACTCTCTGAAACCATAGTACCAGCTAAATGGTTTCAGAAGCAAACAATAGTTTTTAATTACCGTTTTATCTCATTTAATTAACGAAAAATAGTTTCAGGTCTCCAAAAATTTCATAAAATATACCAAAAGTTCCAGAATATTATCTAATATTTTATTAGAAACAAATAAAAAAACAATTGGTTTCAGAGTACAAATCTATGAAATTATTATTATTATTTGTTAAATGGTTTTAAATAATCAGCGGAATTTGTGAAAATAATTTCATGACTTGAACTAGGGAGAGTGAGGTACACAAGAGGGTTCTAAATAATTCATAGTACTTTACATAAAATTTTGGAAATTTTTTATGGAATTATAATATTTTTAATTACCTTTTTAATCATTTAATTAACTAAAAATAGTTTCAGGTCTCCAAAAATTTCATACAATATACTAAAATTTCCAGAATATTATCTACTATTTTATTATGAAAAAATAAAAAAAAAGTAGAGCTTCCCTGAGGTCGCACGCGCCCCCACGCGCCTCCGGTGAGAGTGGGCGTGGGCGACGCGCACTGTTCATCGTCCCCCCCACCCGTTTTATGCAGAAACGGGTCGCGCGACCCGGTTTTTGACCCGGTTCGATCTCCCTCAATACTCAACGAAACTCGACGTTCCTTATATGGATTTTGATCGTTTTTCAATTTTACAAAGGTTTCCGGTATTAGTTTTTGAAATCGGCGTTCGATTCGCACGTAAAATGAGGTCGAAATTTGGAAGAAATTTAAAAAATGTAATAGTTGTTGTTGTTGCATGGGGGGCGCGCTATTTTGGGGGGCACGCTATTTTATGATGCAAATTACATACATGCCCCAGTTGCTCTATTGTTTCAAAAAAAAAAAATGGGTATTTTTGTCCAACTCAAAAGGTGCACCTTGCTAACTTAGACCTAACTAGGGTCTAAGTTAGAAAACCCCATATATATATTCCATTTTTGCTTGTTAAAAAAACATTCAAAAACTTCATTTTTGAAAAAAAAAAATAACTTCGAAAATCTTTGGTACTTCTTTTCGAAAAAAAAAAATTCTGAGAAAAATTTATGTTCTTTTTTCTGAAATAAAATTAAGGAGAAAAAGAATTATGAAAAAATTTCAAGTTTTTTTCCTTAAAACTTGTCGATAAAATTTCGATACTTTTTTTCCAACAAACAATTCATATCTATTCTTCACGAAATAAAATTCCAAATCTTTTTTGCCCAAAAATACCTCCTGAACTTCTTTTTACAAAAATATATTCGGAACTTTTTTTTCAACAAACATTTTTTGGAAAAAAAATCTCAGGAATTTGTTTCCCCAAAAAATTCTGAAAAAATTGAATTGAAAATGCTTCAGTTGGGGTTCGAAGGGGAAACCAATAATAAGGAGGCGCAAGTTAAATTAAGTTGATATTTATAACTTATTTTATAGGCTTCTTAACTTTGTTTTTCTTTGTTAAAAAAAAGTCCTTATTTTTAGAAGTACTTCTTTTAATTTGTGTTTGGTCAGACTTCTCCTTAAAATTACAAAAAAAATCATAAAAAAATTAGGTCAAACGATACCTTAATACGTCTCAAACTCATATCGCAAAAATTGGTTTCATTGTCTTGTTGACAGAAAAAAGTGCTTCATGGAACTTGTTCACCTACTCCCTCCGTCCCAAAATATAAGCAAAAAGGGGTCAACAAAAGTGAATGTATCTGGACTAAATTTTAAATCAAATTCATCAACTTTCGTTAACCACTTTTTGCTTATATTTTGGGACGGAGAGAGTATTTTAGAAGTATAACGGGGAACTAAAGAGCAATTTTCATGACCCAAATATTTTCAAAATGGGTATTCCAATTCAAAGCCCAATTGTTCACTAAGCATTTAATGCGAAGAATAAGCTATAATCCAAAATTACTTTTTAGGCCCTCCTTTTGCTCGAAACCCCCCCCCCCAAAATCCCAAAATGCCCTCAAAACCATTTCGGTAACTGCAATACGAATTCGCTTGCTTTGGTATGTAACTACCGAAATGGTGAAAATCTGACGAAATAACATTAATTTGGTTACTTTGGTACGTAACTATCAGAATATGCTTCGATTCGGTTTCTATCTACAAAAATGGTGAAAATCTGGCGAAATAACATTCATTTAGTTACTTTGGTGCGTAACTACCAAAATAGTGAAAATACGGCGACTGTTATAAATTTTCAGAAATTTGCTCATGGAATACAAATGTTTATAACATTCATGTTTCTTTTGCCTTCAAATTTTAAATCCATTTAATTTCTTTAGTACAATATAGGACAATTTCATTTCTCTCACTAGAGTCACAAGGGAATATATGTAAGTTCCTATACTTGCATCTACGTGCTACTGAAATATACTTAAAATGGATACCCTTGAATGGAACATATAGAAACCTTTTATCAATATAAAAGATAACTTTTACGGTAAATTCAAACACAAACAGGAATTACACACTAACAAGTTTACAATGGAGAAAAACATTCTGCACTACTTCCTTTGCATCAGCCGTTTGGAATACAAATACAAACATATCAAATCATTTGATTTGAATAAATTTTTGAAACACTTGAATAAAGTAACTTACATTTGAATACTAGAAACATTTCTAAAAATTTATAATAGTCACCAGATTTTCATCATTTTGGTAGTTACGTACCAAAGTAACCAAATTAATGTTATTTCGCCATATTTTCACCATTTTGGGAGATAGAAACCGAATCGAAGCGTTTTCGGAAGATAAAAACCGAATCGAAGCATTTTCAGATGATAAAAACCGAATCGAAGCATTTTCGAAAGATAAAAACCGAATCAAAGCGTATTCTGGTAGTTACGTACCAAAGTAACCAAATTAATGTTATTGTGCCATATTTTCACCATTTCGGTAGTTACGTACCAAAGTAAGCAAATTCGTATTGCAGTTATCGAAATGGGTTTAAGGGCAAACTGGTCAAGACGGGGGGCCCTGGGAGTATTATAAGAGGGCTTAAAAAGCAATTTTCGTGGGAAAAATAATCAAACCAAAGGTCTAAAATAGTCTTACGTTAATACAAAGCCTTTTTTTCCTTCTTCAAACTTTATCCATATCTCTATATCTATCTATCTATCTATCTATCTATCTATCTATCTATCTATCTATCTATCTAAATTATTTATCGCTGTTTCGCTTCATGAGAAAGAAAGAAACTTCTTCTTCACATGCATAACAAATTCATTTTCTTCTTCACAATGAACAAACACTACAACGTAGTGCTTGTATCTTTTTAGTATTATTATGGTATCCTCGTACTTCAACTATGGAATCTGCAAAGACTATGTTTTGTTCTTCTCAACCGTTTCCTCCAAGAATTCACCACTGGAACACTCTTCCTTCTTATACTTCTGGTATAGTACTGTTAATTTCAATTTCAATTACTTTGTTGGTGTTGTCTTTTATTACTGAATATTTTGTTTTTAAATTGAAATTGTAGTATAGTATTGGTGGAATTTGGAAATTCAATAATGTGTCAATATATACATTACCAATTTTCAGCATTATCCCTTTGAAGTTCCACTTATGCTATTTTTACCCTTATATTATCCATAGTTTCAATTAGGAATTTAGGAACCTTTGTAATGTTGTATTATATTCTTTCAAATATGGATAGTGAAGAGAGTTTCACACTGAATGAGATATGACTTGAATATGTGTTCAAAGTGAGTTAGGTTAAATCCAAATTTAAAGATGGTATCAGAGCCTATCCAAGATCAGTTGGACCACCTGCTATCTGGTCGGTAGTTCCAATTGTCCAGTCTTGAGCGTGATAGGGTGTGTTGAGAGTTCCATATTGTGATAAAGATTATTTTATATGTTTGGGCTATTTTTTTCTGGATTTTTCAGTTTATTTCAAGTTTTTTTAGTTTCATTGTGTTGTGAAGAATTTAGTTTACTAATTTGTGGATTAGTTTTTAAAGAAATACGGATTTAACTCGAATAGTGTGTGATTTGTGTCTTCCTTCCCTTATTAGCATGAATTGTAAATCTGTTAGTTACAATGCCTACATTCATAAACCTGCAGTTTTGATGCTCCGGGAACAAGTTGCGCCTACAGTCACCTCCTGGTGTACTAGCTTTTCAGCTCAGAATTTTCCTACTTCGGTTCTTTTACAAGAGCAGTGTGATGAGTATAGGCCTCCATTGCACATTTCTAAGAAAGACAAGACATGTCAGGTTTGTATTTTATTGATTTACCGTCAATCATAAGACTTAGGTTTCTTCCTTCATATTTTTTAGATTTTTCTTAAAACTAACTTTTGAGGCCAACTTTTAGTTTTCTTAGATATGATGATACAATCTTTTTTTTATATGGAATGTAGTTACTGCTCCTTAGCTTCTAATTTATAGATTTTCCCTACTTCATCACATAATGGCATAATACTAAATGGGCACACTCAATATTTTTTTCCTTTGTTTTACTTCAGGCAACATTAAATACAAAGCAGATGGATATGGTCTCTGTTCATGAAGACAATGACACCAGCAACGTTGATCAGGTAGCACGTGACTTCAGGAAGCACCTGCATCTCTTGCCTCATTTAGAAAACTTGTAAGATAAATAAAATTGTTCTTCCATATCAGTTCAATCAGTTAGTCATTATTGCTAATTGGAAATGTTTCCTATTCTAAGTTGTCTCCTTATAGCTGCATAAACTGTATGATGCAGATTAAGTTCCTCGCAAACAGGAGAAGTGGATGCTTCTTTAACTCTACAGCTTGCAGATAGTTTGCAATGTAATGCAGTTTCTCCCACAAAACACGCAGCCTCAGTAGCTGAAAACTTGAGATCAATTAAAGCTGATGAGGATGCTGACAATTCAATATCTTCTGGGTTAGTTTTATCTTCTTGGCCAACTCTGACATTCTTACTTTATTTTTCGTGTTTTTAGGTTAATTTCATTGGAGTTTAATGCTTAAACTTAAAAATTCGCTTCAGTTTAGCCTCTTCTTCCATTTTGGCTGAACCTTCACTTGGAAGAAATAAAACCGTAAGGTCAACACGACATCGAGAGAGACGAGCAAAAGAGAGAAAGGTACCGAAGTCAAAAGTTAAAGACAACGAAACTTACCTTGTCGGAAAGGATTCTAGACAGGAAAAACTACACGTACAAAAGAAGATAAATAAAGGATTGAATCAAAATGGTCTGTTGAAATCATTCTTGCAGAGTCCTGAAGCAAAACAACTTTTAACTTCTGAACAAGAGTGTCAGTTGGTTGCTCAGATACAGGTGTGATAGTTACACCGAATTTTGTTACTCCCTTAAATGAATGAGATGCTCTATTAATGTGGATTATGTAACAGGACCTATTGAGATTGGAAGAATTGAAGACAAGTCTTCAATCTCAATTTGGAAGGGAACCAACTTTAGCTGAATGGGCCGAGGGTGCAGGGCTTAACTGTCGGAAACTAAAGGCACAACTTCGTTGTGGTAACAGAAGCAGAGAAAAATTGATTCAAGCAAATGTACGCATGGTACACTATGTTGCTAAAAGTTACCAAGGGCGTGGTCTCAGCCTCGAGGACTTATTACAGGTAAATTTAGACATTCCATCGCCCCATTATACAAAAGGATATTCACATATTTTTTCCAGATCAGTTTTGTTTTTACATTGGTTCTCAACATAGAATAACCCATATATAAATGTTTGGCTAGAATTGGAGCATATATTGCGGAAAAAGTGCTTTTGTGTAAAGGGTATAACCATTGTCTGCAATCTTCTTTTCAGTTTGTGAATTATAATTACCAGCTATATCTTGTTAGTTCTGGTGGATCTTCATTGAGTTAGTTAATTAGTTTGGCCCAATCAGCTTATTGTTAACTTAGGTTGTGATTCAGTTATAACTACTTTTTGAGTGGGGTCGTATTCGTATATATGCTGTGAATTTCCTTTCCTAGAAAGTCTTGTAAACATTTTTTGTTGTTTCTCAATCTTGGTATCCAAACATAGAATGAAAACATCATTTTCATTGTGATAGTAAATGCAAAGCTAACTAACAATTATCTAACTACCTAAGGTTAAACTAACTAAAGGTTAGTCAAATACAAAGGAAAATAATAAAATGTTAATTCTCAACATGATCATAGTGATGGGATCGACCTCAGTGAAGATATGGGAGATCAATCTCGACAATTCTTGTGTGTCCAAGCTTTTACTTTCTGGAATCTTTCATCTGTCTATGCGTTTTATATTTTCTTTACCTTTCTACTCTGCAGGAGGGACGTACAGGTCTCATAAAGAGTGTTAAAAAGTTTAAACCTCTATCTGGGTCCCGATTTGCTACTTATTCATATTGGTGGATTAAACAAGCAATAAGGAAGGCCATATACAATCATTCCAGGACAATCCGTTTACCGGTAGGTTTAGTTGTTTAAATCTAAGCTTCACTCTTTTGAAATTTTAGTGTTCATTAAAAAATTTATGTGGTTGACAGGGAACAAAAATGATGTTACAATTGCATTAATATTTTCTTTATAGCATCTTGCTTTTTTGCATAGCGAGCATCAATTTCTATTTTGGTAAAAGAAATATTGTTATATCTCCAGGAAAAGGTATTTAACAAACTTAGCAAGGTAATGGAGGCAAAGAAATTGTATATGGAAGAGGGAAATCTTAACCCAAGCAAAGAAGAATTAGGAAGAAGGGTTGGAATGACAGCAGGCAAGGTTGAAAGTTTGTTATTTGTTGCAAGAACTCCAATTTCTATGCAGAAAACTGTGGGAGCTGATACGGATACAATTTTGCAGGTATTGTATGCTAGCTAATATGATTTCCACCTTGATAAGTTGCAGCTTCTTACATCTATGACGCCTAAAAATGAAAAAGCAAGTCCATTATATGCATTTAGAATGATTGGTGAATGTTTGCACAAATTGTTTTGCTTGTACTGAAAAGTAGTAAAGTCTAATTCATAACTCCTACATGAATCTTAAATTTTACTTGGTGATTGCATTCTTCTGTGTTTGATGGAAGAGAACTAGCAGCTTAAAGTATGTTAAGGCTTGTAGAAGCTGATAAATCAGTATCGGGTCACAATGCTGTGTGTTTGGTGCAGCGGTTACAAAAATTTTATTATGTTAAATTGATTCCGGCTAAAAGTGAGTTGAATGTAAAGTGATTTATGTTTGTATTCATTAAGGTAAAAGTGAGTTGAACAATAAATTCAAGATTAAAAATCAATTATATAGACAAAAAATCCAATTCTGGTGACAAAATCAATTCTTTTACTCGAAAACATACAAACATGTCAAATCAATTCTACAGCCCTAGAATATGTTTTGCATAAGCCTAACCAAACTTACACTTACTAGACTAGTAGTAACAGATTAGCCAGAGAAACATTGTAGTTGAAATTTATGCATTCAAAATTAGATTTTATTTCCATTTTAGGATTACTGAAATTTATGCTGGCATAATATACTAAAGAATTATGCATTAATGTTTGAAAAAATGATAAATACAAACATTAATATATATATTAACATATTTTTGTTACAGGATCCATATATTTATAGAGCTAGTTGCCAAAAATATAGCAGTGTTACCTTATAAAATTACAAAGTGTACAGAACATAATTGAGTTAGTAGCTGGTATTCCAATTCTATATTAAAATTATTACAAAACACGCGAATGGTCATGCTCCTATCCTATGGAAGCATTGACAATAAACAGTTTCAAAACTATAAGGCCAATAAAAGGTAATAGAGAAAATAAATATTTGTGTCAGGCTATTAAATTTCAAAATCGATTGCAAGTTGCCGTGAAAGCTCTAAAATCAAGCTTCAGCTGGAGTCATTTTTGGACAGTGGAATTTCTTTGTTTTCTTGAAATCGAAACAACTTTTAAAAAACAACGAATCACGTTTGAAGCAGGAAATGCACGTTGAGGCCATTCCAGTGAGACATACCATGTCATTGACAATCTATAGCTCCCTTCTAGTGATTGAAATGGCCATTCTTCCTTTTTTTGGTTCTTATCAAAAGCACTTGTTTCAAACTCTTGTATTAGCAGTTTATGGAATGTGATTCCATTTTTCAACATAGGAATTAGAATTGACTATCATCATTTTCTTATAACTGCAGGAGATTACTGAAGACACTGCAATTGAGAGCCCAAACATGAGTGTTTCAAAACAGCTTATGAGACGACATGTGCTCAATGTCTTAAATAAATTACGCCCTAAAGAAAGAAGGATAATTCGACTAAGATTTGGTTTCGAGGATGGAGAAGAAAGATCTTTATCAGAAATCGGAGAAATATTTGGCTTGTCTAGAGAAAGGATTCATCAGTTGGAGAACCGGGCACTCTACAGGCTCAAAAAGTGTCTTGTCAGTCAAGGACTTGATGCTTATGCAGACAAGCTTATATAGAAGAGAAGACACCAAGATTATGCATTTCATTTTATATGGTCGAGAGTCGCAGACTTTTTCAAGCTACTTTTTGTAGTCTAGTACCTAGATCGAGTTTTGAAAGGCGGATTTAACACTAAACAGCTGGAATTGAGGACAAATCAAAGGGCCTAATGGCTGGAAATTGTGGAAGAAATCAAAGTAACAGGCAAGACTTATACAAATGAGAACATCTATAGTAAAAATTATTTCAATGACATTTTTTCCAAAAAATAAACATTCAATAAATGGCATTTATATATGTTTAATGTGGATTTATATTATTTTTATTGAATTTTACATTCTCTGGTGGTGCTTATGTTAAATGTCATCATTGTAGTATTTCCAAATGCATTTGATTTACTTTCATAAAATTATAGATTTCATTCATTTGGAAAATTTAGTCAACAAATTTGTTGATGTTCAGACTTGATAATCAAGTCTAACTCATGCATTACAATAGATACTATTTCTACTACATAACTCTTATTAATCTTATTCAAACCACACTATCACCATATTCCGTTGTTGTTGGGAAAGACATGTAAATCATCGAGGTTGAATGTCAACAGAAAGTTGAATTTCAGAAGCCTCATTGATATAATATGCATGAAGAGGATGGTCATGCACCATTTCAACATTGAGACGACGAAGAGTGAAAGTATTAAGAGGAATGCCCCAATATCGTGAAACTTTGCCGTGCAGATCACTCACCATATCAGTCTCCCTCACCCTCACATACCCGTTGCTTCCGTGGCCAAGAAACTTCACCAGAACATGTAGTTTCAGGTCCGATGGTAGCGGATCAACAACAAGAGTAACTGTTTCTGTTTCATCTCCACACAAGGCATAGAATCCTATCTTTTTTTCATTATCCAACTCTATACCTTTGTACCAGAGATTTTGCCTGTGTACTCCCACCTCCAACTCTTGTTTGATTTTTCTTTTCAAATCAAAAACAAGTTCTGATGCCGTCATTTCTATTGCTGGTTCTATCTCTCCGCCGAGTATCTTAAAATATACCATTCTCTAAGCTTTTTATTTTTCCTTCTCTATTATAATAGCAAAGTTGTGTTTTTTCTCTACTCTAGATGAGTAGAATTATTTGAGAGAACTGTGAATTGCATGTTTTGATCACTTCAGTTACATTTTCAAGGGATGTTGCATGCGAACTTGGTTGGTTTAGCTCGTGAAAATTGAGAAGCTGAACTAACAAGGAGTCACAAACCTCGTGTTGTTATACAAATGTTGTGAACTTTCTGATACATTTGACATTTGATTTATGTGATTTTTTTGTTGTAAAGTGACATGTAATTAGATGCCTATATATTGTAATGGTTTTGCTAACTTGCACATAAAACAGAAGCGTCATGCTGTCACATGTCCTTAATGGTTGTATGCTAAAATATTTAAAAACTGAATCAAGAGTTTTATGGAAATTAGACTTGTTATGTTTGGTCTGTAAGACCTAACTCGACTAGTAGATGCTGATATTATTAGGTTAGGTTGAACACTTTTATTCGAATTTAATTGGATATTATTAGGTTAAACACTTTTAATCGAGGTTGATCATTGTTATCCATACTCGTTATGTATGTATTGTCATCACCTACTGTCTTTTTCTTTTTTTTTTAAAAAAAAAAAACAAAAACTAAAGATACCCTATGTGCAATTGCGAAAATTAATCTCTTGAAGTTATTGAGATTCATTTAAGGAGTTGAAAGATTAATCGCTTGAAATTACTAAAATTCTTTTAAAATGTTAACCAAGACATTGTGTTCAAGTGTTTAATGAGCTCCCCTAGGACGAATCGTTCGGGAGATCCTAAATTTGTTTGCTGATTGGAACATTTTTTTGTCAGGTTTTACTTCAACAAATGTTGTTTTATATATATCAACATTGAACCGAACTTTAAACCAAATAGTTAAAGAATTCAATTATCTGTCATTTGACTACACTATACAAGAGACAAATTAGAAGTCAAAGACCCTAATTATGTTACAAGAGACAAATTTGAAGTCAAAAACCCTAATTACGTCATTTGAAAAAGAAAAAGGAAAAAGAATTGATGTAACTTTTTTTTGGTCAAATAGAATTGAAATAACTTGGTCCCCGTAAGGATAGCTTAGTTGATATAGATATTGCATATATTAAGTAGAGATTGCAGTTTGAACACTGATATTTTCACTTATTTACCTTAAAACTAAAATTTAACTACTATAACTTCAATTATTCTGGTGACAAAAAATATAGTGCTTAGGATGGTAAAATGTATAATAACCAAAATCTAGGCTCATACCATTTTCCATATATGATATATGCTTATGACGACAGATGGGTGACAAAAGTAACAGTCAACACCTGGTCCAGAAAATTAGTGGCTTCTTACCCAAGAAGATTTATCTTTTTCTGCTGTATAAATAAGTACTTGCATATAGTGGAAACATATGCTTCCTTACATATATTTTGTTGTATGGTTTCAATTAGGCATAGTAAAAAAAAAAATATCATCATCATTCATGGCATTGCCAGTGGAAGAAAGTAACAACACAAACCAAATCACTGGAAACAATCATCAACATCCTTGCATGTCTTTTGGTCAGAAGTGTAATCGTGTTGTGATGAATCAGAGGGCAAAATTCTACATTTTTCGCCGTTGCATCGCGATGCTTCTGTGTTGGCATGAGCATGAGCACGAGCACGAGCACGACGAAGATTAGCAATGAACATAAGGAAAGGGAAAGGGAAGGGAGGAATTTTATTCACATAACAATTAATTAATTACCAAATGATATTATCGTTAATTATTAGTATTTTTATTATAACATTGGTATATTATAAAGTTTTAGTATGTACAATATAAATTATGTTAATTATATGTGAAGATCTGTTTCAACTAATTGCAAAATTATTGAGCAGATTCTCTTTTTCAAATGTAACGGGTCTCTGAAACTTATATAGATGATTATGTTCTATAAGTCCCTCACTCAGCATTTCTCTACATCAATTCTTAAGTTTTGATTTTTTTTTTTTTCATTTCTAAGGGTCTGTTTGGATTAGCTTATTTTTTAACTTATGCAATATAAATTAGGTTTTATGCTATTTTATAAGTTCACACTAGTGAAAATTGTATTTTTAGCTATTTTATCATAAACTACCTTTACAAACTTATAATAATACATAAAAATTGCATAAGCTGTTTGCATAAGCTCAAAAATAAGATATTTCAAACATGCCCTAAATGAATCCACAAGAATAGTCTGTAACTTGTTTAATTTCGCACGTGTTAAGAAGACTTGCTATGGTGTTTTTGGAGGTGATTCGCTGCACCCAAAAAAAGACTAAAAATGCGTAGTAAAAAAAAAAAAACTAAAATTGAAAATTACAAGCTTTTATATTAATCCATGAAGATTCGGTACGAATTTCTTGGCGGATTTCTTTTCACAATTGAATAATTTTATATGCGAGTTTAGTGTAAGGCTATAGTTCGTAACAAACGCATTATCGTGTTGTGAGGTGATTGGCTTCACACCCAAAAATTGGCTAAAATTGAAAGGTTGGCCTCTTAATATACAATAAAGAATTAGCGTTACGTTTGGATTAGCTTATTTTTAAATTTATATAAATTGTTTATGCAATAAAATTTAGGTCTTATGATATTTTATAAGTTCGTACTAATAAAAATTATATTTTTATAAACTATTTTATCGTAAACTACCTTGACAAACTTATAATAATACATATAAATTTCATAAGTTGTTTGCATAAGCTCAAAAATAAGCTAATCAAAACGGACCCTAGATCTGTGATTAAAGTATAAAGTGAGAATAAATAAGAATTATTTTAACAAATTTATGATTTGTTATAATGTATTGGCAATATTTACCTTTAATTTATTAATATTTTAAATTTTTAAATTTATTAATTAATTTTATTCACTTTATATTCAAGTAAATTGCTCGCTTTAAAGAGAACGGGCCATACATACACCTCCCGTAGAGCCTTAATTAAAAGTAGACCTCTAATTTGTATGTATTTAATATTATTACCTTTTTATTTAATGCACGAATTAGCACATGTGTTCCATACACTTTTTTCTTTTATGATTTCTTAAAAAAAATTGGTCGGTACAACTTCAATATCAAAAAAACATGTTTTATGTTATGGTGAGTTTGTTAATAAAAGATTTTTGCTGCTAAAAAAAAAAGTAAAAGATATTATTAGTATTATGAAAAATTTACAAAAAAAATAATAATTATATTCTCTTTATATGTAGGTATAGATTAAAAGAAAATATGTATTTTTATTATAAAAGTTTTATTAATTTTTTTATCTCAATATAAGTAATTATATTAAGAATAAATCGATAAATTAAAAAATATGATATTGTTTTAATAGAATTAAAAAGTTTTCAAAGATTTTAATGTTGAATTATGAAAATTATAAACAAAATTATTACTATAGGTACAAAAAATGGAGGGGCACTAGACCAAAAACCTCCTTTAACTATGCGGGTATATATATACTATGCGGGTATGTCGCGGAGTGGGTACTTTAGTACCCGAATCCGCACTCATACCCACTTTTTTTGCGTGGGGAATTACTCATGCTCGTACACTTACCCACAATGTAGGTTTTTACCCTATCCAGTGGGGATATTTTTTGCGAATACCTACTAAGTATGAGTCAAATTGTCATCTCTATGTACATGATCAATCTTTAATTTATTAATTTTTTTTGTGATTCCTAATTAAATTTATAGTAATATTACTCACTTTACATTATAAAATTATTTGATTTTTTAAAAAAAAATCATACAATATAGTGTCCCATGGAGCTTTTTTTTTGTATTTAACCTTATGATTCTTAAGGCAAGAGGTTTCAGTAAACCAGAATTCGATCGTGAGGTAAATAAACTTTGGCTAAGATTTTTTTTTTTTTTGAATCAAAACTTTGGCTAAGAATTATTTCCATAAAATATTGAACTCAAATTCTTCCGAATAATTTATTAAAGAGGAGCTAATGGGGTTTTAATTAAATGTAGATTTCTAATTTGTACTTGGTCAAAAAAAAAATTGCAGCTATTAATAGTACCATTTTAATGCACAAAGCCACAAACATCATCCGTTCCTTACTTTTTCTTTTCTTTTACTCAACATGCACTCCTTACCTCGGCATATGAATTTTTGTTGTTAACAATCTCTTTTATTTTTACAAAAACATAATCAACTCTTTTCATTAATAACAACAATTTCAATACAACAAAGAATAAAATCAAAGATAGCACGATTAGTGGAGAAATATTTGTTGGAAGATGTCAACTCTTTAAATAGATCTCAATTATTTCGAGTGAATTATTCTCTGCAGTTACGCGTGCAGGATACCTTTGGTTTACAAAAAAAAAAAACGCACGATTAGACCAGAAACTGATTGCCCTAGCTAAAGTATGAGCCGACATATTCGCTTGTCGTTTTACGAACTTTACCTAGGCATGACAATAAAACTAAATCCGCGAGTATCCGTCCAAATCCTACCCGCTTTGACGGAAAAAGTCCGAGTTGACTGTGTTTGGGTTCGGGTTTTCCCCAATTCCAAAAGACGGGGTTGGGGCGCGTAATGGGGACATTGATACGCACCCCGAACCCGCCCCACTTATATTAACATTATATTTCATCTCTTTTAAATTAGAAATCTTTAAACAATCTCTTAGATTACATTCATATGTTTATTTTTAATTTGAGTAATAAATAAACTATTTTCTCTATTTCTTATTTAAAAAAATATTGTTGAAACAAAATAATTTTGGTCTTTTAACTTTTTTTTTAATTAAAAAAAAAGTAAAATACAATCAAAATTCATGTGAAAAGATGCATAACGGGAATACCCGAACCCCGTCGGAGATACCCGATCCCCAATGGGTATGTGTTTGAAGTTATATGTTTTATCCCCGCTTGGAATTTGGATAGGTTTGAGGAAACCCAAACTTTATGAGTTTGAGTTTGAGTTTGGGAGGGCAAAATCTGACATCGCCCCGCTCTGTTTCCATGTCTAACTTTATCTCAACACAAAGCTCTTAAAAAAATTCTATTAAAATAATCTAAGGTTTATTTAGAATTTGAGGTTTTGATTTTTGTATTTAGAAGAAGATATGAGGTGAACATAAGATAGATTCATGATATTTGGAGGTATAATTGAATAGAAATTTTTTGTTAGGATGATAGATACATCAAAAATAAACACATTAAAATTTACAAAGAATTTTGATCATAAACATCACCATTTGTAATGTACCGTAAGTGTCAACACCCCTCCAATTAGATAAATAATTTTTTTATCAAGTAATTTAGTGACTAAAAATTTCTTCCTTAAAGAGAAACAAGTGGAGTGTCCAAAATTTAAACCCAACTGCTACATATAAAATCCGATTTCCCAAATAACTGTACTAGAAATTTATTTTATTTTGCACAAATATTCATATTTTGTTATTGAATTGAACAAATATTCTAGCCCTCAAATAACTGTACTAGATAATTCTGACGATTTTCAAAAGTATAATTAACGATCTGCAACTTGTTGATTTTCTGAGCTTATAACATCGATTTGCGTTCTTAGTATGAAAAGTAGGGATTCAAAACGAACATTTGAAACCGACATCTATATGAGAAACGCAAATCACTGGATTTTTTCTATTTATTCTTTAAGTTATGTAGAATCATTATTGCTGTTATAAAATGTGTACGCTCAGAAATACAATTGTAATGACACCAAAGAGCTGGAACCTGAGACCATATACGGTCCCAGAAACTGGCCAAATAATTGTTTCAAACCTTCAGAGAGGCTCACACCTAGTGATGTACCAATAACTTTTACGGAGCAATAACAAAAGTAATATAATGTAAGCAAGAAGATTTCTTACAAGCAAATGAAAAGGTACATAAATTAGGAAGCATTGTTGTTCCAGAACAAAAGATAGCAAATATCATTAAACTAACTGTAGAGGTCGTCCTCGTCAGCTCCCCCAGCACTTGCAAAAGGGTCAGCTGAAGCAGCAGCAGCAGTTCCGCCGGCACTAGAGTCTGCAAACCTGAACTCGCTTCCAAACCCTCTTGATTGCTGCAATGTTTGGGCAAACGCTTGGTACTTGCGAATGTCAGCGTCGCTTACACTCCTTCGTGCATATTTCATGGATTCTTCAAAATGTGCAGCTTTGATTTCAGCTACCTCATCTTCATTATCCTCTTCCATGGCCTCGGGATTTTCACTTCTCCTTCTTTCTCTCTCAATATCCTGCACAGAAAAATTGAGGGGGAAATTTAGTTTTGTATTTTATCCAATTAAAAATTTTCTACAGCAGTAATTAGTCAAGGCATGTACCTTCTCAATGTTCTCCCTTATAGCATACTTGCATGCACGTTGGCAAATCTCAGTAATATCAGCACCACTGAAGCCTTGAGTGTACTTTGCAAGAGCTTTGATGTCAACATCCTTTGCGATGGGGGATTTTCTCAAGGCAGCTTTGAATATATTATGGCGGGAATCCTCATCTGGAAGGGGGATATAGATCAACTGGTCCAGACGTCCAGGTCGTAGTAGAGCAGGGTCTATAATATCAGGTCGATTAGTGGCCCCGATAATAAACACAGTTTTCTTTGCTGACATTCCATCCATTTCTGTAAGCAGTTGATTCAAAACTCTGTCAGCAGCACCGCCAGCATCTCCTGAACTACTACCTCTCTGCAAGATAAGGCACACAACAGATTTAGTTTAAACACAAACACAGGAGCTTAAAGGCAAACTAATCAGCCCTCTATATTATATATTTTTTCTAATAAATACTACTATATTAAAAATAAGAACAGAAACGTTTAAGAGCTTCAAGAAACTGCTTGTTAATCTAATCACAGCTCAATAAGGTACAAACCTGAGTTGCTATAGAATCAAGTTCATCAAAGAATAGGACACATGGAGCAGAACCACGAGCTTTGTCAAAAATTTCTCTCACATTAGCCTCACTTTCTCCAAACCACATAGTGAGTAGCTCAGGACCTTTGATACTAATGAAGTTTGCTTGACATTCATTGGCGATAGCTTTGGCCAAAAGAGTTTTACCACAACCAGGAGGACCGTAGAACAGAACTCCCTTTGAAGGTGACATTCCAAACTTCTCGAATTTCTCAGGGTGTTCCACTGGATATTGAACAGTCTGCAAAAGAGAGAAACTGTATTAAAACCCAGAAGATGATGAGAAGAAACAAGCAATGCAATTCAATGCAAGAATTCAAGTTACCTCTTGGAGTTCTCGCTTAACATTTTCAAGACCACCAATATCATCCCAGCTGACATTGGGCACTTCAACAACCTGGATATCATTAGCAAAGACAGTTAGGAATAAATTTTTTGCAAGGTGTAATTCACAAAGATTATTGACCGAGGGAAGGAACAGGAGGACATCAGGTTTAGCATTGATATACAAACAAGAATATGCAACAATACTTACTGTTTCACGGAGAGCAGAAGGATTGCTTGATCCAAGTGCAGTCGAGAAATGTTCATTTGTGACTGCCATTGAGTTCAATATCTCAGCATCAATGGTTTCATCTTCTAGGTCAATCACATCCATTTTCTCTCTGATGCACTGAAGTGCAGCTTCAGTACACAGAGCAGCTAAATCAGCACCAACATAACCGTGGGTTTCCTTAGCAATCTTTTCTAGATCAACCTGCAAATTAAATAATAGAAAAACTTATCAGAATACAGAATGTGCAGATCAAAACACAACTAAGGGGGGTTAGAATTCAAACTCACATCTTCTGAAAGCTTCATATTTTTCGTGTGGATGCGAAGAACCTCGAGACGTCCAACTTCGTCTGGTACACCGATATCTATCTCCCGATCAAACCTTCCAAACCTACGAAGAGCAGGGTCAATGCTGTTGGGACGATTTGTTGCTCCGATAACTATAACGTGTGCACGGGATTTAAGTCCATCCATGAGGGTCAAGAGCTGGGAAACAATTCTCCTCTCGACTTCCCCATTTGTCTTCTCCCTCTTTGGGGCAATGGAGTCTATTTCATCAATGAAGATGATTGAAGGAGCATTCTTCTCAGCTTCTTCAAATGCCTTCCTCAAATTACTTTCACTCTCACCAGCCAGCTTTGACATGATCTCAGGACCATTGATGCAGAAAAAGAAAGCACCGGTTTCATTTGCAACGGCTCGTGCAATTAAAGTCTTCCCAGATCCAGGGGGTCCATACAACAGAATACCTTTTGGTGGTTTCACACCAATAGACTTGAATAATTGTGGATGCCTCAATGGCAGTTCCACCAGTTCCCGGATTTGAGCCATCTGCTTTCTAACCCCGCCAACGTCATCGTAACCAACCTCATCTAACCTATCCTCATCTTCCCTTTTAACAGGCTCTCCTTCACAGAAGATCTCAGTGTCAGGTGCAACGACACAATACTCAGCAGGGTCGCATTCAATAACCTTGAATTCCACACTTCTCATCCCCCCTCTAACAAGGAACATATCACCCTTCCTAACTGGACGATATGCCTCAAGGAAATAAGCTGCAAAAGAGAAACAGGATTAAGTATGCATGATGAGAAAGAATGCAAATAGAATTCATTCTAAAATAGAATCAAAAAGCATTATGTTAGTGACCCAAATCAAAATCAAAATAACAGTACAAAAGTTACAATATGTGCTGCAAACATTTAACTTTTTTCACTAAGTATTTGAAGAATGAGAAACAAAAAATTATTCATAAGGGTCAATGCTAACAAAACAAGATGAAAGTATTCTTTAGGACAGTGTGATTTAGTCATTGTCAAAATATGTTAAGTATCAACAACAGACCCAAAACAAAGCTATGAATATGATACAGTGAACTAGTAGTTGTTTATTCATAAAGGGCCATGGCGAAATACAAAAGCATGTTGTATACAAAAACAAAAATCAATACAAGGGGGAAAAAGTAACTCACGTTTTAAGTAAGCATCAAAGAGATTCCCAGTGACTCCTTCAATAGTATCATCCACAGGAAGAATGTGAACTCGCTTTCCATATTTGACATCAGGACATTGATGAACAGAAACAACATCTCCAAGTCTAACCCTAAGATTGTTTCTAACAACCTTATTCATTCTTATCTTTGGTTCCTCACATGTTTCATCAGCAAGTGCAATACAAATTGTGTCTTTTCTTTTCTTTCCCTAATAAATCAACATAAAAAAAACATACTTTATCAAACAAAACCCTAATTATAATCATAATCAACGAAGAAACACATCAAATCACACATGTTTATTATTCTAACATTATTGCAACTTAAATAAAAAAATAAAAAAACAAATTCAAGGTAAAAAAGTTAGATCCTTTAACTAATGATTTTAAAAATTAACCCTAGGGTTAGTTCGGTAAAGTATTATTATTACCTTGATCAGAATGGTATCACCGCGAAAGAGTGAAAGTTTCTCCATAGTATCAGGATGAAGTGCGACGACGGAGTTGTCATCGTTGACGGCCTCATCGACGACGAGACGATTCGGAGCCTTCTTCCGCTCGAGAATCGCAGTACTAAAGTCTCTTTTCGTTCCCTTGCTGAAAAGTAAAAAAGACAAAAAAAAAAAAAAAAAAAATCAGATTCAATGAGATGACAATCGAAATAGGAATTGGAATGAGAAAATCGTGAAAGGAATTGAGATCTGAGAAAGGAGAAGAAGCTTACGAATCGGATGATTCAGGTTGGTTAGCCATGGAAGAAGAATACGATGAGAATTGAGAATTGGGATTTGGGAGAGAAATTGAGATGTGAAAAAAAGTGAAATAGGAATAAGAATAGTTTAAGAGGGTTTGAGTTGTTAGGTATTATTTATAGTGGATGGATATTCTGATTTTTATGATGAAGTGAGGAGTTGGGTAAGCTCGGTTTCTTGTTACCAAAGTATATCTAAAAAGATTTACTTTATTTTTTGTTTTTTATATTTAGATTTTATATAAATAAAATTAGGAATAAACACTTGACCAAAAAAAAAATGTTTCTTAACAAATTTGAAAAAGTTAAAAATTTATTCCAATCTTTATTTTATCCATTTAGATTTTATATAAAAGATTTTTTTTCACTTGCTTTTTTTTTTTTTTGGTAAGATTCACTTGCTTTTAAATTAGAAACAAAACTAATCCCAAAAAAAAAATTAGAAACAAAAATCACATAAAAAAGTTAGCAATAAAATATCCCGAACCAGATTAAACCGGTAGTAAAAGCAAAAAAGATAAATTAAAAAAATAGCAATAAAATTGCTTCATAAAAAATTTGAAAAAGATAAAGATTTATTCCAATAATAAAACTTTATTTTAACGAATTTCAATAATAAAATATGTTGGATTGTTTTACAGATTTAAATCACATGCGTATAAAAAATAAATTAAACAAGCATGTTGTATTAATTTGTAATAGGGTTAAATATCAGTTGGTTTTGCTCAAAAAATTGTCAATTGATGAAAATCAAAATAATTTAATCTAGGTCTAATTTTGATCGCCTACGTCTTCCGTTTCTTTGTGTGTAGGGTCGTACAGTGACTAGAGCTATAAAAAAAAAGGTTGAGTCTATGGGCTGACCCATGAGCCCACAATTTTGGATGGGGTGGGCCTCAAAAGGGCAGCCCAAATACAATCGGGTCTTTTTTGCTCTAACCCATTTAGCCCATATGAAAATTGAGATGGCGGGGGCTAGCCCACTAGCCTTCTGGTCGACCCACTATTAAAAATAATATCAATGTAAACATAAAAAATCACAATATAATTAAAAATCTATTAAATCTAGATCTAATTTTGATCGTCTGCGTCTTTCGTTTCTTTGTGTGTTGGATAATACATTGACTAGAGCTATAAAAAAATAGGTCGAGTCGATGAGCCAACCCATTAGCCCACAATTTTGGATGGGGTGAGCCTCAAAAGGGCAGTCTGAAATACAATCGGGTCTTTTTTTGCCCTAACCCATTTAGCCTATATGAAAATCGAGATGGCGGGGGCTAGCCCACTAGCCTTCTGGTCGACCCACTGTCAAAGAATTTATGTGATTTTAAAAAAAAATAATAGCAACGTAAACATAAAAAATTATCATCTTGTTACAAATATATAAATCTAGATCTAAAATTGCCTTTGTATAATAACTGTTATTGACTAGGCCTAAGGCTCAATACACAAGGAACTCGTCCATTCGAGCAATGTACTCGACATATTACAATGCATGCCCAAGGTCGCACCCACCTATCAAACGGTCAAGGAAGCCTAAATGTTCAAGCCTGCAAGGAACTTGAAGACATAGTTAACATCCATTGTCTTCTTATAATGCTTGTAATTTTTGGGTGATTTCCACTCATATTCATTGAAGATATCTAGGTCCTTCCATATTCATTTAAGACAGTTAAAATATTTGGTCACTGAATCTTCACCTTGTCGAATCTTTCCTAGCTGGAGAGTTATTTCATACTCTTGAGATTGGTTTTCCAAATCAGAGTACGTTTGGGAGACATTATCCCATAAATCCTTTGGTGTAGCATAGCAAAGAGAGTTTGCACTTATATCTTTGATCATAGAATTGACTAACCATGTCACAACCATGGAGTTCTCCGCATCAGATGTATCAAAGTCTGCACCTTTCTTTTCTGGTTGTTTTTTGTCTCCAATGTTGTATCCAATCTTTCTTTTCCCCCTTGAGATACATGCGAACATATTGCGACCATCGAAAGTAATTACCACCGTTCGTACGAATTGTTGTGATCTAAACATGGTGATTTTCATGGTATGATCGGGCAAGTTGTGTAGACTGAGGAGTTTCAAATTTAGGTGAAGGTGGCGACTCAGAATCAGAACCTGACATATCATATAAGAAGAAACACAATAGAATGAAATGTATTTGCTTAATTATTTTCTCTATGCATATTGCATCAATTTATAGACTAGGACTCTGAAAAAGAAAAAAGATTATGCTGATAATGAATTATTCTATGATCTCCCTATGCATTAACTCTATATATACGTAACTATATCCTAATTTAGAATATTCATACGTAATGACACAAAAATAGTACTCCATCCGGTCACATTTATAAGAAAAAACCACTTCAAATTTTAGTCATTATTATAAGAAAAACTTAACTACTTTAAAACTAATTAATACTAGGCTTAATTAGTTAAATGGTCCCTTAAAGACATTTTAGGTTTCAAAATGGTCCCTTAAAGAAAAAAAGGTCCGGATTGGTCCCTTAAAGACATATCTGTATGTGACATTGGTCCTTTTCGTCAATTTTTAACCCAAAAATTATAAGGTGGACAAACATTATAAGTGGTCTACCAAAGACCTTTATAATTTTTTTAATCTTAACCATTTATTTTTTTGTTTAAAAGAGAACCATTGGATTTTATAGGTATATTATATCTTATGATGAACTACCAACACCAAATTTTGTTATACTTTTCTTCATCTTCTTTCTTGTCACATCTCTTCATGTTCATAAACATCTTCATACCTTAAACAAAAAAAAAACCAAATTTTAAACTCACCCAAAAATATTTGTTAAAACAAAACTAACCCAAAAATAAAATTACGTAATTGTGATTTGGGGCTTTTGTTTCTAATTGTGATTCTTTGTATCCAATGCTCTCCACTAGTTCTCTGTTTCTTTCATCCCTCGCCAACCCTGAATCCATTTCATTCTACTGTACAAAACTTATGTTAAATCAACTATAAATCCCCTTCATTCTATTACACAACCCTATCAATTTCAATCGATCCAGAACGAGGCTTTCATCTCAGCCAGTAACAACCTTCATTCCTCTTTCATGACTCTTTCGTTTCACCGCTAGTAACTGTCACACCGAACTCGTCGTACTACCTCCTCTGACACCACTTTGTCTTCCCCAGAAATAACATACAACCCAGAAAATTAAAAATTAAAAAACAGATAAATTAAAATCCAAACAACCTAAATCTAAATCTAAGTCTAAAATACACATTAACAGAATCCATAAATTATAAGTCAAAGTTTTGATTTTTAACCTAAATCTCTTACTTTGTTGTATCAGATCTGAGCCAAGTTTGGTTTAATTTCTATGTTTTTTAATTTCTGAGTTTGTTTTATCAGATCTGAATTCGTTTTAATTTATGGGTTTTTTTTCATTTTTGAGTTTGCTTTATGAAAATGTTGTTGAATTGAAGATGAAGAACGATGGAAAATAGAAGATGAAGAAAAGTAAAATGAGATTAAGTGTAGGTGGTTTATCATTACATCTACAAGATCTGATGGTTGTCTTCTTAATTAAAAAATCAAATGGTTAACATTTAAAAAATTAATGAGGTCTTTGGTGGGCGACCTATACAGTATAACATCCACAATGACACGTCACTTCATTGACGGCAACTAACGTTTTTGAAAAAAAATTGACGGAAAGGACCAATGTGACATACGGAAATGTCTTTAAGGGACCAATTCAGACCTTTTTTTCTTTAAGGGACCATTATGCAACTAAAAATGTCTTTAAGGGACCAATTAACTAATTAAGCCTTAATACTATTATTCCCAATATACTATTATTTAATTCTATTTTTTTAGGCATTTATTTCACTTTTACACTTTTCAAAAGGGGTAATATAGTAAACTTAACTAATGTTTTGCAAATTTGCATCAAATCAAGAAAATTAACTACACTTAATTAAATTTCTTAAACACCGTGTAAACAATTTTTTTTGCTAATATTTGTGACCAGAGGGAGTATTAATTACATGGATTAACTTTCAACAATATTTTTTCTATGTTGCTCGATGTCTGGCTTGAAAGTTAATTTCAACAAAAGTATGTTGGTTGGGGTTAATATTCATGATTTTTGGTTATACGAGGCTGCGTCAGCTCTATGTTGTAAAGTGGGAAATATTCCTTTTCTTTATTTGGGTCTTCCTATTGGGGGCGATTCGAGGCGTTTGGTTGTTTGGAATCGTTGTTGGCTCGTTTAAAAAATAGATTATCTGGGTGGAAAAGTCGTTTTCTTTCTTTTGGTGGTCGCCTAGTTTTATTGAAGTCCGTTTTGACCTCTCTACCTGTCTATGCTCTATCATTTTTCAAAGCTCCCTCAGGTATCATTTCTTCTATTGAATCTCTTTTAATTTTTTTTTTTTGGGGGGGGGGGGGGGGGTGTGAGGTTTCTAGGAAAACTGCTTGGGTTAATTGGAAAACTATTTGTCTACGTAAAGAGTATGGAGGTCCAGGGGTTAGGCAGTTGAGGGAGATTAACTTGGCACTTTTGGGTAAATGGTGTTGGAGGATGTTAGTGGATAGAGAGGGGATGTGGATTAGAGTGTTGGCAGCTCGGTACGGGGTGGAGCGAGGGCGACTGAGAGCTAGAGGGAGGCATGGGTATGTGTCGTGGCGAGAGATATCGAGTATTAGGGAGGGTGTTGGTGTGTCAGAGGGTAGATGGTATGGGGATCATGTTGTCAGGAGGGTGAGGGACGGTGTCAATACTTTTTTCTGGACCGATTCCTGGGTAGATGAGGTCCCTTTGAGTGAGCGGTTTGAGCGTTTGTTTGAGTTGGCTGAGACCAAACCGTTTACAGTGGCTGAGATGTTCTATCGAGGGTGGGGGATGGATGGGGCGGCCTAGGTGTGGCGTAGGCAGTTGAGGGCGTGGGAGGATGAGATGTTAGGGGAGTGTCAGTCTTTACTTTCTAACATTTCTTTACAGGCACAGTCTTCAGATAGGTGGAAGTGGCAGCCAGACCCCGATACAGGCTTCATTGTCCGTGGAGCATATCAACTCTTGATTACTTTTTGACTCGATTACTTTGGATGAGGCAAATCATTTCATTTGGCACCCTCATGTTCCCTTGAATGTCTCCATTTTTGCGTGGTGTTTACTGCGTGACAGGTTGCCCACTAAGTCAAACCTGGTCACTAGAGGCTGTTGGTGTTTTATGTTGGCCTCATTTTGCTAAAACAAATATTCAAGTTAGATGTTGAACTGAATGTTTCAACATCAGGTACAAGCAAGATGTTGGATAGAATGCTTCAACATTGGATACCACATCCAGTGGGCCGGGCCTGATATTTTTAATCTCGCGTGGAGTTCTATTTATGGAAATCTCGCCTTTTTACTTGTGCACCAAGCAGCACGCCTTTCCTAATGTTCTAGAAGGCGGCCATGACCTAGTTTTGTTTCAGAATGCATCAACTATTTATGGAAACAAAACATTTGATTCAAGAATATTCCTTGAAGTAACTTCTGGACCTGCTGCGTTTTTTAAAGCCCAATTCAAGACCTAGCTCGTGCTAGCTCAGGCTATATAAAGGAAGACTGAACCCTTGTGCAAATCACTGAAGCCGAAATTGAGTTTTACAAAGCGTGTGTTTAGGGTTTTAGTATTGTTAATTGTGTTCCTCTTCTTGTATTACCTTGATGCAAGATTAAGGACTGTGTGTTACTGTGTTGTAATATCTCCGGAGCTTCTAAGCAAGGAGATAGTGTGTATGAACCATTCCTAAGCTTTGAAGTACGGAATTGGTGGTTGTTTTAAGAAGTGTGTCTTCATCTGTAAACTGTAACGTGTACGATCACAGTGGCTGTGATTAAGAGGAGTTGAGTGGAGGTTCTCACACCTAGGTGTGACTTAGGTAGAATGTAGCACGGGTGGTGATTATGTGAGAAGTCAATAAACGGGGCGTTTATTGAGGGCTTTGAACTAATACTATCATAGTGGATTCACTCCTGGATTGGTATCCCCCAGAGTAGGCTGTTATGCTGAACTGGGTTAACAAATAACTGTGTTATTCTGTTTCGTGCATTTTACATTTCCTTACGGTTTGTCTAGTTCAGTGTTGAACACAGTGTTGGATCATCAGATCAAACATACAGTGTTGGAGCATCGTGTTCAACATCGTGTTACTAGTTTGCTAGAATTTCAATTGACATCAGAGCAGGCACCCTGTTCTGGATTTAGGGTGAGCTCCAGGGAAAGTACTTTCTGGTGAAATGAACAAGGAAGGAGGAACAGTTTCCAGACCGCCCCTACTGATAGGGCCTGAGAACTATGACTATTGGAAAGCTCGGATGATGGCTTTCTTAAAATCCATTGACAGCAGAACATGGAAAGCTATTGAAAATGGCTGGGAGGCTCCAGTTGTTCTTGACAAAGAAGGGAACAAGACAACTGAGGTTAAGGCTGTAAAGGACTACTCAAAGGATGAGGATGAACTAGCTCTTGGTAACTCAAAAGCTCTAAATGCCATCTTCAATGGAGTGGACATCAATATGTTCAGACTTGTCAAACGATGCACTGTAGCAAAGAATGCATGGGAAATACTAAGGAAAGCACATGAAGGAACAAGCAAGGTAAAATTGTCTAAACTTTAGATGCTTCGTGCAAACTTTGAAAACCTGTGTATGAAGGAAGAAGAGACCATTCATGATTTTCACATGAATATTCTAGAATTTGCAAACTCATTTGATGCGTTAGGAGAACCCATATCTGATGAGAAGCTTGTAAGCAAAATTCTCAGATATTTTCCTAAGAGGTTTGACATGAAGGTAACAGCAATAGAAGAGTCTCAGGACCTAGCAACTATCCAAGTAGATGAGCTAATAGGATCTCTTCAAACCTATGAGCTAGGCATGAATCAAAGAAAAGAAAAGAAAAATAAAAGTTTAGCTTTTGCCTCCAACACTGGAGAAGATGAAGAATCAGATCTGGAGAGTGATGAAAGTTTGTCAGAAGCAATGGTCTTGCTAGGAAGACAATTCAACACAATCATGAAAAGAATGGACAAAAAGTCTAAGTTCAATGTGCCAAGCATCAAGCTCGACATCAACAAACAGACCAATGATCAAAGAAGGGCTAGAAGTGATGAGAAAACCAGTCAGTCAGAAGCGGTCCAGTGTCATGAATGTGAAGGATATGGACACATCAAAGCTGAATGTCCTACCTTTCTGAAGAGACAAAGGAAAAGTCTGGCTATCACTTGGTCAGATGAGGATGACTCAAAGGAGGAAACTGAAAGTGGATCTGCAAAACATGTCAATGTGTTGACAGGTGTGTGTGAATCTGATGCTGAATCATGTGATGGAACATCCTATGAGGAACTACTTACTACCTATAAGGATCTGTTCATCAGAAGCAATGAAGTTTGCAAAGCGTTGGAAAAATAAAAGAAGGCGAATTGTCAACTGCAGGCTGAGAAGAATGAATGTCTGGTAGCAATTGATACTCTCAACAAAGAAATTGAAAAACTGAATGGTGACTTGGAGCATGCTAGAAAACAAGTCAGAGTTTATGGGTCAGGAGAAGAAAAATTTCAAGCCATGTTGTTGAAACAAAGTGCAGGAAAGAAACCTATTGGTTTTTACTATGAGATTGTTGATCAACAAATGAGATACAACAAAGCTACAATTACTACTCCCATTAATAAAACATTTCCTGTCAGTGTTGGTCTTTTACCACCACATCCTCCCACACATCAGGGAACTGATACTTGGTTAAAACCCAAACCTAAGCACCGTGTCCAGACTGGATCAATGTCTCAACATCCTCCTCCACATCGGTATAACTGGACTGGATCAATGCCTCAACATCCTCCTCCACATCGGTATAACTGGTCAAGACCTAAATCCAGGAAAAGAAACTGGAGATGTCATTATTGTGGTAGGAAAGGGCACATAAGGCCTTACTGCTATAAATTGTATGGCTATCCAAAGAATTCCCGGTCACTTGCACCTATGCCTGAAAATGTGAAGACCAAGAAAGAGTGGAAGGAAAAGGAAAATGATGTAAGTCTGATAGCTCATACATCACTACGAGCATCATCTAGACAAGATTGGTACTTTGACAGTGGATGTTCAAGACACATGACTGGAGTGGAAGGATATCTTTACCAACCTAAAATCCTATGCCACAAGTTATGTAACCTTTGGATATGGAGCTAAGGGAGAGATAAAAGGAATTGGGAATCTAATTGACAATGGATTACCAAACTTAGATAATGTTCTACTGGTAAAAGGACTTACAGCTAATTTGATTAGCATTAGTCAGTTGTGTGATCAAGGCATGAAAGTGAACTTTACTCAATCAGAATGCCTTGTTACAAATAAAGAAGGAAGACTCATGATGAAGGGAGTAAGGTCAAAAGATAACTGCTACTTGTGGGTATCTGAAGAAGAAAATTACTTGTCCACATGTCTCTTAAGCAAAGAAGAAGAAGTTAAACTATGGCATCAAAAACTGGGTCATCTACATCTAAGAGGAATGAAGAAGGCTATAGCAAAAGAACCAATCAGAGGACTTCCTAAGCTCAAGATAGAAGAAGGAACAATATGTGGAGAATGTCAGATAGGGAAGCAAACCAAGGTGGCGCACCCGAGGCTCCAACATCAGACCACCACCAGAACACTTGAACTACTACACATGGACCTAATGGGACCTATGCAGACTGAAAGTCTTGATGGTAAAAGGTATGCTTTTGCTTTGGAAGATGATTTTTCTAGATTCACTTGGATAGATTTCCTTAGAGAAAAATCAGACAGCTTTGAAACTTTTAGAAACTTATGCTTACAACTTCAAAGAGAAAAAGAGGTTGTTATTGTAAGAATAAGAAGTGATCATGGCAAAGAATTTGAGAATGGAAAATTCTTTGATTCATGTGCATCAGAAGGCATCTTTCTTGGATACTTCACAAACAGCAGAGCTTACAGAGTTTATAACTCTAGAACTAAAGTTACCGTGGAATCAATCAATGTGGTAGTTGATGATGCACCATCAACCAAAACAGCAGACGTGGAAGAAAATGTTGAATCATCCATTCAACAGTCAGATGATATTGTATGTGAAGAAGTTTCAGGTTCTAACAATGAATCTACTGATCCTAAATCAGAACCTGCCCGTGTCAACAAAGTCCCATTTATCAGGGATTCAGTTGAAGAAAATATTGTGAAGTTTGAGCATGTTGCTATTGAAGAACAGGTGGCTGACATATTCAGTAAAACATTAGATGTTGTTCAGTTTGAAAGGCTAAGGGGCAAATTAGGAATTTGCCTGCATAAGGAGTTGTAGCAGTTAAAGAGTTTTGAGCGTGCAACCACATTTTCACTTCGCTCCCACCAGTGATGCACGCTAATTCCGGGCAATCATATCAAAATTGCCATAACTGTGTCATAACATGCAATCAACTCTCTTTCACCTACTGTCACACTGATTGTGCTATGTTTGAAGTTCAATTCAATCAAAAACTATTTTATTTCAATCAGATTACCATGTCAAACTCTGATAATACTGTTGATGCTACTGTACAACCATTTGTAGTTGTGAATGATCATGTAGCTCCATCTGATAAGTCCATCTCTGATTCTGTTGTTGAGCTTGTTACTTTTTCTATCAAGGAGAACATTACTACTCTTGATGTTGCACAGGATGTTGGAACATCCTCTGTCCAGCCTAATCCAAATGTTGCCACTATCACTGAGTCTTTTGGTGATAGTTGTGATTTTGAGGCTGTTACTGAAGATGAATTGCAGGACAAAGAAAACAATGATATTCCTGCTGATGTTATTGAAGACTCTAAAACAGAGGAAAGTATAGAGAAAGTTGTCTCTCTTGGTGATAAAGATACTGAGTCTGAAAAGACAGTAGATGAAGCACAAGAGATGATTGATCTTGATGAGGTTGACTTCTTGGATGAACCTCAGCCAAAGACTGTTCATGGGAGATTGGAACAATGTTTTCTTATGCCCTTGTCATATTGTGCAAACAAGGGTAAATGTCTATTTTGTGAATGTTGACTATGTGTTTGTTGTGATGGAGGTAGTAGATATGCTTTACAACTTACAACCTCTAGTTAGCTGGATGAAAAGAAGTTGTAGTTTGAGCGAATGATTCATGCTCTGAAGCTTGAAGAAGCTGCATTAGAAGCAACTGATGCAGGTGTTGATGAGAATCTGAGTGTTGATGCAGGTGGTGATAATGAGGAAGAAGACTCTGAGGTTGAAGATGAGGGAAATGATTCCCCAAGACAGTGCCTCTGTGTAATGTTTCTTTTGGATTTCTTTTCCATGTGTGGGTTATGATCTAAATTTAAGAACCTTGTGTGCATCTGGACTGTGATATTCTGCATTATGTCTCTGGATATTCTGCTATTTCTATGAAGACCCTATTTTGTCTAAAAAGGGGGAATAGTTGGTGGTTAGTAGTGTGCAGTATGTTGATGTGCTATCTGATGTTGCAACATCTGATATGTGCCGTAGTACTTATGTTTGCCATGCATGAGTTCAGGGGGAGTAAGTTCTGATATGCACTTATTTAGGGGGAGTAAAAATGTTTGATTAAATTTTTGCTCATCTCTGATATTGAGAAGGAGGAGTATTATTTAGTGTGCATGATGTGCTGACAGATGCTCTAACATCTGGTGTGGGCACGGTAGGAGTATGTGATGTATAGTATCTGATGTATGTGCTCTGCATATGTTCTGAATGTGCTCTGCATGAGTGGTGTGTGATGTTTTGATACTCTGTTATGCATGGCTTGAAGGGGAGTAGTTATCTGATGTTTTATGATGTGGTGCTTAATGTTGAGACATTTGCCCTTCCTGTTGTGGAGTGTAGTATATGTTACGTATAGCAATGCTGCTACATTTTTGTATGTGAAGTAATGCTTCTGCTATTACAAGACTACGGATTGCTAGATACTAATATATGGATCTGTTATGCTCTGATACTCTGCACTATGGATTTCTGTGATACTCTTCTGTTTGGCATATTTTGTGGCTAAAAACGGGGAGAGGTAAGTGTGCTTGATGTACTGTTGATTGTTTGCTGAATCTGTGAAGAGTAGTGTTATGTGTTGTGGGTTGCCTTCTGTGGCGCAATGTTAGATGTTCTAATCGGTGTTGAATCATGTTACCTGATGTTCTGTTGAAAATGAACATCTTGCTTCCTGAGAGTTTATTGCTCTCAGCCATGAGGGAATTTATTTTTCCCCGGTGATTCTTTTTATGAGAATATTTTTCACTCCATTGGCGTTTTCCTGTGAGGCAAGTTGTGTTCACTATTCCGCTGTTGCACGCCTCTGTTATTCTTGTGTGATACGTCTCTTTGCTATTTTCATCTGAGAAGTTCTATTGAAAACTGCATTTGAAGATGTTCTACTTTACTTCATGACTGTGTGCTTATGTTGATTTGAAGAAAGGTAGGTGATGTATCACTCTAGATTAGTTGAAATGATCTTAGGTTGTTTTAGCCAAAAATTGCCAAAGGGAGAGATTGTTGGTGTTTTATGTTGGGCTCATTTTGCTAAAACAAATATTCAAGTTAGATGTTGAACTGAATGTTTCAACATCAGGTACAAGCAAGATGTTGGATAGAATGCTTCAACATTGGATACCACATCCAGTGGGCCGGGCCTGATATTTTTAATCTCGCGTGGAGTTCTATTTATGGAAATCTCGCCTTTTTACTTGTGCACCAAGCAGCACGCCTTTCCTAATGTTCTAGAAGGCGGCCATGACCTAGTTTTGTTTCAGAATGCATCAACTATTTATGGAAACAAAACATTTGATTCAAGAATATTCCTTGAAGTAACTTCTGGACCTGCTGCGTTTTTTAAAGCCCAATTCAAGACCTAGCTCGTGCTAGCTCAGGCTATATAAAGGAAGACTGAACCCTTGTGCAAATCACTGAAGCCGAAATTGAGTTTTACAAAGCGTGTGCTTAGGGTTTTAGTATTGTTAATTGTGTTCCTCTTCTTGTATTACCTTGATGCAAGATTAAGGACTGTGTGTTACTGTGTTGTAATATCTCCGGAGCTTCTAAGCAAGGAGATAGTGTGTATGAACCATTCCTAAGCTTTGAAGTACGGAATTGGTGGTTGTTTTAAGAAGTGTGTCTTCATCTGTAAACTGTAACGTGTACGATCACAGTGGTTGTGATTAAGAGGAGTTGAGCCGAGGTTCTCATACCTAGGTGTGACTTAGGTAGAATATAGCACGGGTGATGATTAGGTGAAAAGTCAATAAACGGGGCGTTTATTGAGGGCTTTGAACTAATACTATCATAGTGGATTCACTCCTGGATTGGTATCCCCCAGAGTAGGTTGTTATGCTGAACTGGGTTAACAAATAACTGTGTTATTCTGTTTCGTGCATTTTACATTTCCTTACTGTGCGTCTAGTTCAGTGTTGAACACAGTGTTGGATCATCAGATCAAACATACAGTGTTGGAGCATCGTGTTCAACATCGTGTTACTAGTGTGCCAGAATTTCAGAGGCATATTATCTTCTGCAGCTCATTTGTGTGTATTTGGTTGTGGGTGTTGGAACAAAATTGATTTAAAAATGTTTGCCCCTAAATCTATTAAGGTTTTGATGATAACAAAGTATTAATAAACAATTGGAAGGACTAAAAATTTAATTTAAGTGTGCAGGACTTAGATTCAATTAAGCTCTGATTAACGATCAGAAGATAAGGACTTCAGAAGTTTGTAAGCGTTCAGAAGATCGTGAGACTCAGAAGTTGTAATCTTCAGACGATGAAGTCTTCAGAACTTCTTAAGGTCTAAGCCTCATCAAACTTTGATGATCTTCTTGAAGTTTGTAAAGATTCTCTTTTGCAAGTCAACTCTTCTACCAATGAAGAAAAGGACCTTTCAAGCATGATCAGAACAGCTAATCTCTTTCTGTCTGTTCTCTTTTGAGAACGTGGGTCATCAGTGGTGTTAGCTGAATAAGGAAAGTCTTCTCTGCAGTAGTCAAAGTACCTGAAACTCTTACTTAGTTTTGGATACAACCAAACTGCATCAAGACAGGCTGCTTGAAGACAAAAGGTTATCTACTTCAACGGTCTTCTTTGCAACGACTCTTTTCTAGTCGTATATATACTAAAGGAATCAGTTGTAATTAAATATCAAGGATTATTAACACGCAAGAACAAACTCTGAATTCCTCATACAAAGCTCTGAACCTCTGAACTGTGTTGTTGCACTTTTAGTTCAAATATTTAGTATTTGTTCTTCTAGGTTCTGTTTAAGAGCTGTTGTATTCTTTCATTTACTTTATTATATCTAGTTCTTGAGGTAACTTAAGCTTGTGTGCTTAAGTGTGAAGTCTTAAGCTTGTGTGCTTGAGCATTGTGGTGAAGTCTCTTGCTTGTGTGCTTGAGCAGTTGTAATCTTGTGTGATTATAGTGAAATCCCTTGGAAGTGCAAGGGGACTGGACTACTCTCGTTTTGTGAGAGGAACCAGTATAAATTGCTTGTGTGATCTCTCTCTCTCTCTGAACTTTATTTATTGTGTTATTTATCCGCTGCTGTTGAAGTTAAGTTAAGAACTTGAAAAAGTTTTAAACTTGACTAAAACACAATTCGACCCCCCCCCCTTCTTGTGTTTTCACACCTTCAATTGGTATCTAGAGCTCTGGTCTGTTACTTTCACTTAACAGTGAGACAGTAAAGATCTTGTGAGAACACTATGTCTGGAGGAGACGATAGTAGCACTAGAACAACCGGTGAAGCCGGTGATGCCAGTGGTGCTGGTGGTGGTCCTAGAAATGCTTTTGGTTTTGACTACTTAAGTAATGAATCACATGAACATAGTGGCAATGGGAAAGACTGTATATCAATATTCAATGGTGATGCATCATTATTTGAGTGGTGGAAGGAAAGACTGTATAGCAATATTACTGCTATTGATCATGAGTTGTGGGATTTGGTTGAGCTGGGAGTAACTTTTGAAAACTTAAATGAACATGGAAGATTGTCCATTGAGCATAGAAAGTTACTCACACCAGCTAACTTAAAAACCTACACTAAGCATCATAGAGTAAAGGACATTGTTGTTGGTGCTATTAGACATGAGGATTATGTCCGAATAGAAGACAAGTCTACTGCTAAATCTATCTTTGACTCTATGTGTGCTACCTATGATGGTAATGAAAAGGTTCAAGAGGCTAAGGCTAGTCTCTTGATAAGGCAATATGAACTATTCACTATGCAACAAGATGAAAACATTGAAACTATGTTTACAAGGTTTCAAATCCTTGTATCTGGTCTTAAAGCTCTTAAGAGAAGTTATTCCACCTATGACCATGTTCAGAAGATTCTGAGAAGTCTTCCTATTGCTTGGAGACCTAAGGTCACTGCAATAGAGGAAGCTCAAAATCTCAAGACTCTGAGTCTTGAGGCTCTGATAAGCAATCTCAGAAGCCATGAGATGGTTCTGAATGCTGATTCAGAAGCTAAGAAGAAGTCCAAGTCTGTGGCTTTACAGTCAACTAGGACTCATTCTAAAGCTCTTAAGACTCAGCTTCTTGACCTTGAAGAGGAATCTTCTGCAGATGGTCAAGAGGAGGAAATGGGTGAAGATGAGTTTGCTTTATTCACCAAGTTTCAGCAATGGAACAGATTTAACAAAAGAAACTTCAGAGGTAACAGCTCCAGAAACTTTGTCAGCAAAAAGGATGATCAGAAGAACTGCTTCAACTGTAAGAAGCCAGGACACTTTATTGCTGACTGTCCAGAAATGTCTGCCAAAGACAAAAACAAAAGATACAGCTCAAAGAAGCAACAATTTAAGAGCAAATTGAAAAAGAGTCTGATGGCTACTTTTGAAGAGCTATCATCTGAGGAAGAAGTTGAGGAAGAGGAAGAGGCAAATCTAGCCCTGATGGCTTCAACTGACTCAGATGCAGACTCAGAGGATGAATCAGAATCAGATTCAGAAGTAACAGATGAGGTATTTTCTGACTGTTCTAAATCTCAACTTATAACTGCACTTAACAAGGTCATTGAGAAACATCTCAGAGTGTTAAGTAAACAAAAAGTTTTACAAGAAAAGCTTAACACTCTGACTGAACAAGCAGAACATTTTCAAGGTCTGTATCAAGAAACTCTGAATAGAGTGAATGACTTTGAAAAGGGTTGTGCTGTTTGTCACAAACCTATTGATGAGCAGGAAATAACTCTTCAACAGTTTGTGCATCTCAACCTTGGGAAGAGCAAAACTGCTAATAGAATTTATAATGTTTTGAGACATAGAGGAGAAGGACTTGGCTATGAATATGGTAGAACATATTCAAAGCTGAAGACCTTTGCCAAAAAGGTTGGAAAATCTTGGGTTTATTATGTTGTTCCACCAAGTGAAGAGGGAAAGAATCCTGGTACTGTTGAAAATGAGAATGATGATCTGAGTGATTTAGAAGCTGACAGCTCAGAGGAACCAAGTTCCTCAGGATCTGGAAAGAAAAGTTCAGAAGATAGAAGTTGTTCAGAACCTGAGAACATTAGTTCAGAAGTTCTGAAAACTTCAACATCTGAGACTTCAAATTCTGGAACCAAAGGAACTTCAGTACCTGAGTCTAGTCAATCTAAAAGCTCGGAAGTTTTTAAAAGAAAAAATTCAAACTCCAAACCTCAGATGCAGTACAGGACTCAGATTATTTATGATTCTAGAGTCAGTAGATATAATCAATCAGAACATGGGATTGGTAATAAATACAAACCCTGGAATCATAAACAATCCAAATCCTGGAATAATAACAGATCTCAAACAAAGAAAAGGTTTCAAAAAGGTTATTATTCTAAACCAAGATCTTTCTCTAACACTAAACAACATAGTAAGCATTTGTGGACTAACAAGCGTGGACCCAGAAGATGGGTACCAAAAGCTGAAATAATGTATCATTCAGATTTACCAACTAGGAAAGGATATGTCCTACCTAGAGTATGGAAACAAATCATATGCAAAGGAAGAAGGGCTTATGTCCTAGACAAATGGCTGACAAGTTCTCAAGTTAACAATCAGAACTTGAGAAATGAAGAGGAAGAATACTGGGATGACTTTATCATTAACTGTGATGAAGAGTTCTACCGCAATGATTAAAGTTGTTTCTCATACAGCCCGCCACTCAAAGAAGTATCATGAATCACTCATGGTATCTGGATAGTGGATGTTCAAGGCATATGACTGGTGACAAACAACTATTTTCTAAGCTGACTATGAAAGAAGGAGGATCTGTTGGCTTTGGAGGTAATCAAAAAGGAAAGATAATAGGTACAGGTACAGTAGATAATTCTTCCCTATCTATTAATGATGTTTGGTTAGTAGATGGACTCAAACATAACTTATTGAGCATAAGTCAATTTTGCGACAATGGTTATGTAGTTGTCTTTAATAAGGAATCATGTACTGTGTCTAAACAATCTGATAACTCCATTATATTCAAAGGTCTGAGAAAGAACAATGTTTATAAAATTAATCTTTCTGATTTGAATGAACAAAAAGTGATGTGTCTTTTGACCTTGAGTGAAGAAAAATGGATCTGGCATAAGAGGTTAGGCCATGCTAACTGGAGGTTAATCTCTAAGCTTAGCAAGCTTGACCTTGTCAGAGGTTTACCAAAAATCAAATATCACTCAAACACACTTTGTGGTTCTTGTCAAAAAGGAAAAATTACAAAATCATCTTTTAAACCTAAGAACATTGTTTCTACCTCAAGACCATTGGAACTTCTTCACATTGATCTGTTTGGGCCAGTTAACACTGCCTCTATCAATGGAAAGAAGTATGGATTAGTGATTGTTGATGACTACAGTAGATGGACTTGGGTAAAATTCCTAAGAACAAAAGATGAAGCATATGATGAGTTTAGTGTTTTCTGCAAACAAATTCAAAATGAAAAAGGCTACACGATTTTAAAAGTTAGAAGTGATCATGGTGGAGAATTTGAAAATGAACCTTTTGAAAACTTTTGTGAAAAATATGGCATCTTGCATGAATTCTCTTCTCCTAGAACTCCTCAACAAAATGGGGTTGTAGAAAGGAAGAATAGAACTCTGCAAGAAATGGCCAGAACCATGATGCATGAAACTAATGTAGCAAAATTCTTATGGGCAGAAGCTGTAAACACAGCATGTTATGTTCAAAATAGAATCTATATCAGATCTAAATTGAACAAAACTGCTTATGAATTGTTCAAAGGAAGAAAGCCTGATATTTCTTATTTTCATCAGTTTGGATGTACTTGTTACATCTTAAACAACAAAGTCCATCTAAAGAAATTTGATGCTAGAGGTTATAAGGGTATCTTTATAGGATATTCTGAACGCTCAAAAGCATACAGACTGTATATTTCTGAAACACACACTGTGGAAGAAACTATGCATGTCAAGTTTGATGACAAAGAGCCTGACCAAGTGTCAGAGCTTGTGGAAGGTTTGTCTAGATTTCAGGTATCAGAGGATCAGTATTCAGATATTCCAAACTACTCAGAACATCCATTCTCTGAAGAACCTCTGAACATAACAGTTCCTACAGACTCTGAACAACAAAGAACTGAAGCTGTTGGGTTTTTGTATATTGGCTACATTTTGCAAAAACATATTTTAGCCAAGTGTTGAGACAAGTGTGCTGACCCCAAGTGTTGTGACAAATGTTGTGACACTTTGGAACAACACCTGACTCTGTTCTGCGCGCGCCAGCTGGATGTTATTATTTTCTACTCAATCTTTTGAAGATCTGTTTGAAGAATTATGTCAAGGTTTCTTACAGAAGAAGGTGCACGTGTTTAATGTGTTTCATGAGGCAGCTAAACCCTAGTTTTATTTTCCAAAAGAATTATATTTTTGGAAAATATATTTTTGCGGTTTCAAAAATATAACTATTATTTTCAGAAATATATCACTGCTGCCGCAATTCTAGAAGCCCTAATTTTGTCTTGAAGCCCAAGTCGTTCTACTACTATAAATACGAAGGCAAGCATATGGTTTCAGGCATCTAAAATCGAGTCTTACAAAGCGTGTGTTTTAGGGATTTTAGAGTGTTAATTGTGAGCCTCTTTTGTGTCTCATTGATGCAAGCTTAGGACCTGAGTGTTATTGAGTTGTAAGTGTGAACTTCTCCTAAGCTTTGAAGTACGGAGATTGTTCTATTGTGTTGTGTGGTTTACTCGCAAGCTTTTAAGCAAGAGTGAATCCTAGTTTCTTAGGAGTGTGTCTCCACCTGTTGTGCTCGTGAAATTGAATAGCAGCGCTGTCTGTGTTGCTAAGGTGGGAATTGGGACGGGGTCTCATATCTAGGAGTTCCTAGGTAGAAGTGTCATTGGGTAGTGATTAAGTGAGAAGTTGTAAACGGGTGAGTTTAACTTCGAAGTAATACTGCTGATAGTGGACTTCATTCCTGGATTGGTATCCCCCAGAGTAGGCTTTAGGCTGAACTGGGTTAACAACTCTTGTGTGTTATTTACTTTACTGTTTGTATTGTTTTATGTTATTTGCTCTGTTTATAGACAAGTGTTGGCGCATCAGTAACAACATCTGTCTACAACAGACAAGTGTTGCTACACCTTGAGCAACACCTGTCCACTGTGTGCCAGGAATTTCAATTGGCATCAGAGCAGGCACCCTGTTCTGAATTTTAGGGTGAGCTCCAGGGAAATCGTTTCTGGCAAGGATGGACAAAGAAGGAGGTTTTGTTACCAGACCACCTCTCTTGGTTGGCGCTTCAAACTATGACTATTGGAAGTCTCGCATGATGGCCTTCCTAAAACAAATTGATAGCAAGACATGGAAGGCAATTCTGAGAGGATGGACTCCACCTGTGAAGATGGACAAAGATGGTAAACCAACTCTTGAGTTGAAATCTGCTGAAGAATGGTCCAAAGAAGAAGATGAGCTTGCTCTTGCAAACTCAAAAGCTTTATATGCGCTATATAATGGTGTTGACAAGCACATATTCAGACTCATCAAAAAGTGTGTTTGTGCTAAGGAAGCTTGGACAATTCTTGAGACTGTTCATGAAGGTACCTCTAAAGTGAAGCTATCTAAGCTACAACTCCTGACAACTAAGTTTGAGAATCTAAGAATGAATGATGATGAAACCATTCAAGATTTTCACATGACCATACTTGATTTTGACAATCAATTTGATGCCTTGGGTGAAAAGATACCTGAAGAAAAGCTGGTAAGAAAAATGCTCAGGTCTCTACCCAAGAAGTTTGACATGAAAGTCACAGCTATAGAAGAAGCAAAGGATATCACAGATATGAAGCTAGATGAACTGGTTGGTTCACTACAAACCTATGAGGTAGCCACAAATGAAAAGATGGATAAGAAAAACAAAAGTATTGCCTTTGTCTCGAATGCTGAGGAAGAAGATCAACAGAGTGACACGGAGTCTGAGAATAGCATCTCTGATGCAATGGTTCTTCTAAGAAAACAATTTAATAAGGTGCTAAAAATAATGGACAAACGTCCAAAGACAAGTGCAGCTGACATTGGTCGCAACACTTACAGGAATTTCAGAAAACCTGTAACAGATGAGAAATCAGCTCCAAATAAAGGTGTTCAATGCCATGAATGTGAAGGGTATGGACACATTAGAACTGAATGTGCAACCTTCTTGAAGAAACAGAAAAAGGGGTTAACTGTTTCATGGTCAGATGAGGATTCTGAAGGAGAAACTGATACTGCAAAGTCTATTCATGCACTGACAGGTGTATGCACATCTGACACTGAATCATGTGATGAAGAGCTGACCTTTGATGAACTTGCTGAATCATACAAGGAGCTGTGTCTAAGGAGTGAAGAAGTCTGCAGAATCTCAGAAAAACAAAAGGAGACAATCTCAAAGTTGCAAACTGAAAGAATTGTCAATCTAACAAAAATCTCTGAGATTGGTGTTAAGTGTGAAGAAGGGTTGAAAACAATTGAGGAGCAAAAGGCAATCATCGCCAATCTGGAAACAGATAAGCTTGAGCAACTAGCAGAAATATCTAAGCTGAATGAAGAGGTAACTGAATTGAACTCTCATCTTGAGAATCTAAAGAAGCATGTTGTTATGTTATTTAAAGGAACTGACCTAGATGAAATCCTAGAAAAACTACCTACCCCTAGTAGAGCCAAAACAGGCATTGGGTATGAGTATAAAAGCGTTAATAGAATTAAAGATTACAACAAAGATGGAAAATATATGCCTGAGATAAGTAACCAACCCTCTCCAACAATGTATGGAAAAATGTCACCACACTTGTCCACCGGACATCATACTACACACAGACAAGTGTTACCACATATGGCTCCACATCGTCAAAGAAGGCAGAATCCTAGATTTATACCAAGGCATAAAAGCAAATATCGTTCATGGAGATGTCATCACTGTGGAAGAAAGGGGCACATAAGACCTTACTGCTATAAGTTATATGGGTATCCAAATGAAACTATTCAAGAGAAACTTGATCCATCCATAACTAATGCAAAGAAGGAGTGGAAACAAAAGGTTGATGTAACCAACACCAAGGGTTGTGCAGCTGAAAGTTGTGAGAAAAGCTTGATTGCTCACACTTCTCTTAGAGCCTCATCAAAAGAAGATTGGTACTTTGATAGTGGTTGTTCTAAACATATGACCGGTGTTGAAAAATATTTGATGGATATAAAATCCTATGCAACAAGTTTTGTAACATTCGGAGATGGAGCTAAAGGAGAAATTAAAGGTATAGGAAGGCTGATTGACAATGGTCTACCTAAACTTGAAAATGTTCTTATTGTAAAAGGGCTAACTGCTAATCTAATTAGTATACGCCAACTATGTGATCAAGGCATGCAAGTCAACTTTACAAAAAATGAATGTCTTGTTACCAATGATGAAGGTGACATCCTGATGAAGGGTGTTAGATCGAAGGATAATTGTTACTTGTGGGTTCCTCTAGAAGAAGCTAATGTATCTACATGTCTCTTAACAAAAGAAGATGAGGTTAAGTTGTGGCACCAAAAACTAGGACATCTTAACCTGAAGAGTATGAAAAGAGCTATATCTGAGGAAGCTATCAGAGGCTTACCAAACTTACAAATACAGGAAGACAACATCTGTGGCGAATGTCAGATTGGCAAGCAAACCAAAGTGTCGCACCAAAAGTTGCAACACTTGTCTACTTCTAGAGTTCTTGAGCTACTACACATGGACTTGATGGGTCCTATGCAAGTTGAAAGCCTTGGAGGTAAGAAATATGCTTTTGTTGTTGTTGATGATTTCTCTAGATACACTTGGGTTAACTTCATTAGGCAAAAATCTGAAACCTTTGATGAATTCAAAGATCCTTGCTTACAACTTCAAAAAGAAAACGACTGTGGTATTTTAAGAATTAGAAGTGACCATGGAAAGGAGTTTGAAAACTCTAAATTTGCTGAGTTTTGTGCTGCTGAAGGAATAGCTCATGAATTCTCTTCACCTATTACACCTCAACAAAATGGTGTGGTTGAAAGAAAGAACAGAACTTTACAAGAATTTGTTAGGGTTATGTTACATGCCAAAAACCTTCCTTATAAATTTTGGGCTGAAGCTATGAATACGTCATGTTACATCCATAATAGAGTAACATTAAGAACAGGTACTGCAACAACACTGTGTGAACTATGGAAGAACAGAAAGCCTACTGTAAAATATTTCAATGTGTTCAGATCAAAATGGTACATCTTGGCCGATAGAGAACCTAGGAGGAAATTCGATCCCAAAAGTGATGAGGGAATATTTCTAGGTTATTCAACCAACAACAGAGCCTATAGAGTTTTCAATTCTAGAACGAAAACCATGATGGAATCAATCAATGTCGTAATTGATGATACTGATTTGACAAGTATAGATTCAGCTGAAGAGACAGATGTAGTCACACCTGTCCCAACACCAGATGATGATCAAGCTGAATATGATTCTATTCAAGACTTTGAGCCTAATACAGAGAATTTGAGACCAAACAAAGGTCCATCAATCAGAGTTCAGAAGAACCACTCAAAGGAAATCTCTATTAGAAATCCTGACCAAGGAGTTACCATAAGAATATCTACATATGTAATTCTCAAGAATTTGAAAGAAGAAGCTCAATCTGGAAAGTTAAGGGGCAAGCTAAGTATTTGCCTATTTAAAGAATTGTAGCAGTTACTGCATGTAACGCGTGCAACCGCCTCTTTTCCCTCTCTCCATTGTATGGTGCACGCTAATCAAGGGAAATGTGATATGAATTCTTCCTCTAAAGTTAATGTTAATGTTGGTACTTCTGGTAAAGTCATGATTGACTATGTGATTGATTGGTTCAAGAAAATCGTTCTTGAGACTAATGTTGTGCAAGATGTTGACACATCTTTGGCCCGAGAGAATAAACAAGGTGAAACTGTTCCTGAAATCCCCGAACATGTGATTGTTCCTGGAAATGAAAATGGTCAGGTGATGACTGATAATAAAGAAGAAGTGTGTGACGAACACACTGATGCTAATTCCCCATCTAATGAGAAAAGTTGTTTGAACTTGAAGAAGTTCATATTGGTTGAATGGTCCCTAGAAGTGGAGGATGGACTATTCATGGCAGGGCGTGTAATAGACCTGTCCATTATTATTCAGGCGTGTAGCTTTGGTGATGATTTGTTGTATGGTTTGATTTATTTTCAAACCTATATTAACCTGTTGGACCTAGAATGTGGAGTGTGTGAAAAGGTCATTATGTTGTGCCTGAAGTTTGGTGATGAGTTTTCTAGTTCGAATTCCGCTGCATATATATCTGATGGAAAACTCATGGTGGTTTTGGGTGCTGAGTATGCAAAACTATGTTGTTCTTTGAAGCTGTATCCCTTGGTGAGGTGATACTCGATGAGAGATCCAACTAACTTGTTAGAGATGCCAAAGATACTTGAGGGTGATCTCAAGTCCACTCATAAAGGCACTCATATATGAAGTTTGTTGAAGAGAGATCTGAATGAACTTATGAGCAATTTATTTTTGCTTCTAATCCTAAAAGTCAACCTCCAGTGGCTTTGATAAAGGATCTCTTTGTGTATTCCTTGAGAAGGAGACTGATGTCCTCCCAAATGTTGGAACATCTGACCAGCAGATTATGCAGTTATTAAGGGGGAGTCCTTAATCTGAAGCTGGAAGACCTTGAAGACATGTCAGACTTAATGTCTTGACATCTTTATATTGAGAATTTATTTTTCTCAATATGAATGGTGGTATTTCTCTGAAACGGGATGAAGGTTGTTTACTCTAACTTGATATCATCAAGTCTATGAGAGCATGGAACTCTTGTTCTGCTGTAGTAAAAAGCACTTCAAGGGATTATGAACATTGGAGCTGTTTCAACTTATGTTCAATGGTTAATTGTTATCTGTACTTTGGAGCGTCATCCAAATCACCTAGGATGAGCATTTTAGTTGGGAGCAAATGATTATTGTTCTTTGTTATTGAAAGCTGATCAACTACTGATGGTTGATTCTCTTGTGTCCCTCTGCTATTGTTAATTATGAGTTACTAAAACCACAAGTGAGTTACTGCTGATTCACTCGTGGAACTCATCCCTAAGACGGATGTTGTGTCAGATGTTGATGCATCTATGACACTGGAGACAAATGTTGTACCATGTGTAGGTACATCTACTCAGCCAATGGTTGGTACTCTCACTAGGAAGCAGATGAAAATTCTTATGTTCTGAATGTGTTTCTGATATTGTGTGCTCATATATGTGATATTCAGAGGTGATTACTACTAGTATATGTGACTATTTCAGACCTGTTTCTGAAACTTCTGGTTTGAAGTTCTTATATGATTGTTGAAGATGGATTTGGTATATGCCTCTTGAAGTTGAAACTGGTTAATCTTCATCTGTGTGTGTGTAACTCTGAGCTAGATGTCCTGGAAATTATGTCACCTGACAGGAAGAAATATGACATGTAAGTGTTCCTTCTTAGATGATGTCTCTTTCATGATGTGCAAACAAGGGGGAAATGTTTGATGTGGTGGATATGATATGGTTCCTCCACTACTGATTTATATATGATGAGGTATGTATTCCATTGTGTTATCTTCGGTTGTAGTAGTTCTGTGCACAAAGTAGTTGATGTGCTGAAGATAATATAGGTTTATGCCTTATGACTTATAATCTTCATGCTATATTGCTGGAGTTTGGTTCCGGTATTGTGGATAACAGCTTGCATGTTCTCTTTCCACTACTTTTGTTCTCCACATCTTTTGTGGGCAAGGCCCTGAATTTCTAGCACCTGTGTGTGCTCTATGGTCTGTAATAACTGCACACTGATATGCTCTGGTACACTATGATTTCCTATGCATGATGTTTGTCTAAATTGTGGCTAAAAAGGGGGAGTAGTGTGTGTGTGTGACAAGTGTGTGGACAGATGTTCTCACATCTGGAGACTGTTGACTGTTTTTGCATGAATTGTTCGTATGCTCGTATTGAGGGGGAGTGTGAGTAATATGCATGTACTGAGGGGGAGTAGTGAATATTCTTTCTCTATCTGGTGAGTGTATGCATGAATTCAGGGGGAGTGTGAGTGATATCATCTCTTGATCGCCTGAATGTATTTGATGACAAATGTTGTGCCAAGTGTTATGGCACCTGACTATTGAGTCCACTATCTATTATGACTGAGAATTTATTTTTCTCAGATGTTTATGGGAATTTATTTTTCCCTGTTGTTCTTATGTTGAAGGGATGCGCGTTAAACTATTAGGAGTTTATTTCTCCTACTTAGCATCTACTATGGGAGTTTATTTCTCCCTTGTGTTGTTCCATGAGGCTAGTTGTTTTATTCCGCTGTTGCATTGCCTCTGATGCTACTTAGTAGTTTTACTATGTGTTACTTTCTTTCCTAGTTATGTGATCATGTTGACTCGAAGGAAAGGTAATACTGTATCTCTCTATATACTGGTCTAATATTGTTTTAGCCAAAATTTGCCAAAGGGGGAGATTGTTGGGTTTTTGTATATTGGCTACATTTTGCAAAAACATATTTTAGCCAAGTGTTGAGACAAGTGTGCTGACCCCAAGTGTTGTGACAAATGTTGTGACACTTTGGAACAACACCTGACTCTGTTCTGCGCGCGCCAGCTGGATGTTATTATTTTCTACTCAATCTTTTGAAGATCTGTTTGAAGAATTATGTCAAGGTTTCTTACAGAAGAAGGTGCACGTGTTTAATGTGTTTCATGAGGCAGCTAAACCCTAGTTTTATTTTCCAAAAGAATTATATTTTTGGAAAATATATTTTTGCGGTTTCAAAAATATAACTATTATTTTCAGAAATATATCACTGCTGCCGCAATTCTAGAAGCCCTAATTTTGTCTTGAAGCCCAAGTCGTTCTACTACTATAAATACGAAGGCAAGCATATGGTTTCAGGCATCTAAAATCGAGTCTTGCAAAGCGTGTGTTTTAGGGATTTTAGAGTGTTAATTGTGAGCCTCTCTTGTGTCTCATTGATGCAAGCTTAGGACCTGAGTGTTATTGAGTTGTAAGTGTGAACTTCTCCTAAGCTTTGAAGTACGGAGATTGTTCTATTGTGTTGTGTGGTTTACTCGCAAGCTTTTAAGCAAGAGTGAATCCTAGTTTCTTAGGAGTGTGTCTCCACCTGTTGTGCTCGTGAAATTGAATAGCAGCGCTGTCTGTGTTGCTAAGGTGGGAATTGGGACGGGGTCTCATATCTAGGAGTTCCTAGGTAGAAGTGTCATTGGGTAGTGATTAAGTGAGAAGTTGTAAACGGGTGAGTTTAACTTCGAAGTAATACTGCTGATAGTGGACTTCATTCCTGGATTGGTATCCCCCAGAGTAGGCTTTAGGCTGAACTGGGTTAACAACTCTTGTGTGTTATTTACTTTACTGTTTGTATTGTTTTATGTTATTTGCTCTGTTTATAGACAAGTGTTGGCGCATCAGTAACAACATCTGTCTACAACAGACAAGTGTTGCTACACCTTGAGCAACACCTGTCCACTGTGTGCCAGGAATTTCAGAAGCAACTGCTGGACCTGCTGTTGATGAGTCTGAAGATGATGAGCCCCCAAGAAACACTTTCAAATACAAATCATCACATCCAGAGGAACTGATCTTAGGCAACAAGGATAGTCCAAGGAAGACAAGATCTCAACTGAGAAATGAGGAATCTTTAGTTGGTCTTATCTCAATGATGGAACCTTCAAAGATTGATGAAGCTCTGAAAGATGATGCTTGGATTGTAGCAATGCAAGAAGAGCTGAATCAATTTCAAAGGAATGATGTATGGACTCTAGTGCCCAAACCTTCACACAAGAACATTATTGGAACAAAATGGGTATTCAGAAACAAGCTGAATGAACAAGGTGAAGTGGTAAGAAACAAGGCTAGATTGGTTGCACAAGGTTATAGTCAGCAAGAGGGGATTGACTATACAGAAACCTTTGCACCAGTTGCTAGACTTGAAGCTATCAGGTTACTTCTATCTTATGTTGTTAATCATGGAATAACCTTATATCAGATGGATGTTAAGAGTGCCTTCTTAAATGGTTTTATTTCTGAAGAAGTGTATGTTAAGCAACCTCCTGGTTTTGAAGATATCTCAAACCCAGAACATGTTTTCAAATTGAAGAAATCACTGTATGGTCTGAAACAAGCTCCAAGAGCTTGGTATGATAGACTCAGTAATTTCCTTCTTGAAAAGGGTTTTGAGAAAGGGAAGGTTGACTGCACACTCTTTAGAAAAACAACCAAAGAAGACATTTTAATCATTCAAATCTATGTTGATGATATTATATTTGGTTCAACTAATGCTTCCTTGTGCAAGAATTTTTCTAAGATAATGCAGGATGAATTTGAAATGAGCATGATGGGAGAATTGAAGTTCTTTCTGGGAATTCAAATTAATCAGAAGAAGGAAGGAACTTATGTTCATCAATCAAAATATACCAAGGAATTTCTGAAGAAGTTCAACCTAGATGACTGCAAGATAATGAACACTCCCATGCATTCAACTACTAACATGAGCAAGTCAGAAGATGAAGGAAAAGTAGATCAAAAGGTCTACAGAGGTATGATTGGTTCCTTACTCTATCTGACAGCCTCTAGGCCAGATATTTTATTCAGTGTTTGCTTATGTGCAAGATTCCAGTCAGATCCTAGAGAATCTCATCTTACTGCTGTAAAGAGAATCTTTAGGTATCTGAAAGGAACAACTAATCTTGGACTTCTCTATAAGAAATCCAATGATTATGTGCTAAATGGATTCTGTGATGCTGACTATGCTGGAGATAAACTTGAAAGAAAATCCACAAGTGGCAATTGTCAATTTGTTGGTGAAAACCTTATCTCCTGGGCTAGTAAGAGACAAACTACTATAGCTTTGTCTACAGCAGAAGCAGAATACATTTCAGCAGCTAAGTGTTGCACACAACTACTCTGGCTAAAATATCAGTTAGAAGATTATCAGGTAAGCAGTCACAATATTCCTTTATATTGTGATAATACTGCAGCCATTCATTTATCAAAAAATCCTATCCTACACTCTAGAGCCAAACATATTGAAATCAAACACCATTTTATCAGAGATTATGTTCAGAGAGGCATTATAGATATTAAGTTTGTTGATACTGAAAATCAATGGGCTGACATATTTACTAAAGCCTTACCTGTTGAAAGATTTGATTTTATAAAGAAACATCTGAACATGTTTTCAATCTCTGAATGAATTTTTTTTTTTTCTGGCAATTAAAGTGTAAGAGGTTATGTATATCAGAACTTATGATTCAGAACATCTGAAACACAAGCTCTGAAGTACTTAACTCTGATAGAGAATTTTAAATATCTCAGAGGCTCTGAACTATTTAAGTGGGAAACGTTTAGTATTCGCTGCTGAACAGGTGTCCATTAAAATAGCAGTTACCGAGTAAATTTCTGCACGTGGTCTACGTGTGTCAGGTAGTGGGTGGTTAATGATGATTTTTAGTATTCAACTTTCTGTCAATTAGCGTAACTTCCCAAATTTGCCATTTTTTGTGTTAACTGTGTGCATTTAAATAAAACTTACACAATACACTTGCACACTTCTCACTCTCACAACCTACACTTTCTTTTCTCTCTAAACCTTCAACAAAATTTTCTTTCTCTCTCATTAGTTCCTACCCTCACCTAAACTCCATCATGGCTGGTTCTTCGTCTTCTTCAACAACAAAGATTCCTCCGTTCATGTTTAGAAATCTTCAAATCGTTGGGAACGAAATGGAGTTTCCAGAATCTGAACTCATCTTTCTCTCTAAGAAGATGATAGACTTTGATAGTTTGAAGGCAAATGGGTTCGATGTGAAACAGTACTTCTCCACTCAAGGTTGGGATAAGTACTTCAACATGCTTAATGGTCCTATTTACCCAGATCTCTTGAAGAAATTCTGGATGAAAGCTAAGGTTTTTGATAAGGCTGAAGCTAAGCAGGAAGAACTAGCTGCTATTGAAAGAGATCCTAGTTTAAAAGGTAAATCTAGGAAAGAAATGGGTTTACTGGAGTTTACTGGAAAACAGATTAGGTCAAATATCTGTGGTATGAATCTGGCTTTCTCTCCTATTCACTTCAACGCTTTGCTTGGCTTGGATAACTCTGGGATAGAGTTAGATGTTTTTGAGAAGGACACAAGGTACAGAGATGATCTTCTGACTCTGATATGTACAGATCTGAAACTGAAGGGTAAAGTCAAGGGTTTGACTGATGTCTGCAGAGTGCTATTCAAGATCATACTAGCTGCTATCAGTCCACGAGTTGGTGGTACTGATACAATCTCCTGGACTCATCGTCATCTGATCTACTTCCTTCTGAAAGGAACGAAAGTGAATCTGGGAGAATACTTCTTTGAGAGGATCTGTGAAGCAATCTTCTCAAGCAAATCTCAGAGGAAAACAGCCATCGCTTATCCAAGATTACTCTCAGACCTTCTTTATCAAGGTCATGTTGTTCAGAATCTGAAGAAGTTCCATCTAGAACTTGTGGAAAAGAAGTTCACTCCTGAGATTCTGAATGCAAGTTTTCTAACCAAGATGCGCATCATCTCATCAAAGTTGGTTCAACCTCCACAAGAATTTACAGCTAGTCTTGAAGATCGACTGTATGTAGATGGTTATCCAGTAATCTCTGAAATGGATGTTGAGCACATCATCCAAGATTATCTGGAAGTACTTAGAAAAGAAGGGTATACTGTTGATAGGAGTATGGTCCCTCCAGCTCCTGTAAACATGTACAATCCTAAGAGGAAACCTAAGAGGAAAGCTGAACAAGAAAAACCAGATCTTCTTGCTCAGAAGAAGGTTAAAGTAGAAGAAACTATTGCTGAGCAAAGAACAAAAAGGAAACATGAAGCTATTTCTGGAAAAGCTGCTGCAACTTCATCAAAGAAGCCTATTGTTATTGATGAAGAGGAAAGTGAAGAAAGTGACTCCTCTGAAACTCAGTCTGATTCAGAAACTGAGTCTGATGAAGAAACTCTGAGTACTAGGATGCATCAGAAACAAGTTCCTGATCCCAAAGGTAAGTCTCCTAAGTACATCTTTAACGAAGCTGAAATTGGAATAGGGTTTACCAAACCTCTTAGAACTATTCTTCCCAACATTTCACCTTCTGATAACCCCCTTTCTGAACTAGAAAAACACCTCAGCCCTGACCCCCTCAATAATCAGCCTCTTACTCATGAAACCCACAAATCTTCATCACCTCCTAAACCAAAATCACCTCTACCTCAACCTCAACCACAAAAAGAATCACCTGACATTCCACCATCTGAACCTCAACCAGATATTCCAACTGCTGAACAAACCTCTCCCACCAAACAACCTTCTCCACATAAATCTCTTGAACCAACCTCTGAACACATTTATCCTGAATCAACATCTGACATCTCATCTTCTGAATCAACTCCTGAACCCAACCCTAATCCAAGTGTTGAGCATGCTTCTCCTGTACGCATTCATACTTGTGCCCCTGAACCTTCAGAAGCAGAAGTTGTCATCATTGACAACCCTGCTAATGAATCCACAAAACACTCTACCATTCCCAATATTTTACCCTCATCCTCTGACCCTTTTGGTAACCTCTCCAATCAGCTTTATGATGATTTACTTAGGTTATCATACATTCAGGACAGGTTCTTGGTGTGTCCCTCTGATGTGGATATGGAGGTGTCACTAATCAAGGCTAAAATCTGCAATGCTCTGGATGCTATGGGTGATGAGATCAAGACTGTTATTGGACAACGGGATTTGGAAGTGGTACATCTGCTGAAGGACAGCTTAGCAAGAGCTAGTTTGAAAAGACTGACTGGGTTTAACCATGAAGAGCATGAGCGTGCTAAGCTGGCTGCTATTGCTGCTACTGCAAGGCATATGTCTGCTTTTAAGGAATGCTGGGTGGATTCCAAGCTTTTCAAGAGTCTTGAGGATCAAAGGATTGAGAATGAACGTCTGGCTGAAGCTGCTGCAAGACTTGCTGAAGAAATCCCTGAGATGAACCAAGAGGATGCTCCAGATGCTGATATTCTGATGATTGATTATCCAGAGGAAGGTGAACCCTCCTCTGATAAAGGCAAGGCACCTTTGGTTGAAGATCAGGCACCTTTGGTTGAAGATCAGACACCTTTGGTTGTAGATCAGCTGCAGATTCTTCAAGAAGCTCTGAGGGAACAACAAGAAGGTTTGGAAAGGTAAAGGACAGCTCAACTCAATTTGGAATCTAAAGTGGATGGTCTAGTTTCCAACGTGGGGTCTCTGAATGACAAATTTGACCAGCTCTTAGCCTTTCTCAAAAAACCTTAGGATTCTTTGCACTTTATGTCTTTAATGTTATTTATCGTCTGAACAATCTTATTTTATATTTTCACTTAGTTATTGGTTTGATATTTTTTGTTGTTGTGTGATGTTTACTTTTATTTTCTTTGATAAACAAGAACATAAAAACACAAGATGAATTTAAAGAAAATTTTTATTAATGATCTAACAATGTTGAGTACATTGGTACAAAGAAAAAGACGACCTAATCCTAGTCAGATGGATAATACTCAGAATAAATCTCAGATTTCTCCTCAGCATCCTCTGATGAAATTGTTGAGGCAAAATGCAAAATCCCAATTTGATGTTTTAAAGATAACAAACATCTTAATTATATTTTAAATGTAATTCTGATCTCATTGTTATCTAACAAGTGCTCTTGAGTGTTTTAATTAGTCAGGAACAATTAAGCTTCTAATCTCAATGATATTCATTATGTTTTGGCAAAAAGAGAAGCTTCAGGATCAGTCTGAGAATGATCTCTGGTTTAATTGCAACATTCTTCTCATGAACAAGAATAAATGCAAAAGTACTTATTTCATTAAGTCAACCATATACAAGACAAAGAAGCACTTTATCTTGGTTTTAACTCACAAGATCACAACAGTTCATGAACATTTAAGGCAAGGAATAAGTTGGAAAGAAAGTGACTTTCCTCTTTGGACAAAGTTAATGATCAAGCATGTGCAACATGATAATTTCTCAAGGCATCATCTAATCAGGTGTATCAAGAATATTTGGACAAGAATTACATAGACCAATAAGGATGAGACAACACACATTCAACTCATAGTTGTCATGTACCTTCAATGTCATTATTTAATGAACATTCTCCAAGAGATTAATTGTTAATCAAGAAAAGGAAGTACATGGAAAGGACAAGTGAATAGTTATGCAAGGACATCACAGCTGCATTCCCTTCACACTACAGCTGGCCACAGGTCTGCATCATTCTCCATTTGAAGATCAAGTGCAAAAATCGCCCAGATTGGAGAACGATCTCAGAATGATGCTGAGAATGACTGTCCTTTGCTTTTGGAGTTGCAAGCTCATCTACAGCTGGCCAAAACGTGCCTAAATGATCTATAACGGATATACTTGGTGAGGAAGCAATGAACAACTATCTACAGCCCATTGCAAGCTGTCATTTTGGCCCTTTTAAGTGAAAATATGAAGAACAACAGGGAGAACGTTCTGAGAAAGATCAGTTTGAGCTTATCCACTCAACAATTCAGCATGAGCTGTCTATTTTGAATCAACTAGCCGTTGGAGAACTTCCTTTGGGACCAAGGAACTGAAGACTCAAGGTTCAACTATAAAAGGAAGGCTTTGGCAACATTGAAGAGCAAGAGTTCAATTTACAACAATCAATCTACTTGTCTTTGTGACACAAGTTTTAAGCTCTTCTTTAAAGATCTCTTTCACTCCATATTTTGTAATTATCATACTAGGATCAGTATCCATTTTGAGTGAACAAAGAGAGATTTTATTGTAACTAGCTTTTCAACTTAGTTTGAGTGAGAAAGCTTTAAGATCCAAACCATTATCAATATTGTAAAGATTGGCTCAAGTCAATACGTAACTATTGATTGAGTGACACCTCATAAAGTCTAGGAAAGACTTAGGTAGATCAAGCAAGTGAAGCTTGGAAGATTGTGATCTTGGATTAGATCAAAGAAGAAGTGTATCTTGAGATCGGTAGAATCTCTTAGTGGACAATCTCACAGGAGCGTGGGGACTGGAGTAGCCCATACTATTAAGGGGTGAACCAGGATAAAATTATTGTGTCTCTTCTCTCCCTTAAACTCATATTAATTTTGTGCAAACACTAACACACACAAATCACTTATTGTTTTTGCTTGCAGCTCAGAGATCGTTCTAAGATCATTCTCCTAACTTATATTATTTATTCTGAGATCATTCTAACATATGTTTTGATATCTAATTTTTAAAAGGACAATTTTTAAAGGTTCACAATTCAAACCCCCCTTTCTTGTGAAAAACTTTGCTACTTCAATTGGCATCAGAGCTCTGCCTCTAAGGTTGAGCATCTAACAAGTGCTAGAGGAAAAGATTCAGGAAGGAAGTAATGAATAAAAGCGCAAAGTTTATATCAGAAGGAGGATCTTCTCATAGGCCACCACTATTTGAAGGAGATGACTACTACTATTGGAAAGACAAGATGGAACTATTTCTTAGATCACAAGATACGCACATGTGGACAATGATTGAAGTTGGTGACTATACTCCATTAGTAAAAGACTCTACTACTCCAAAGACAAAAGATGAAATGACAACTCAAGAAGCAGATAGGGTACTTCTAAATACTAAAGCTCAATTATTTATTAAAAGTGCTTTGTGTAGGGAAGAATATGACAGGATCATGGAATGCAAAACGGCCAAAGAAATGTGGACAACACTCCAAACTCACCATGAAGGAACAAGTCGTGTCAAAGAAACAAGAATTGACATTGGTGTTAGAAAATTTGAGCTATTTGAAATGAAGGAAGATGAATCAATTGATCAGATGTATGGAAGATTCACAATTATCATAAATGAACTTAACTCATTAGGGAAGAAATTCTCTATACATGAAAGAGTAAGAAAAGTGCTTAGATGTTTACCAAAGAGTTGGAGACACATAGTAACAGCAATCACAGAGTCAAAAGATCTCACTGAGGTTAAATTAGAAGATCTCATTGGATCTTTAAAAGCTCATGAGTCCATTCTCCAGGAAGACAAACCTATGAAAAACAAGATGATTGCATTAGATTCACAGACTAAAGAACGTTCTAAGAACAAAGAAGCAGTGGAGGAAGACAACAAGTTTCTTCAAGAAGATGATGAAGAAGAGTTAGCATTTTTATCCAGAAGGATACAAAAGCTAATGATGAGAAGAAATCAGATTAAGAAGAACTTTCCACCAAGAAGAAATGGATCTAAACCAGAAGTAGATATCAGCAAAATACAATGCTATGGATGCAACCAATTTGGACACTACAAGAATGAATGTCCTAAACAAAAGAACTCTCCTTACAAATCCATGATGGCAACCTGGGATGAGTTAGATGAAGTACAAGAAGCAGAAGAAGAACAAGAAGCTAATGTATGTCTCATGACAAATGCAAACATTGAAGAGGTAACTCTAGATCCTTGTTCATCTTGTCAAAAAACTGAACATCTCTTTGATAATCTTTTATATGACTCTCAAATTCTAAATTCTAAAAATGGTCAACTTAGAGATGAAGTCACTAAGTTAACTAAAGAAAGAGATGAATATAAATCTGATAATGATATAATGAAACAGATAATCAAAAATTAAAGAACTTAGAGACAATAATAAAATGAAAGAATGTTCTATGATTCAAAAAGAGAATATCACTTTAAAACAAAAAGTGTCTAAACTTGAAAAAGATTTAACAAAGTTTGTCAGCACCACAGAAACTTTTGAAAATATATTGGGATCACAAGGTAATTCATATAATAGAACTGGATTGGGATACAAACCTTTTCAAAATAAGAAACTAATTGAAAATGTTTTTGTTCCTCATAAAGAAAAAGGATTTCAAAAATATAAATGCTCATTCTGTCACAAGGATGGACATCTTGAACCATTTTGTTTTAAAAAGAAATCTCTTTATAGATCAGAACATTCTCAGAACAATCTAAAAAGAAATTTTTATTCAAAACCTCCTTATAAGAGATCATCTTATCAATATAAGAAGATGCCTTATAAGAGTACTAACCTTCAAGGACCCAAAAAATTATGGGTACCTAAGAATTTATTAAATTCAAATACAGGAATGTCATCTAGCAATGAAGAAAAAGCCTTGGTACTTGGACAGTGGTTGCTCAAGACATATGACAGGAGATAGACAAAGCTTTCTTTCATTTGACAAGAAGGAAGGAGGAACAGTTACCTTTGGAAACAATGAAAAAGCAAGTATAAAAGGTAAATGTACTATTGGTAAGAATAATTCTGCAAAAATTGAAAATGTTCACTATGTAGAAGGACTTAAACATAACTTAATTAGCATTAGTCAATTATGTGACAATGGTCTTGAAGTTATTTTTAGATCTCATACTTGTGAAATAAAACAATCTGACAAAACTCTTTTCTATGGATCAAGAATAAAGAATGTATATGTCATATACTTAGATGAACTGCCTACTGAATCCTGCTTTGTTTCTCTTGAAAAAGACAAATGGATTTGGCATAAAAGGGCTGGACATATAAGTATGAAGACTATGTCAAAACTCTCTAAACTTGATCTAGTTAGAGGCTTACCTGATATTAGTTTTGACCTGGATAAAGTGTGTGAATCTTGTGCAAAGGGCAAACAAGTTAAAAGTAGTTTTAAACCAAAAGATTTTGTTTCAACGAAAAGACCTCTTGAACTACTTCACATAGATTTATTTGGACCTGTCAAAACTACTAGTCTTGGTGGCAAAAATTATGGTTTTGTCATAGTTGATGATTTTTCAAGGTTCACTTGGGTGTTATTTTTAAAACATAAAGATGAATCTTTTGAAGCTTTTAAAACATTCTGTTTACAAGTTCAAAATGAGAAAGGTACCAATATTGTCTCTATAAGAAGTGATCATGGAGGAGAATTTGAAAACTCTCACTTTGAATCATTCCTAAACAATAATGGTATATCTCATAATTTTTCTTGTCCAAGAACTCCTCAACAAAATGGAGTTGTTGAAAGGAAAAATAGAACTTTACAAGAGATGGCAAGAACTATGATTAATGAGTCAAATGTTGAAAAATATTTTTGGGCTGAAGCCATCAATACTTCTTGCTACATCTTGAACAGGGTTACCATAAGAAAAATTTTGAATAAGACACCCTATGAACTTTGGAAAGGAATTAAGCCAAATATTTCCTACTTTCATATTTTTGGATGTTATTGTTACATTTTGAATATCAGAGACAACTTAGGTAAGTTTGATTCCAAATCAGATAAGGGAATATTCTTAGGTTACTCTCTAACCTCAAAAGCTTATAGAATATACAATTTGAAAACACAAGCTCTAGAAGAAAGCATGCATGTCAAGTTTGATGAATATGAAGATATATCATATACCAACACCTTTAATGATGAAGAAGAAGTAAGGAATGAACAAAGTAATGATGAGAATCAAGAACTGATAACACTGAAAAATATAGTATTTATTTTATAATATTAGTTTAATATTTTATTATTTTCTTTGCATTTTAGTAGTATTATTATCATTTTTATTGTGTATTACAGGTATTTCCGGAACTTCTCGAAATAAAAAAAAAGTCACAAAATTAATGTCAAAGTGGATCAAAAAGACATTGGATCAGATGGAAGAGAGGCCCAAAAAGAAATTGGACGAACAAAGCTAGCCCACAAGCACTTGGCATGTGCCAGGCACATGTGGTCCACACAACAACACATGGCGTTGGCCATGCTTGTGGCACTCGCCACACACATAAGACATGGCGTCGGCCATGTGCCTTGTGGCACCCGCCACAGGCTTTGCACACATGGCGCCGGCCATGTGCCTTGTGGCACCCGCCACAGGCTTTGCACACATGGCGCCCGCCATGTGCTTTGTAGTACCCGCCACGTAGTGTTTCCTTCCTACTTTCACGGGCACGTTTCACACGGCTTTATCCTCAACTCAACTGCTCCTCAGATTTCGGCGTTCCTCAGATTTCGGTGGAAGCAACTAAGATATGCACGTTTCTTATAACGGAACAACGGATTCGAAGGAGAAATTTGTATCTCATAAAGACTATAAATAGAGAACACCAGTCAGTGTTTTTCACACATTATTCTACGCAGACTTAAAAGAAAAAAATTCAGTTTAAAATTTTAGTTATTAAGTGTTTTAGTTTACGGAGCAAAAAGGTGTGGTGTTGCTGCTTACACTTCCAGTTCCAGTTTCAATCAGTGTCTTTGATTTCCTTTGTTCCGGTGTACCTGTATTTGTAAGTTTCAATAACAGTACTTTTATTTTATTCAGTTTCAATATTATTATATTCCAGTTTGATATTCGTATGCTCTGTTTGATTTACGGTTACTCTGTTTAAATGTTTCGTTTAACTAAGAATTATTTAATCAGTATCTTGTCAAATAAAATCATGCGCAGCTAAATCTATTTAACTGGAATGTGAATTAGGAAGCTAATCTGGATTTGCTAATTAATCAGTGACTTACGTTTTTAATCTAGTTTTCTGTTCAGTTTTTAATAGTTAAATTAAAGATTTTGCACGAGAGTGAAAATTAACTAAGGTATAGATTAATAGCGCGACAGTGTGAGATTTGTACCGGATAGTAAAAACTGAATATTGATTTTAAACATCGCGACAGCTCTTTAAAATTAATTAAACTATATTAGTTTTCAAAAAGTATTTTATAAATAAATGTGAGAGCGAGAGTAAAGCATTCATTTATATAATATAGTATTAGTTCAATAGCGCGACGGCGTGAGACTATATTTTTAAACTAATATCGTTTTGAGAAAACTAGATCTTTTTAATTAAATTGAATTGATTTTCAAAAAGTATTTTTTATAAGTAAGTGCGAGAGCGAAAGTGAAACATTTATTTTATAACTATACGATATTACTCAATAGCGCGAGAGTGTGAGACGCGTATCTTTTAATCAATTTCAGTTTATTAAAAAGGTAACATTATTTCAAAACACAGTTTAATTACCGAATCCATTGAAGCAACTTAATTTACATTCCGGTTAGTTTAATAATATTTTATTCAACACAGTTAATTTAATTATCTAAAACGCCTTCTTTAATTAACATCTAGCCTTAACCTTACGATATATTAAAAACATAAGCGAAATATTAACAAATTGTCCCTGTGGGATCGATAATCTTTTATAACTACACGATATACCTGTGCACTTGCAGAGTTATACCATCAAGTTTTTGGCGCCGTTGCCGGGGACTAATTTAGTCAATTTTCGCTAATTAGTTTTTAATTTGTGACGATTACGGCAACCCTTTTTCTTAGGTTGTATGCCCAATACTCGTAACTCCGAGGAACCATTACAACAACCTATACCCGAAATAGAACGTTTTATTCATTTTAAACGTCGAATCCGCGAACTTCAAAACCTCTTACCCATGGCTAACAACGCACGTCCTCTTAGGGACTACGCCGTTCCTTCCGAAGAAGAACCGCATTCGAGCATCGCGCCCCCTAACATCGAAGCAAGAAACTTCGAGTTGAAACCCGCTTTGTTGCAAATCGTGCAACAAAACCAGTTCTCTGGTTCCCCTACGGAGGATCCTAACCTCCATTTATCAGTGTTTGTGCAGTACGCAGACACGATCAAAGCCAATGGTGTCGAACCCGAAGCAGTACGACTCCGTCTTTTCCCGTTCTCTTTAAGAGACAGAGCTAGAGCTTGGCTCCAAGCTCTACCTTCGAACTCCATCACTACATGGAACGAATTGAAGAAACAATTCTTGGCCAGATATTTCCCGCCAAGTAAGACAGCTATGCTAAGAGCCCAAATCAACGGATTTAGGCAAAAAGAAGGAGAATCACTTTTCGAAGCATGGGAAAGATACAAGGATATGATGAGACTCTGTCCACACCACGGTCTAGAACAATGGCTCATAATCCATACCTTCTATAATGGGCTGCTTTATAACACAAGACTAACCATAGATGCAGCCGCCGGTGGAGCACTGATGGATAAACCATACCAAGAAGTCACCCAGCTTATAGAAAACATGGCCCAAAACCATTATCAATGGGGAAGCGAACGCGCTGCTATAGAAAAATCCCAAACAAAAGGCGGTATATACGAAGTAAGTGGCATAGACCATGTCAACGCCAAAGTGGAAGCCCTTACTCAAAAGTTGGAGAGTTTAACCCTGCCAACCACATCCACCGTAGCTGCAATCCAACCAAATTGCGAAGTGTGTGGAATCCCTGGTCACGTACCATCAGATTGTTCTATATTAGCCGGACTCGACCAAGTGCACTATGCCGCTCTGTCCAATAACTATAATCCTGGCTATAAGAACCATCCTAACTTATCTTATAGGAACAATAATACACTCAATCCTACTCAAGCACCTCCAGGTTACCAAAAGCAAGGAGCACAACCAGCCGCACCTTATCCACCAAGGAAGTCTAACTTCGATATTATGATGGAAAAATTCTTAAACCAAAACATTCACACTAATGAATTGGTAAAACAATTAGCAACTAAGGTTGATGCCCTAGCCACCCATAACAAAATGCTAGAAACACAGATTTCCCAGGTGGCACAACAACAAGCAACTATTGCCGCCCCAGCTGGCACATTTCCAGGACAACCCGAGCCTAACCCAAAAGGGCATGCGAATGCCATACATGCTATAATCACAAGAAGTGGAAAGGAGTTGCAAGGACCACCTGATTCTGGAGTAAAAAACTCAGAAAGCGCTAAGATAACCAACAAGGAAGCCGAGAGTAGTGAACCACCAAAAGAGCCTGAGAAAGAATCCGAAAATCCCCAATTAGGAGATAAGGAGGGGACAACCAAAAAGCTTACGCCTGCTGCACCACCTGTTTACAAAACACCTATCCCTTTTCCTCAAAGATTAGCTAAGACTAAAACTGAGGGACATTTTAAGAAATTTGTAGAACTTCTGAAGCAACTAAACATAACCATACCTTTCTCAGAAGCAATAACACAAATGCCAACATACTCAAAATTTCTTAAAGAAATTCTGTCAAACAAAAGAAAATTAGATGAGGATAGTACAGTCGCACTTACCGAAGAATGCAGTGCCATATTCCAAAACAAAATGCCACCTAAACTTAAGGACCCAGGAAGTTTTTCAATTCCCTGCGTAATAGGCAACTACGTAATAGACAAGGCACTATGCGACTTAGGAGCAAGTGTTAGTCTCATGCCCCTCTCAATCAGCAAAAAGTTAAAATTGAGTGATCTAAAACCTACTAGGATATCTCTTCAACTAGCAGACCGTTCAGTTAAATACCCTGTAGGTATCCTAGAAAATATTCCAGTAAAAATTGGCCAACTCTATATCCCTACCGACTTTGTAGTAATGGACATTACAGAAGATTCATGTATTCCAATCCTTTTAGGAAGACCATTCCTAGCCACTGCAGGAGCAATAATAGACGTTAAGCGAGGAAAACTTACATTAGAAGTAGGCGAAGAGAAAATTGAATTTATTCTTTCTAAATTCATGCAAACACCAGCTGTCGAAGACACTTGCTATGCCATAGACATAATTGATGAGTGTGTTAAGGAAATAGAGAAAGAACTACCTCAAGAAATAGAAATTCTAGAACCTCCTATAGATGAAGGCCAAGCTTCATTAAAACTTAGTGTAGAAGATAACTTGAGAGAGGAACCTCCATTCGAACCCAATCTCACGCCGGAACCTAAACAATCTTCGCTAGAACTCAAACCGCTACCCAAGAACCTTAGGTACGAATATCTAGACGAAAATCTGAGTCGCCCAGTCATAGTGAACGCTGACCTAGGCCCGATAGAAACAGAAAAATTATTAGATGTCTTAAGAAAATATCCTTCTGCCTTAGGTTACAACATCTCAGACTTAAAGGGAATTAGTCCCTCTGTGTGCATGCACCGAATCTTATTAGAGGAAGATGCAAAGGCTTCGAGAGAACACCAAAGAAGGATAAACCCTATCTTAAGCGAAGTAGTTAAGAAAGAAGTGCTGAAACTCTTAGACGCAGGCATAATATATCAAATATCTGATAGCAAGCGGGTCAGCCCTGTTCATGTAGTACCAAAGAAGGGAGGACTAACAGTTGTCAAAAACGAGAAGGGAGAATCTGTACCTAAGCGAGTGGAATCAGGATATAGAATGTGTATCGACTATAGAAAATTAAACAAAGCCACTCGGAAAGATCATTTTCCTTTACCGTTCATTGACCAAATGCTCGAGCGTCTAGCTAAACACTCCTATTTTTGTTATTTAGACGGATACTCTGGATTTTTCCAAATCCCGATACACCCCGACGACCAAGAAAAGACCACCTTCACATGCCCTGTAGGTACCTTTGCCTATAGACGTATGCCTTTTGGATTATGTAACGCCCCTGCAACCTTCCAACGATGTATGATGGCGATATTCGCAGATTTTATAAACAATATCATGGAAGTATTCATGGATGATTTTTCTGTGTATGGGGAAAGTTTTGAAGGATGTCTCGCTAATTTAGAATTGGTATTACAAAGATGTGTTAAAGTCAACCTAGTACTCAATTGGGAGAAATGTCATTTCATGGTTCGTGAAGGACTAGTCTTAGGACATATAGTTTCTAATAGAGGAATAGAAGTGGACAAAGCTAAAATTGAAGTAATAGAAAACCTTCAACCTCCAAAAACCATTAGGGACATAAGAAGTTTTTTAGGACACGCAGGTTTTTATCGTAGATTCATAAAAGACTTCTCTAAAATAACTAAACCCTTAACAGGCCTTTTAATGAAAGACGCCGAATTCATCTTCAACGACAAATGTATGGAAGCATTCCAACACCTCAAGCAAGCCTTGATTTCCGCACCTATAATGCAACCTCCTGATTGGAGTGAACCATTCGAGATTATGTGTGACGCCAGCGATTACGCCGTAGGAGCCGTTCTAGGACAAAGAAAGGATAAAAAGCTACACGCTATCTACTATGCAAGTAGAACTCTAGACGCGGCACAACTAAACTATGCTACCACCGAAAAAGAACTCTTAGCTGTCGTATTTGCAATCGACAAATTCCGCTCATATTTGGTAGGATCTAAAATCATCATTTACACCGATCACGCAGCAATCCGATATCTTATGAGTAAGAAAGATGCAAAACCAAGACTTCTAAGATGGATACTGCTGCTACAAGAGTTCGACCTAGAAATCAAAGACAAGAAAGGCATAGAAAATACGGTAGCAGACCACCTGTCTAGAATAGAGGATATTAGGGAAGAACATATCCCAATTAACGATGACTTCCCTTGTGATAGACTGATCGCCCAATTAGATTTTTCCTCCAACAAAGAAAAAGCTCGCGATGAGAAAATAGAAACCATTCTTGTCCAAACTACAGCCCCCTGGTACGCTGATTATGTTAACTACATAGCTGCCGGAATAATGCCACATGAATTATCTTATCAACAAAAGAAGAAATTTTTCCATGATGTTAAACAATTTTATTGGGACGAGCCCCTTTTATTTAAAAGAGGCGCCGACGGAATTTTTCGTCGATGCGTCCCGGAAGAAGAAATGGAGAGTGTCATTACCCATTGTCACGCCTCACCTTATGGAGGGCATGCAAGCACTTCTAAAACCGCTTATAAAATCCTACAAGCCGGTCTCTATTGGCCTAACCTTTTTAGAGATGTTCACGCGTTTATTGCAAAATGCGACCAATGTCAGCGTACGAGAAACATCTCAAGAAGAAACGAAATGCCACTCACAAACATCCTTGAAGTAGAAATCTTCGACGTTTGGGGTATAGATTTTATGGGACCCTTTCCATCCTCATCAGGTAACAAGTTCATACTCGTAGCAGTAGATTACGTGTCAAAATGGATAGAGGCAATCGCCTCTCCCACTAATGATACACGAGTAGTCGTTAAGTTGTTTAAGAAAATTATTTTCCCTAGATTTGGAGTCCCCCGGTTAGTCATAAGCGACGGCGGCTCTCACTTTATATCCAAACAGTTAGAAAACCTATTAAAAAAATATGGAGTGAGACATAGAATTGCAACCCCATATCACCCACAAACAAGTGGCCAAGTAGAAATCTCTAATAGAGAAATCAAAACAATCCTAGAAAAAACCGTATCCACTTCTAGAAAGGATTGGGCCACCAAACTGGATGATGCACTTTGGGCATATCGAACCGCCTATAAAACACCCATAGGGACAACTCCATTTAAACTCATCTACGGAAAATCTTGCCATTTGCCGGTAGAATTAGAACATAGAGCCTATTGGGCAATTAAAAATCTTAACACGGACTATCAGGCTGCCGGAGCAAAAAGAATGCTAGAACTAAACGAGCTAGATGAACTTAGGCTAGATGCTTACGAAAATGCCAAGATTTATAAAGAAAGAACTAAAAAATGGCATGACGGGCACATACTGTAACGACCCAAAATTTAGTATTCGTTATTTAATTATTTTATTACGCGAGGGCGTGATTTATAATTAAATTATTAAGCGGCAAATAATCATTTAGCGCGAACGTAAGTTAATGAGCGAGAAGTTATGTTGATTGGGCCTTGGGGCGTGTAAGTGGTTATTGGGCTTAACCAATTGGGCTTTGATCCATGAGAATAGAGAGAGCTATAAGTAGCCAAGTCAACCATGAATAGTCTCATAAGTTGCAATTCTTGAGAAAGAGCAAGAGGAGGAGCTCATGAGAAAGAGAGGAGCTCGTGGGAGAGAAAGAGAAGAGCAAGCTTGTGGATTCGTCGAGCTAAGGTACGAGAGTTAGATTACATATTCGTGAGTGATTCGAAAGAGGGGAGGATGTCGATTCCTCCATTCCCAAACTCTTTCCACTCTATTTTCTTGTGGGTTTTGTGGGTGATTTTCTTAATAAAAAATGGATTCTTTTGATCCTAACATGTGTAGTGAACTCATGGTAGATGAGGTAAACAACTTTGAGGAGTTGAAAGTGGGTATATGTAGATGTTTGATCAATGATTTGCATGTGTTGTTAAACTTGCTTAAAATGCAAGAAATTGGTATGAATTTGTAAGTGTGATGTATGTGGGTGTTTGTGAGTGTTAATTAATGTTCATAAGTACCATATATGCTTGAATTAGCTGTTTATAAGAATTTATAACATGTCTAGATGAATTTTTGAGTGGATTTCATGTTAAACCGCCTTAGAAAACTCAAGAACAGATATTTTCTGGTGTGGTTCGCTACCTGTTCGCTACAGCGAACGTGTTCGCTACGGGTTCGCTATCTGTTCGCCATGTACCTGTAACCCTCTGATGTAGTTCGCTACCTGTTCGCTACAGCGAACGTGTTCGCTACGTGTTCGCTACGGGTTCGCTACGGGTTCGCTACGGATTCGCTTAGCGAACAACACTGTGACAGCAACTTTTTGATAATTGTTTTAAGTGCAATTAGGCACTTGTAACATGGTTTAAGGGTATCCTTACATGTTTGTTGATACATGTTGATGTTGTTAATGCTTATTGTTAATCGTTATATGATTCGCACGCGTATGCAATGACTTGTAGTTCAAGTGACTATGTTTATGTTTTAACATTAATTTGCAATGTTAAGGAAATGATGTGTGTTTTATGACATAAGTGTAAATGAAACTTTATGTGTATAAAAATGGTTATGCAGATAATTATCATGTGAATAATTATGATTTGAGTGATAGGATATTGTGTTATCCTAATGTGTTAGATGTTGGAATTGTGTTTCCGCATCAGTGAATGAATAGCTTCGAGCTAGATAGCGTCATGTATTTGATGTGTTTAAAAGTAATCATGCATTCATGAATAATTGTGTTATGGGAATCATGTGAATTCCAATAATTGATGAAAATGGTTTATGTTTATGAAAAGTGGTCGAAGATGGGATTATGTTATCCGAGATCTGGAACCCATATCCAAACATGATATAAAACTGTGTGACTCCTCTTTATGGGAGAGATGGTTGATGATAACCATATCCTACATGATATAAAACTGTTATTGAGCTTATCCAAGGGAGATAAGGTGGTTCGGTAAGTTCCGACGCATCCAACAAGATGTAAAACTGGGTTCATCTTAAATGGGGTGAATAGCAGCATCCAACATGATGTAAAACTGGTTTGGTCCACCATTGGTGAGACGCTTATCCTGCATGATGTAAAACTGCAGATGTAGAGTCCGTGCATGACTATAATCTGAACAGTCCGTACATGACTATAATCTGAACAGTCCGTACATGACTGAAAACTGAACAGTCCGTCATGACTGAAATCTGAACAATGTAAATTGGTACCACATGCATTAGTCGTGTCTAGGGATGACATGACATTGGATAATTGGCATTAGATGCATTAGGGTAAATGCACATGTATTTGATAATTGTTATGTGACAATATCTGATTGGATTGTAATGTGTTTTCCGTATGTGTTAAGCTTTGGTATTTACTAATTGTTTAATACTGTGATTGTTGCCATGACTTGGTATGTGAGTAGAGTCCGTCATGACTATAAAATGAACAAGTGTAGAGTCCGCCATGACTATAAAATGAACACTTTAGTAGTGTCCGAGAAGACGTGAAACTATATGATTGGTGTGTTTGTAAATGAATGATTAATTGGTAGTCGTATTTGACGATGTATGTGCGTGAGTTAGAAATGTATGATAGCGTGTGAAGTGTGTAGTATACTACTCACACTTATATTTATGTTTATGTTTTCTAACTCTCTGCTTTGTGTTAATTGCTGGACCTTTGGGGGTCCAGGTTGACAGGTTATGTGTTAGCCTCGTCCGAGTGCAATGGTGAAGCTCTGCTCTGATTGAGACACGGGAAAAAGGGGTTTTTATATGTATATGCATGTAGTCCTCTTAGTATACTCTGTTGGTCTTAAGCTTTCATTTGAAAAGTATCCGTTTTGTATAACTAATAACGCATCGTTTGATGCGAGGTTTTGTTTTTAGTTCATTCGAATATTTTACTAGACAAATGTATTAGTATTATCTTTGAATGAAGTTTGTGATATTCAAACCAGCGCTTTATAAATCAGATTTTCAATTTTTCCGCTGCGTATTTTCGAAAAAGATTTTATAAAGGCAGAGATAATTAAATAACGGGTTTGGGTGTTACACATACTAAGGAAAGAATTCAAGGAAGGAGAACTCGTACTCCTCTTTAACTCTAGGCTAAGGCTATTTCTCGGAAAACTTCGTTCCAGATGGTCAGGACCGTTTAAAATAACTAAAGTCTTTAAAAATGGGTCCGTAGAAATCAAGAGTAAATCAAACGCAACATTCATTGTTAATGGACAGCGTTTAAAACACTACTATTTCCCCAATGACGGAGATCACTACTCAAGTTTAAAGTTAGATGATCTCCCACCTGAAACCTAGACGTTGACCGGATTACTGTCGAGCTACCGACACTAAACGAAGCGCTGCATGGGAGGCAACCCATATGTGTATTTTCCATTTTTCATATGCTTTATTTTTATTTTTTGTTGATCAGCACTAACTTGTATGATTGTTTTCTCTTACTGAAAATAGCAGATACTGAATTAATTTTAAAAAACGAAATGGAGGACAAAATGATAGTTAAGTTCAGAAGCGCCACACAGAAGCAGCGTTACGAAGACCTTTCCCACCGAGTGACATCATTCCATGCTTTTCCAGACAGTTACGCCTTAGTAGCTTTAGGAATTTCTGAGAGCGTGAGATTCTTGATTAACCAACTAGGTTGGGACCGCTTCACTTTTTCCAACCCACCCACCTACCGAAATCTGACTCTGGAATTCCTGAGTGCATTTAGGTATGAGCCGACACGTGGAAATCCCATACATGGAGGTCTTGTCAGTTTTAGATTGTTCGGAAAATCCTACCGTCTTACCACCCGAGAAATAGCTGAATACCTAGGAGTGCCTTGTGGCCCAGATGCTTTCACTAAGATACAAGAAGATACTTTTATGGAAAGTGAGCTTCAACGCTTCTGGGGCAGCATTTCGGGCAACCCTAACTCACCCCCCGATGAAAGACTAAGCACAGCAATCCATAACCCGGCAATAAGATACTTCCACATGATTATTGCCCACACTTTCTTTGGAAAACCCTCCAACGTCACAACCGTCAGTAGGGAAGAACTGTTCATAATGTTTTGTGGATCACAAAGTCGACCACTCAATGCTGCATCCTTCCTACTTGACAGCTTAGCCAAATTCACCAAAGACCCAACTCGCCACATAGGCATTGGTGGTTTTGTCACCATCATAGCTAGAGCCTTAGACCTCTACACCCCCCTGTCACAGATTGACCTCTCTATAGGAGTAGAACCCATGGGAATTGAATATTGCTTCAACAACCACCTGATAGGAAACCTTGGCCCTGATACCTTCCAGTTATTGATCAACCTTGAGCCTGTTCATGAATTCACTCTGCCGTACAATACCAAAACTAGTGTACACGATAAAAAGAATTGGCTCTATAACTTGGAGGGACTAGATGAAACTGACCCCGAAACACCACCATTTTACTACATTCTTAATGACCCAGAACCACCACTTTTCTTTTACACACCTGCACCTCCATCACCTACCCCTACAGCTGCTTCTACCTCACCACCTGACTGTGCAGTTGCCATTGCCGGCATGCAGAAAGAACTCGTTGCTCTTCGTACGGATCTTGCAACTTTAAAAGGAGATTTCTATCGATTCATGGACTTGGTCATAGAACAGTTCGATCGTTGTTCGGACCAGATTCGCGCCATTCAACTGCCTCCCGCTGCGCCACAACCTAGTGGCTGACGACAAACATCTGTCTATTTTCTTCTTTCGCGCCGAAACACCTCTTTGAATAAATTTGCGCGAAAGAAAACATTTATTTCCCGCTTTCAGTATTTTATTTTTTTTATGCATCCAAACTATTTAATTTTCCTGCATAAATTTCTCAATTAGATACAATTATTTTATTTTGGTATTAATAAATTATGCAAGTATTTTCATGTTAGATTTCCTTTCTCTGCATGTTTCATCTATCTATATATATACTATTCAACTTAGTTAAATCTTTCGTACTGGTTTGCTGCTATGGTCAATATCCAATTATAGTATCCACATAACTGTTTAGTCTAGTCAAAAGCATTTCTTACACACTGCACAACAAGAAAATTTATCAGCTCACATGACCCTATATGCCACAAGCTAGACTTAATTTTCTGCAAGTCACATGCACAAGTATCATCTTTTTTTTATAATTATTATGAACATGCAAACTCATGTGACCGGCAAGACTATATAAAGATTCCTTCTTTCACTACTACACGCCATGCATTAATACCATTTGAGTCACATACCCAATAACACACTATAAACCACCCAATATAAAGACAAAAGCATAAATTGTGTCATGCATCACAACATATGGCCGGCGCCACACACACATGTCAATAAGCATGTGGCGTGCGCCACACAACATATGGCTGGCGCCATGCCTTATGCCAAGCTTTCCTTAAATTTCATTTCATTCAACACTTCTCCTAATTAATTCACCCGGCCTTCCAGTATCATATCTTTTTGCAACACTTTTGTTCAAATTTAGTCCTCACAAGTACACACTTGCACGAAGCTTACAAAGGAAAATACAGTTATAATGGCTCAACCAGACTATGAAGTCATCTTTAGGAAAGGCAGAAATGAAAAGCAAGCTAGTCTTTACCAAGAGTTAAGCACTAGAGAAATTGTATCAACCAGGTATTGTGATGAAGCTTGTTTAAAAATGTTAGGTTTGTATGATAGTGTCAATTTTATGCTTGATTCTCTCCATCTCAATTATTTCCTATCACAAGCTAACCCAGTTTATGTTCAATTGACACTTGAATTCCTAAGTTCACTCAAAATTTCCACTGTCCTTGGTTCAAACAGTACTAGTGGGACTATAAATTTTAGAATGTTTAATCATGATTATGCTTTTAGTTTCCACGATATGGCTGATCTTTTACACTTTCCTCACACACATGTGGTATGTGAAGTCACCGATGATGAGTTATGGTCAAAAACTTTTGTTTATATGTGGAAAGCTCTCACCGGTAAAAATACTACTAGCTTTGAGGGTAACCGCGCTTCGGCAATTCATAATCCGGCCGTTCGATATTTTCGCCAGTTACTAGCTGGCACTATTTTTGGTCGGGCAAATTCTAACAAAGTGAATTCAAAAGAGCTTTATTATTTGTTTGCTTTTGTTAAGAAAATAAAAATTAATTCTGTTCCGTTTATGTTTAATCATATGCGCTCAATCATTACTTCTCAACGCGGAACTATCACTTTTGGTGGATTGATCACCACAATTGCTAAAGCCATAGGATTAGAACACCAACTCAGAAATCTTCCTTCACTGCCTATAAGCTCAATTGACTTTGATATGGTAAAGAGCATGAAATTAGTAAAGGAAGCAAAGGATGGACATTTATATTTAATGATTAATAATAATTTTTTCCGTGAATTTGTTTTTCCTAACCCAGAAAGGACTGACGTTCGTGGTTTCAATAATTTTTTGTATTTTCAACCTGAAGATGAAACCCCCACGAACAATTCTGATAATGTTGCTGCTGATTGGGGCCACACTTTTGTTCCACCTGCACACGACACACCTCTTTCTAACCCTTTTGCAGGTCCTTCTTCCTCATCTCGCCAGAGCACCATCGATGATGTGCTTAATGAGTTGCGCGCCCAAAATGCTAGGAATGAAGAGCGCGATGGCCTCTTTTATGCAATTCACCAACAACAAGAGGGGATGATGGAACAAATGAACTCAATGCAAACACAACAAACTCTTATTCTCCGAAATCAACACCAGTTGGAGGCTGCCCATGCACGACAACAGCAGCAACTCGATCGCGTCATTTATGACATAAACGATTTGAGATTGCAATTTGACAACTTTCATAGATACCCGCAGCCTCCTCCATGATTCACCATTTTTCAGGTTACCCGTTCCTTTCCTTTCTTTAAGTCACAACATTGGGGACAATGTTGGATTTAAGTTTAGGGGAGGACTTTACTGCTTTCACTTATCTTTTTATTTTTTATTTTTAGCTTATTTATTATACAAATAAATTTTTCAAGTTATTTTCAATTTTTCCAAAATCTTGAGCCATAACAAATTTTTTTTTCTTTTTGAGAAACAATACAATTTCGATGTTCCAAAAAGTCACTGACGTAATTATGACCGAATTTACTTGTAAGTACGTTTTCTTACTAGCTATATCATTTTAACACCATAAATTTCTTAATTATGTAGATCAATTTTGATATTTGCCTTACCCGAGCTTAAATTTCTTGACTTTACTAATCCTTGAGTAAACCATTAGGTAGTCGGCACCATCTAAGATCACTATCTAAGTGGTAGAGTCGACGAATATAAGTGAATGATTTCGAAAAATGATGATGATAAGTAATAAAAAAGGTAGTATAAATCTGAAAAGGGGACTACGCATTCTAAGTCAGGTGACCCTCACCCGGTCATTTAGCCCAACTGCGAATCACCTCTAAGATATAAAGCTATCCTATGTCAAAAAGGACAATAAGTAATATGAAAAAGAATCGGATCATAATCACTAACAGACTCACTACCATGTGTGTGTGAATAGATAACGGGCTTAATGTGATTACCAAAGGTTTAAAAGGGATGAAGAAAGACGAGATTAAAGTTAAGTTCGGGATTGGCAAAATAGTTCAGAACGGTCTATATAAGGAAGAAATTCATGATCGTATGTGATTTGTGTTTTTATGATATCTTTAGTGTGATGAATGAACTTGCTTGTTTTATTTGGTCAAGATTTAAATAGGTGACTAAAGGGACGTCTTATGTCATGTTTTTCTCTATCTCTAAATGATATATCTTTTTGCTTGAGGACAAGCAATGGTTCAAGTTTAGGGGAATTTGATAACACTGAAAAATATAGTATTTATTTTATAATATTAGTTTAATATTTTATTATTTTCTTTGCATTTTAGTAGTATTATTATCATTTTTATTGTGTATTACAGGTATTTCCGGAACTTCTCGAAATAAAAAAAAAGTCACAAAATTAATGTCAAAGTGGATCAAAAAGACATTGGATCAGATGGAAGAGAGGCCCAAAAAGAAATTGGACGAACAAAGCTAGCCCACAAGCACTTGGCATGTGCCAGGCACATGTGGTCCACACAACAACACATGGCGTTGGCCATGCTTGTGGCACTCGCCACACACATAAGACATGGCGCCGGCCATGTGCCTTGTGGCACCCGCCACAGGCTTTGCACACATGGCGCCGGCCATGTGCCTTGTGGCACCCGCCACAGGCTTTGCACACATGGCGCCCGCCATGTGCTTTGTAGTACCCGCCACGTAGTGTTTCCTTCCTACTTTCACGGGCACGTTTCACACGGCTTTATCCTCAACTCAACTGCTCCTCAGATTTCGGCGTTCCTCAGATTTCGGTGGAAGCAACTAAGATATGCACGTTTCTTATAACGGAACAACGGATTCGAAGGAGAAATTTGTATCTCATAAAGACTATAAATAGAGAACACCAGTCAGTGTTTTTCACACATTATTCTACGCAGACTTAAAAGAAAAAAATTCAGTTTAAAATTTTAGTTATTAAGTGTTTTAGTTTACGGAGCAAAAAGGTGTGGTGTTGCTGCTTACACTTCCAGTTCCAGTTTCAATCAGTGTCTTTGATTTCCTTTGTTCCGGTGTACCTGTATTTGTAAGTTTCAATAACAGTACTTTTATTTTATTCAGTTTCAATATTATTATATTCCAGTTTGATATTCGTATGCTCTGTTTGATTTACGGTTACTCTGTTTAAATGTTTCGTTTAACTAAGAATTATTTAATCAGTATCTTGTCAAATAAAATCATGCGCAGCTAAATCTATTTAACTGGAATGTGAATTAGGAAGCTAATCTGGATTTGCTAATTAATCAGTGACTTACGTTTTTAATCTAGTTTTCTGTTCAGTTTTTAATAGTTAAATTAAAGATTTTGCACGAGAGTGAAAATTAACTAAGGTATAGATTAATAGCGCGACAGTGTGAGATTTGTACCGGATAGTAAAAACTGAATATTGATTTTAAACACCGCGACAGCTCTTTAAAATTAATTAAACTATATTAGTTTTCAAAAAGTATTTTATAAATAAATGTGAGAGCGAGAGTAAAGCATTCATTTATATAATATAGTATTAGTTCAATAGCGCGACGGCGTGAGACTATATTTTTAAACTAATATCGTTTTGAGAAAACTAGATCTTTTTAATTAAATTGAATTGATTTTCAAAAAGTATTTTTTATAAGTAAGTGCGAGAGCGAAAGTGAAACATTTATTTTATAACTATACGATATTACTCAATAGCGCGAGAGTGTGAGACGCGTATCTTTTAATCAATTTCAGTTTATTAAAAAGGTAACATTATTTCAAAACACAGTTTAATTACCGAATCCATTGAAGCAACTTAATTTACATTCCGGTTAGTTTAATAATATTTTATTCAACACAGTTAATTTAATTATCTAAAACGCCTTCTTTAATTAACATCTAGCCTTAACCTTACGATATATTAAAAACATAAGCGAAATATTAACAAATAGTCCCTGTGGGATCGATAATCTTTTATAACTACACGATATACCTGTGCACTTGCAGAGTTATACCATCAAGAACCTACAGCTCAAGGACCTCCAAAGACTTGGAGAACTGTTGGTTATCATCCACCAGAACAAATTATAGGGAATACTGAAGATGGTGTAAGAACTAGAAGGGCTTTACTGAACAAGGAGAATAATCTGGCAATGATCTCTCAGATAGAACCAAGATCAATAAATGAAGCTATCACTGATGAATCTTGGACTGAAGCCATGAAAGAAGAACTCCTGCAATTTGAAAAGAATGAGGTTTGGAATCTAGTACCACTTCCACAAAATCACTCAATCATTGGAACAAGGTGGGTCTTCAGAAACAAACTTGATGAAAATGGTAAGGTAATAAGAAATAAAGCAAGACTTGTAGCTCAAGGATATAATCAACAAGAAGGTATTGATTATGATGAGACTTTTGCTCCAGTGGCTAGATTAGAAGCCATTAGAATTTTACTTGCATATGCTTCACACAAATGTTTTAAACTTTTTCAAATGGATGTGAAAAGTGCTTTTCTAAATGGTTTTTTAAATGAAGAAGTTTATGTACATCAACCTCCTGGGTTTATTGATCAACAAAAACCTAATCATGTTTTTAAATTAACCAAAGCTCTTTATGGACTAAAACAAGCTCCAAGAGCTTGGTATGAAAGATTAAGCTCATTTTTACTTGAAAATGGTTTTTCTAGAGGAAAAATTGACACTACACTTTTTAGAAAAATTGATAAACATGATTTACTTATTGTACAAGTATATGTTGATGATATTATATTTGGTGCTACTAATGAAAAGTTATGTGAAGAATTTTCTGAACTTATGCAAAGTGAATTTGAAATGAGCATGATGGGAGAACTTAGTTTCTTTCTTGGCTTGCAAGTCAATCAACATGAAAATGGAATTTTCATCAGTCAAGAAAAATATATAAAGGATCTTCTCAAGAAATACAAGATGAATGAGGCCAAGATAATGTCAACACCAATGCATCCATCAACAAGCTTGGAAAAAGATGAAAAAGGAAAAGATGTATCTGAAAAGGAATATAGGGGAATGATTGGATCACTCCTATAGTTAACTGCAAGTAGACCAGACATCGTTTTCTCAGTAGGTCTATGTGCTAGATTTCAAACATCACCAAAGGAATCTCACTTAACTGCAGTAAAAAGGATTTTTAGATATCTGGTTGGTACACCAGATGTTGGTCTTTGGTACCAAAAGAAATCACATTTTGAGTTAAGAGCATTTTGTGATGCTGATTATGCTGGTGACAAAGTTGAGAGGAAAAGCACAAGTGGAGCATGTCAATTTCTTGGGGAAGCTCTTGTAAGTTGGTGTTGCAGAAAACAAAATACCATAGCACTTTCAACAACTGAAGCAGAATATGTATCTGCAACAACTTGTTGCTCTCAAGTAATATGGATCAAAAATCAACTTGAAGACTTCTCATTAAGGTACACAAAAATCAAAATTTTATGTGATAACACTAGTGCTATTAATCTGTCAAAAAACCCTATTCAACATTCTAGATCAAAACACATTGAAATTAAACATCACTTTATTCGTGATCATGTTAACAAAAATGATGTTGAATTAGTTTTCATTGATACTGAAAATCAGTTAGCTGATATTTTTACTAAGCCTTTAGTTGAGGAACGATTCAATTTTATCAAGGAAAAGTTAAAAATCATCAGAAATCCAAGCCAGACTTGAAATATTAAATTACTTAGTCTTTTTGCAACCTTCTGAGAACGTTCTCAGATCTGCGTTTAAGTAAATTTTTGAATTTACTGTCAAACGGCTTTTTCCTTGGTTTTTGCTTTTTAAATTTATGATAAGCATTAAAGAAGATATGTTCTCCTTCTCCTCATTGGCTTACCACGACCAATTTCTCTTTCTCCTCTTTTCTTTTCTAAAATCAAGTACAATAACTCACTATTCATCTCTACCATCAAGTACACCTAGCCTACTACACTCTTCCTCCTTCCCAAGCTTCCACCTCTTTTTATACTCACCTAAACTCTTCATTTCATCACATCACCTTCAATCAATTATCTTTTCTTCTTTCTTCAAAAATGGCACGAACTAAGAATCCAGGAAGAAGAAGTACACGAGCTCTATTTCCACCTCTACCTTCATCCTCATCAAACTCTTCATCTTCATCAGAAACTTCTGACTCCTCAAACCCTCAAACCTTTGATCAATCCAATTTCTATGATCCAAATGAACCCTTAGATCTGCAACCTCTTTCTCAGATTTTTCCACCCAAATTAATTGAACCTCCTTCACAATCAAATGTTAAACCTCCTGCAGAACAAGCTGATGAACCTTCTGAGAACGATCCCTCAGAAGAAGAAACCATCCAACTTACCCAGAAACCTAACCCTAAAACTGATGGTACCACCACTCCTAAACCTACCATTGTTGTACCAAGTCAAGCTGAAACTCCACCAATCGTTTTCAAATCTAAGAAAGCCAAATCTTATGATTCTTCAAAAATCAGAAGATCATCTCGTATTATGTCTGGAATTGGTACAGGAAAGAAACCTGTTGTTGACAACACTGTACACACAATTCATGATTCAGATTCTGATAAAACCATCTCAGATTCTGAACTTGAAAAAATTGTGCTTGAACCTCTCACCTCATCAAAATCTGTACCTGCAAAACATTCACCTGTTTCAATCAAAAAGGGTTCTGCTACTGCTATCAAAGCCCCTAAGAAAAAGAGCTTACCTAAAAGGAAAAGACCTCAAGGAGAGCTGCTTGAAGTTCCACTCATTCATCAAGAAGAAGAAGCTAAGTTTGATCAATATTGGAAAATCAAACTTGTTGCTTCTGGAAGAGTTTATGATTTTGAAGAAATTGCTAAGGGAGGAATAGACTTGCTGAAGTTTGTGGAACCACAAGGATGGACAAAATTTTTCCAGATGAAAGATACCACAATGCCTCTGTTGGTACAAGCATTCTATTTCAATGCCAAGATACATCCTGACAAAGATTTGATCATCTCCAACATCAAGGGAGTCGAAATCCATGTTACAGCAGACTCAATAAGTAGGCTACTTGAAGTGAAGAGAAATGGAGAAACTCTGTATGGGAAAGACTGGTATGCAGCTCAAAACATAAGCAAAGATGCTTTGATCGTTGAAATGTTTACTGATGAAGGAGCTCATAGGGAACAACCACCATCATCTCTGCTTAAGAAGGAGTTTAAAATCTTCCACAACATGTGTCAACATTCCTTCTTTCCTAGGACAGGAAGCAAAGATAAGGTAACTGATAATGATCTACTTGTCATGTATCATCTATCTAAAGGTATTCCACTAGATTTACCTTATTTGATTCTGCAACACATGATTACAATTACAAATTCTGGAATCAAAAAGATAGCTTTACCTTATGGAATGTTACTCACTAGAATTTTTAGAGATAACCATGTGGATGAGTCTAAACAACTCTTTGATAATCAATGGTTTACTTTTGGAACAAAAAATCTGAGTCACATGAAAAAGGAAATCACTCCTGGCAACACCTCTACTGATACTGGAAACAAAAGGAAGAGAATTGATCCTGATAACAATTTGGATATGCTTGCTAAAGCATCTGGAGAACAATCTGAGAATGTTCTCCCAACTGGTGAAAATGTGGATATTCACACCACCATCTCTGATACACAGCCAATCAATTTGAATACATCATTGAATTTAGGACCAACTTTCTCAAATGAAGTAGAAACTTCATCTCAACAAGCTGGAAAGATTCTCCAAGGGTTTCATTCTACAACTGCTCCATTCAACACCTCTGTGTTTTCACCACTTATGTCATCATCTCATGGAAGCCTGCAATCCATGTTTAGCACTGATTTTGTAAGGAATTTAATGACTTCCAACAGCCCTGATCCATCACAAATACCTGTTCCCATCTTCTCTGCTGGTACACTACCATCTTTACCAAATTCTTTTGCAACTTTGGACTCTTTTTGCTCCTCTGCAAATGCTGCTGCTGCTGCTACTTGGTCTATGCCTGCTGGTTTTGAAGGAAATTTTCAACATGAGGCTGGTACTTCCACTGATCCCAGGCCTCCCAAACGTACCAAGATTGAAAAGAGAGTGTCACAGATGAGAAAGGATTTAACTCAGCTGATGAGAGGCATGTCAATGCAAAATGACATGTTAATGTATATTATGCTTGAGTTTCAGATCATGAGAAACTGGTTGAATGAGTGTGTTTGTACTCCTCTTCAGATTGTTCCACCTCCTCCAAATCCACCACCACCTGTTGAGCCATTCCCACAACCTGAAAACTCCACATCCTCTGATGATTCCAGCCCCACCATTCCTGAATAAACTTCTGCTGCAACCCTCTTTTTTCTACCCTTTTCAATGATGACAAAGGGGGAGAATGATTTGAGAAAATGAGGGGGAGATTGAACTTGTCTTTTTGAATGCTTAATCATGTTTTAATTTACCTGTTTAGAGGATTAGATATTTTGGGAAGTTCCTTTTGCTGCTATAAGAACTTCTCCTACTATGTTGTTATTTTCTAAACTAGGATTTGTGTTTTATCTTTTGCTTGAATCATTATGTGTTAATCATGAACTAGAAATCATGTTGGATTCTCACTTTGTGAGCTTGATGATTAATGAAATCTATTTTGATTCATATTATGTTTTTTTTGCTCAATTCTTTATGCTTAAGCAATTATGAAAATTGGATGCTTGAATTGAGGGGGAGCTTGAAAATTAAAACACTAAACAATTTATTTGTGTTTACTAAATTGATTATATCAGAATCCCATTTTTAAAACATAATTCAAGAAGTTTGTCATCATCAAAAAGGGGGAGATTGTTGAGGCAAAATGCAAAATCCCAATTTGATGTTTTAAAGATAACAAACATCTTAATTATATTTTAAATGTAATTCTGATCTCATTGTTATCTAACAAGTGCTCTTGAGTGTTTTAATTAGTCAGGAACAATTAAGCTTCTAATCTCAATGATATTCATTATGTTTTGGCAAAAAGAGAAGCTTCAGGATCAGTCTGAGAATGATCTCTGGTTTAATTGCAACATTCTTCTCATGAACAAGAATAAATGCAAAAGTACTTATTTCATTAAGCCAACCATATACAAGACAAAGAAGCACTTTATCTTGGTTTTAACTCACAAGATCACAACAGTTCATGAACATTTAAGGCAAGGAATAAGTTGGAAAGAAAGTGACTTTCCTCTTTGGACAAAGTTAATGATCAAGCATGTGCAACATGATAATTTCTCAAGGCATCATCTAATCAGGTGTATCAAGAATATTTGGACAAGAATTACATAGACCAATAAGGATGAGACAACACACATTCAACTCATAGTTGTCATGTACCTTCAATGTCATTATTTAATGAACATTCTCCAAGAGATTAATTCTTAATCAAGAAAAGGAAGTACATGGAAAGGACAAGTGAATAGTTATGCAAGGACATCACAGCTGCATTCCCTTCACACTACAGCTGGCCACAGGTCTGCATCATTCTCCATTTGAAGATCAAGTGCAAAAATCGCCCAGATTGGAGAACGATCTCAGAATGATGCTGAGAATGACTGTCCTTTGCTTTTGAAGTTGCAAGCTCATCTACAGCTGGCCAAAACGTGCCTAAATGATCTATAACGGATATACTTGGTGAGGAAGCAATGAACAACTATCTACAGCCCATTGCAAGCTGTCATTTTGGCCCTTTTAAGTGAAAATATGAAGAACAGCAGGGAGAACGTTCTGAGAAAGATCAGTTTGAGCTTATCCACTCAACAATTCAGCATGAGCTGTCTATTTTGAATCAACTAGCCGTTGGAGAACTTCCTTTGGGACCAAGGAACTGAAGACTCAAGGTTCAACTATAAAAGGAAGGCTTTGGCAACATTGAAGAGCAAGAGTTCAATTTACAACAATCAATCTACTTGTCTTTGTGACACAAGTTTTAAGCTCTTCTTTAAAGATCTCTTTCACTCCATATTTTGTAATTATCATACTAGGATCAGTATCCATTTTGAGTGAACAAAGAGAGATTTTATTGTAACTAGCTTTTCAACTTAGTTTGAGTGAGAAAGCTTTAAGATCCAAACCATTATCAATATTGTAAAGATTGGCTCAAGTCAATACGTAACTATTGATTGAGTGACACCTCATAAAGTCTAGGAAAGACTTAGGTAGATCAAGCAAGTGAAGCTTGGAAGATTGTGATCTTGGATTAGATCAAAGAAGAAGTGTATCTTGAGATCGGTAGAATCTCTTAGTGGACAATCTCACAGGAGCGTGGGGACTGGAGTAGCCCATACTATTAAGGGGTGAACCAGGATAAAATTATTGTGTCTCTTCTCTCCCTTAAACTCATATTAATTTTGTGCAAACACTAACACACACAAATCACTTATTGTTTTTGCTTGCAGCTCAGAGATCGTTCTAAGATCATTCTCCTAACTTATATTATTTATTCTGAGATCATTCTAACATATGTTTTGATATCTAATTTTTAAAAGGACAATTTTTAAAGGTTCACAATTCAAACCCCCCTTTCTTGTGAAAAACTTTGCTACTTCAGAAATTTCTATGGGATCTGGGTTCTGCTCTTCTTCTTCTTCCTGTTCTTCTTCTGGAACATAGCCCGCCAAGAACTCAACGTAGTCAGCATCATCTTCATTTTCTTCAGCTTCAGAATCTGATGAAATGATTATAATCTCAGCATCTTGTGGTTTCTTGTTGTCTTCTTTATCTTTCTCATCTTTTTCGCGTTCTTCGTCTTCTTTCTTTCTCCGAAACTCTGCAATACGTGAACTAAATCTTCTCATTCTTCTTGATTCTTCTTGACCTACTTGTTTATTATTTTTTTCTTGTGTGAAGAATGTCTGTTAACTTGTTCACCTTTTATAAATCCTTTAGCGCGTTGTTTTTTGTTTTTGAAATAAATTCACCTTTGTAACAACCACTCTTCTTCTTTGACTGTCTTGGTTATCTAAATTTTTTTTTTTACTTTTTGATAATGACAAAAGGGGGAGTAGTTACGCATTAATTGATAAGTGATAAGTTTCAAAGCTGAAACCACGCTCTCGCTTTTATCCGTTAAGTTAAAAGCTGTTTCTTTTAAGTTGTTTTACGTATTTCAATGTGGAGACTAAGTAAGTTGAAACTGAGATAAATTTCATAAGTAAGGATAAGTTAAGAGTGCAATTTTAACTTAGCCTTATGAGACTTAGGGGGAGAGCTTGCAAACCTCTCACTCTGAAGAAAGATATGAAATTTGTTTTATTTCAAATTATCTTAATCTTATACTAAATTAAATTTTCATGGATAAAACTTAAAGCTTAGGCTTTATGGAGTATCAATCTTAGGGGGAGCTTGCAAACCTCATAAACCTAAGAAAAACATGATAAGTTAATTTAACAACAATTGTCAATTAATACTTATGTTTGTCATCATCAAAAAGGGGGAGATTGTTGGAACAAAATTGATTTAAAAATGTTTGCCCCTAAATCTATTAAGGTTTTGATGATAACAAAGTATTAATAAACAATTGGAAGGACTAAAAATTTAATTTAAGTGTGCAGGACTTAGATTCAATTAAGCTCTGATTAAAGATCAGAAGATAAGGACTTCAGAAGTTTGTAAGCGTTCAGAAGATCGTGAGACTCAGAAGTTGTAATCTTCAGACGATGAAGTCTTCAGAACTTCTTAAGGTCTAAGCCTCATCAAACTCTGATGATCTTCTTGAAGTTTGTAAAGATTCTCTTTTGCAAGTCAACTCTTCTACCAATGAAGAAAAGGACCTTTCAAGCATGATCAGAACAGCTAATCTCTTTCTGTCTGTTCTCTTTTGAGAACGTGGGTCATCAGTGGTGTTAGCTGAATAAGGAAAGTCTTCTCTGCAGTAGTCAAAGTACCTAAAACTCTTACTTAGTTTTGGATACAACCAAACTGCATCAAGACAGGCTGCTTGAAGACAAAAGGTTATCTACTTCAACGGTCTTCTTTGCAACGACTCTTTTCTAGTCGTATATATACTAAAGGAATCAGTTGTAATTAAATATCAAGGATTATTAACACGCACGAACAAACTCTGAATTCCTCATACAAAGCTCTGAACCTCTGAACTGTGTTGTTGCACTTTTAGTTCAAATATTTAGTATTTGTTCTTCTAGGTTCTGTTTAAGAGCTGTTGTATTCTTTCATTTACTTTATTATATCTAGTTCTTGAGGTAACTTAAGCTTGTGTGCTTAAGTGTGAAGTCTTAAGCTTGTGTGCTTGAGCATTGTGGTGAAGTCTCTTGCTTGTGTGCTTGAGCAGTTGTAATCTTGTGTGATTATAATGAAATCCCTTGGAAGTGCAAGGGGACTGGACTACTCTCGTTTTGTGAGAGGAACCAGTATAAATTGCTTGTGTGATCTCTCTCTCTCTCTCTATGAACTTTATTTATTGTGTTATTTATCCGCTGCTGTTGAAGTTAAGTTAAGAACTTGAAAAAGTTTTAAACTTGACTAAAACACAATTCAACCCCCCCCCCCCCCCCCCCCCTTCTTGTGTTTTCACACCTTCAGTGGGGTGGCAGAGTCGGCTCATCACTTATTCATCTCCTGCATCATTTTTGGTTATCTTTGTGATCTAATTTAGACTTGGATTGACATTTCTTCGGTGGTTTCTACTTCTATCCGGGATCATTTTGTCTAGTTTACTCTCTCAGCTGGTGGTCTAAAGCACGTCGGTCTTTTTTACAACTCATTTCGCTTGCTAGCGTATAGGTTGTGTGGACGGAAAGAAATCACAGGTTATTCAGAGGCTCAGTCAGTACTATTTATCAGTCGTTGGACAAGATCAAACTTTTCTCCTATAGGTGGTTGAAGACGACGAGTGTTACTTTAGTCTCAAACTACCATATTTGGTGGTCTAGTCCTTTATTATGTTTGAGCCTTGTATGATTGTTTATTTCTTTCTGTGACTATTTGTAAACTCTGGTAGTCTATCTTGACACATCTTGTGCTAAGAAGACTTGTTTGTTAATATATCTCATTTTGACTTGTTAAAAAAAAACAATATTTTTTCTATTTATATCTAAGTATCTTTATTTAAGGTAAGTCATAAATTCGACTATTCGCTAAAAAAAAAAGATGAATTTGTAAATAACATCCAAGTAAATAACATAAAAAACGTCCCTGTGAGCTTAGCTTAGTTGGTAGGGACATCGCACTATATGTGCATGAGCCCGAGTTCGAACCCGTGACACTCCACTTATTCACCTTTAAGGTAGATTTTCTAGGCACTAGACTACTTGACAAAAAAAAACATGAAAAACATATTCATGCCTACATATAATGTGATAAAATAAAAATAATTGAAAATACTCATGCTTTTTAATCCATATCGTTGACGACCTAATCATTAGTTGAATCTATAGTTTAACAAAATGAATACCACAACAAGACGAGAAATAAAAAGAACACTGCAACATCGTTGACAACCTAATCATTGATTGATTCTATATAGCTTATCAAAGTTGATCTATCATCGCAACAAGATGGAAAATCAAAAGAACACGACACCAAAATGAGAAACCAAACAACGCCATAATGAGACGACGAAATTATGAAAAGAAACACCAAATAAAAACAAAATTTATATGTGAACCACTTGTTTAGATTAAAGGATGATATAAAAAATTGCACATGAGTGATTTTGTGTCAAACAATGACCAAAACCATCAATCTTTGATGAGTGAAGAATAAATAAGTTAATACAAACGGATATGTTTGTGAAAACTTATGGATTTTAACATAAAAAATTATTAATTTGCATATGATATTTTCATAAGGTCAAAAATAAGTCATATTCAAACGGACTTTATTTAAGGTAAGTCGTAAATTCAACAATATTTTTTCTATTTATATCTAAGTATCTTTATTTAAGGTAAGTCATAAATTCAACCTCACTAAAAAAAAAGAATTTGTAAATAACATCCAAGTAAATAACATAAAAAACGTCCTTGTGAGCTTAACTTAGTTGGTAGGGACTCAGACTATATATGCAGGAGCCCGAGTTCGAACCCGTGACACTCCACTTATTCACCTTTAAGGTAGATTTTTCAGGCACTAGACTACTTGACAAAAAAAACATAAAAAACATATTCATGCCTACATATAATGTGATAAAATAAAAATAATTGAAAATACTCATGCTTTTTGATCCACATCGTTGACGACCTAATCATTAGTTGAATCTATAGTTTAGCAAAATGAACACCACAACAAGATGAGAAATCAAAAGAACACTGCAACATCGTTGACAACCTAATCATTGATTGATTCTATAGCTTATCAAAGTTGATCTATTACCGCAACAAGACGGAAAATCAAAAGAACACGACACCAAAATGAGAAACCAAACAACGCCATAATGAGACGACGAAATTACGAAAAGAAACACCAAATAAAAACCAAATTTATATGTGAACTACTTGTTTAGATCAAAGGATGATAAAAAAATTGCACATGATTGATTTTGTGTCAAACAATGACCCAAAACCATCAATATTTGATGAGTGAAGAATAAATAAGTTAATCCAATCAGATATGTTTGTGAAAATTTATGGATTTTAACGTAAAAAATTATTAATTTGCATATGATATTTTCATAAGGTCAAAAACAAGTCAAATTCAAACGGACTTTATATTGAAGTGATCGGAATATTCATTCATCCGGATCTGTAACACTACACCAAATCTTTAATTAGATTTGCATTAAATCAAACTTAATCTTATGACCTGAAATAAATGAACACCGTACCGATATACAAATATTTCACTACTTTGTGAAATAAATAAACAATAAATAAATAAATAAAACAGGTAAATGTTTTTTTGATTTATTAAATTAAATTGTGCTCCCATTGGTTTAACCAAGCATCTACCCTGTTTAACTCAATTGATTAAGAACAAAATTGCAATTAGCAAGTTTTGATCTGCCCTTAGAGCTAATTACAGCTGTTGTTTACTTCTCCAAGCGTGTGCATCCGTTCCTCCTCGAAATCTCCTACCTCTGGCTGTCCGAGACAAGACAATCATCACCAAACAAAATCAAACTGAAAACAATGGGTTTAGGTTTCGCTATTGGATTCATCGGTGTTCTCATTCTATTTCACGCCGCTTATTCAACCATCCAATGTATGCTCCACGCACCAAAATCAATAATTGAATTTTGATTATTTTTTTAGCGAAAAAAAGTTTAGTAATTTGATGATTACTTATCTGAAAATTGTGGTTGGTTTGATTTCAGATAGGACTTTGTTGAAGATTACAGAAGAAGAGTTTTCTGGATCTCCTTTGAATGTGAGTTTTTTCTTTTTTTTTTGGTTGATTTGAAAAAGTAAGTTTAATCTGTGTTTGGTGTTTATGGGAATTTTCTGATTGTTATATTTTGGAATTGTAGGTTGTGATTGAACTGTCTTTAGGATTATTGCTTTGTACTTGGGCTGCTTTGACTGTGCCAGGGAAGTTTTTGTGCATCCTCCCTCATTCTGAAGAGAATAGGTAACTCCTTGTTTCTCTTTTTTGAAAGCTGGATTTTATGTAGATAATGCGTTTAAGCTCGTTGTCGATTTGATTGTGTTGTGTTACTGATTATCATTGGCAAGAGGTTATTGTGATTTTAGCGAACTAGCAGCTCGATAGAATCTATGTCTAGAAAAAGTTTACATACTTAGGGCTTGTTTTAATAAACAACTTAATTGGACGTTTATCATTTAAGTGTTTATGTATAAGCTATTTCTTTAGCAAAATATAAAATAATTTCAAATTGTTTACTTATAAGATATAAGCTGTTTTTATAAGCTGTCTTGAAGAACTTATGAAAATAAGCAGAAAACAACTTATAGACATGTCATAAGTTGTTTCCATAAGCTTTTCTAAATAGTCTCACCAGTACTTATGCCAGTGAATAAGCTAATATAAGTCAATCTGAACATTGACTTCGAGAACGTAACCTATTTTCTTTGAGACGCATAATTGTGATAACTTACTCTTTGCCGTTTTTTAGTATTGCCCTTTTATGCTTGGTAGGTAATATAGTGGTTAAGTCCTGTTGCTTATAAAAACTATCTTAGGATTTTATTGCAAGAGGGTTGAAATAGATAAGAATTGGAAGTTAAGATGGTTGGGAAAGGAGATTGATATGAACTGAGTAATAGCTTCTAGTCCGCGTCATGCTGAGTTGCTCTTTTTCCTATATACTTACAATTGGCATAGTTCATAAATATGTGGGTGATGAATTACTTTTGACTTGAGGAGGATTGATTTTAGAAATTAATTAATGTCAGAAAAGATAGTTTATGTTTGAGGTGTTAGATTTATTGTTTAGACGAATTGTGAAACAAGTGAGGTCAAAGTGCAAAATTGAGTGTACCTTTCCTCCTGACAGGAATAGATTTGGGTAGTGGGAATGGGATAATAGGTGAAGAGAGAGGGAAAACATGAGAAAATTGTGAGTGAGGTTTGGGATGGTAGAAAACAAGCCCCTGAAAGTGCTAGCCGGTTCTTGGACAATCCCGTGCCTGAGACTGATAAGGCAAGCCCCTCAAAATGGTAGCCATGTCTGTACATTTCCTCGTAAAGCCCCTGAAAGTGCTAGCCTGTTCTTGCACAATCTCTTGCCTGAAACTAACATCTTCTCCATATAAGCAAGCAGTGGGGATTTTAGGGTTTGTGTCACATTTTTCCTGAATCCTGCCTGTCCTAAATTGAACACCCATGCGAGGGAAGTAATTCCCCCCATCCCCTTTTTCCTTCCATTCCTCCTCTCCAGTAAACAACTTCCAATAGTATGTTTCTGCTTAGTCATTCATATGATCGTTTGTTGCACTCCCCATTAATATATGGCATGTTTGTATAAAAACATGCCGCCTAATAATAAGCCAAGTTCTTCATGTTCACACACCATTTTTTGGACACCATTTTTTATGCCTATCAAGTGTGAGGGAGTACTAAAACTTTATGGTCTAGCCTTCATTCTTTTGTTTTATGATAGATATCAATACTAGAATTGGATAAATTGAATGAAATAGTGTATAATAGGAATGTAAATTGTACTCAACAAGTGGAATAATAACAATAAAGCTGCAAACAAGGAATAAAAGAAGATAACAGAATGATGGTGACACTATCAATCCCAAAGAGTACGGAGACTCTACCAAATCACCAAACAAGGTGACCCCATTGACTCTAACAGGAAACTAGGCTAAATTATTCCTTTCTTTTGCTACTCTTTATATAGTCACTAATTCCATGCACTCCTCATGCACATGAATGCACATGCTCACATCTACTGCACATGCTTTACTTGCCACCTATTCCTTCCTTCTCACCCTTCCAACGTTTTCTCGAATATACCCTCCATACCTTGGGCTTAAAAACTCACATCAAGGCAAGGCCCACATCTCTATCATTTTACATTGATGAGATTGAGATGATAAAATTTAGCGACGCAAATGGTGTTTATGATAAAACATTGCATTTGAGAGGATGTTAAGAGGTGGGTCCAAATCCAAAACTTTGCAATTGTTCTCCCTGTTTGGCGATTGTAATCTGTTCGTAGTACTTTGTCTTTACTACGTGACTGTGACTTCCATGGGATTAATTGGATCCCAAATCCTAATCACTACAGTTTATTATCTTGGATGCAGGATTGTTTCTTTACCTTCCAACATGGACTTCATGATCTTCAACCATCGAGGCAAAATATTTCCGGTTGAATTGAACTAGAAGCTTGGACATTGAAGACTTTTCTATAATTGGATTAAGGACCTTCCTTATTCTAGAGAGATATTTCTTTTCTCAGAAATTGATTTGTTTTTTAAACATTTGATATATCTGTTGGACGATGTACTAGTTTTTTGCAGCTTTCTTTTGTAGTACATACTTTATGTTTTTTTTACTAAAGACGCCTGTCTGTTATTTGGACAGGATTTTACTACTATCAGAGCCATTTATTTATGATGAGGTAGGCAGACAGCCACAAGCTGACCATACTTATGTGAATGATTTGCTTAAATCTTGAATTAACTTTGGAGCCATAGAATGGTAATGTGCAAAATAAAAGCAAATGATCTTGTTTTTCTAGGTGAATAAGTTGCTTGAGCTTGGTTAGGTTAGGCTGGAAATAAGGTGTTCAATACTAATATGCATGTGGCAGAACATATTATCCTTTGAGAGCGACGCCTCATGCCTAAAAGGTACCAAAGGAATACCAGCAAGCTAACCACTTTAGCCTTGCTGATAATCAGTTTGAAATTCAAACTGTAAACACAATCTAATCAAAATCTACAACAGTGAGTTCTTGTGAATTTTCTATAGACTGTTTGAGAATAACTCAACCCTCTTCTATCGGCTACTTTGTCAAGAAAAGATGCCACTTTGAAAGTATCTTCTTCTCATGTATTGCATCCAAAGACTCTATTGAGCTTCTTCGCTTGAAATGTACAGTAGGCTTCACAGAAGAAATGACGCATTTTCCCTTCAAACCCACCATCATCATCTTTTGCTGCTCCACAATGCTGCCTCCAAAACGAAAGTGAAAAAAGCCTGCGTACCCACTCTTCTTTGCACAAACCACCACCACTCCCAAGCATCTCATTTGTAAGAGCAAACCCTCTGAAACCAAAACATTGTTTACATCAACACCCTAAAGCTTAGACTGCAAGGCATTCGAAGAAAGACATGTCATCAAATTTTCTTAAACTAGTCGGTTTTTAAAATAGACATATATCGTAGGCGGTCAATGATTAAAACCAAACTATGCTTTTGTTGAAAAATCAAATGGCATGTTTATTTATGAACCCTCCGGTTCCAAGGGAAGGGGACTCCGACTTAGTAATCTAAAATTCGGCTGTGATGTAAGTAAAGTTTTGCCAAAAATAGTTTTCACCAGGAATCGAATTCGAGTTCTTCCGAACAATTCGTTCTAAGGGAAGTTTATTAAGCACTTGAGCTATTTGAGGCCAGTGTCTTGGTTATCAGTTTAGATGCAACATAAATATCAATTTGCTATGTGAATATAGCCACTTCCTATTATTTACTTTTTTTTTAAAAAAATAATTATGACTTACTATCCATTACCAAAAAAAAAAATCATGTCTATGCCTTTTTAATCGGAATCTTTGAGTCCAAAAACAAACCGGAGATAAAAGGTTAATAAAGATAAGTTACCATCTAAATCAAAATCAAAATAATAAATAGATTTAGTCAAAAGATCTTGTTAAAAAAAAAGATTTAGTCAAAAAATAAAATAATAAATAGATAAGGAGTAAATTCAAAAAATCAAATAAAAAAAAAAAAAACAGAATCCGAAGATTTTATTTATTTTTTGATAATCAGAATCCAAAGACAATGGGTGATACTCTATAAATAAGGAAACACAGTAAAGATCCCTTGAAAATTTTGGGTATTAAATATCAGTGTCTCTCGTTTGTTTATTTGAAGGTTCTTCTGCTTCACATAGTAAAAGATTACTTGCCCTGCAAGGAAAACATCTCAGTCGCTTCAGCCCTTTATCTTAATCTTCTTTGCAACGAATAACAATCAGTAACAATCGTCATTTTCAATGGCAAGTACTGAAGCGGAAAATGGTAAAATCACACACCTGTTGTTGTTGTTGTTGTTGTTGTACGCTCCCTTCTATTCTAACGTCAAAGTTTTTTACAGGTGGGAACAAGAACAATGTGATGGAAGAGACCGGCTTAGGACTCGCCTATCACAAGGCTGAAAACTGTTGTAAAAATTGTACCTAATCACAATATTCAGCCATATATTAATTTAAGTAATTCAACAAATATTATAGAGAATAAATTAAAATAGAGTTCAGAGGAACTTATCTCTTGTGAGTGTAGTAATTTGATGTAGACACCCGGATAGTAAACAACGAATTAGACCTGCAAAATATCAAACCGTGATGCAATACCTGAGGCGTGCTGATCGTACTGTCCTTAAGGATTTATCCGCCTCATAAGCGCAAATCCCTCAGGATTCAACCGGTCCTTCCCGGATATGAATCATATCCGAGGTGACAGAACTAGCAAGATATAATAGACACCGGTGATCTAACCCAAGAAGTAGTAACTCAATTGTGTGTGAAAGGGATGAACTCTTTTTAACAGATGTTCTAAACAATGAGTATATTTTCCTGCATGATTTTTTTTTTTTTTTTTCATTCTCACGGTTTAACCTCTCCCCCCATATTCATATATGCTTCTACATGATATCTTACTGTATTCTCTAATTAACAGTAACAAAATTAATTTTGTTCCAAGCATAACTCTCAAATCCTAGTAATTAGGATTAAAAGACAAAGTAATAGGAATTAAAACAAAAACGTGTACTTGACAAATATGTTATGACATGGTCAGAAATTAATTAAGTAATTTAATCATCATATAATAATTAACTTTAAAATAAATTATTTATAAAATATCCAACAATCCCCACAATTTATTTAAAAGTTCAAAAAAGTACTAAAAAACATTTCCTGGATTAACATCATTGATGTAATGCATCAAACTGGTGTAGCAAGCTATATGAATCAGTCATAGAATGATAGACTTAACACACAGTGAAATTGGTGTAGCAAGCTATATGAACCAAAGTCACTTGGTGTGTGTTAGCGGTCTACCACCCACATTACACCCCACAATTCTTGCTGTTGACGCTATGGTGCGCGAATAGGTCGTGCGCGTGCCTGGATTCTTTCATGAGTGCTCTAGAGATTTCGACAAGATCTCATTCAAGCGGCCCCACTTGACACTCAAATAGGTGATTTCATCAAGTGCATGCTGCAAATCATACACCACCCATAAGGGATATGAAATTCATTAAAAGCTTTATAGTAAGCTTAACCTCTCAATAATGTAGTGTCTAGCACTTTCTCACTCACACCATAGGAAAAGGACTAAAACAAAAATTAATTAATTAATTTTTGGTGCTAGCAGATCTAACAATTAACTTGTTCTTACCCATATGAACCTTATTCATGGGATCTCCAATCACAAAGGTTGGGTTCCTATCACTTGTTAATTTCAAATGGCTTAAGTCCAATTCCCCTCGATGTGTCACACGATTATTTCATCCCAGGGGCTTTGTTTAGTAGTTACTTTATACACAAATGATGAAGACATAATTTTCTTTCATCAAGTAATATTGACTAAGACGTCTCAAAGTCAATTAATTTCATATAATATTTATTCAAGTCTATAACAATAAACTTGTTCTTCACAATAAATTCACTTATCGATTTTATTCTCATCGGCTCTTATATTCAATTAACATCATTGTATTATTTTAATACAATGGCTCATCACTTTAAGTGATATCTCATATATTATCAAACTGACTTTCATCATAAATAATTCATCAGGTCTACTTGAAAGACTAAGCGACACCAACCCACATTTGGTAACATAGGTGGATTTTTATTCAGGTCTACTCAAATAATTTCTCAAGTGACAGTGTCCCCATAATTGGAACAATTTATAATTCCGCATAGAGATATATTTTCTCTTACACAAATTTCACTAAACATCATCGTATTATTTTAATATAATGGATAATCCACAATTTCACATACATCATTGTATTATTAATACAATGGATAATCCACAATATACCATATTATAGTTTATGGTTGTTCAAAAATATTTCATGCTACTTACAACATATTACTGCATTTCTAAGCGACAACATCTTTATGACATATGTATCTCTATAAGTTTCTCAATGTCTCCCAAATTTGCTTCATTACTGCTCTACAAATTTACATGCTTCAATGGGACCAAATATTACTGCATCACTTGAATAATAATTAGCGGACAATATAAACATTGAATCACCAAGTGCCATAAAGATTAAAGATATATAAAACTTTTACATCAATTTACATTGACTCAAAAATATATCGTTACAGAAAAACTTATCCATAAACTTCTCAATTATAGTCAAGATAAATTTTGACGGTATGAGATGAGCCCCACATCAAAACCATTTTACACAAATTGAAGTGCACATATCAGATTTTCTTAATATGGAAATTACTATTCAAACCATAGTATAGCTAGTATTTATACGATACTAGACAAACATAATCTCAGTAATATAATAAGTCATATCAACAAGCAAGGACAATTAATCCATAAAATTAGAACAATTCTACCATCTAATTTCACCAAAAGTTATCAATTGTCATCTCCTTAACACTCTCATATATAGAACATGTACTTTGATCACTATTCTTAAATTCTATACAAAGATAATAATATTAGGGTCATTAATTGATTCCAAATTATCACAAAATTTTATCACAAATTTTTCATATGCACAAATAAATTATAGTTTTCAAAAGCCTATATTCAGTACCAAAACATGGTCACAGAAAATAAATCAAGTTTGTCAAGGTACCATAGAAAACAAAGAATTATGTAGCCTATTCAATTCCAAACTACATAGAATCATATTTATAAGCAATACCAAGTTCTCAATTTTGAACGGAGTTAACAAGAATCAAAACTCTCATCAACATGTGACATTCGTCAATAGGTATAAAGATAAAAAGTAGTATGCAGAACCTGTTTCGGCAATTATAGAAGAAGTGTTAAGATAGAAAAGAGAGGGAAAAATAGAAAGAAAGATTCATCTTATTGAATTGAATGAATTCTAATACAAGATCATAATCCTTATATAGTGTAGATTAGGATCTATGATAAGCTAGTGTGTATCTAACATATGCTAATCCAAGCTTGGACATGAAATGATTGAACTTGGGCACTGGTAGAGCCTTTGTCAAGAAATCTGCTAGCTGATCCTGTGTGGCTATGGGAAGTAGTTGTCATAGTCATACCCCAAATTTTAACGTTTGTTTCCGTGTTATATTATTTTCGATACAATTATCTCGCAAAGGGTACTATTAGTTCGTGTGGTAATGAAGGGAGTATTTAAGCAGTCGTGAGTGCAAAGTCATGGGTTTGAAACACATTTTGTGCATTTCTTATATTCATTTTTATTTTATTTTTTATTTTTTATTTTTTATTTGGTTGTCTTACTAAAAAAAATTTATATATCTTTAAATTTATTTATTTCAGAGTTTCTTTTTTCACATGAATATTATAAAAAAAAAATATAACAATAACGTAAAAAGGAAAAAACAGAGAAAGGGAAAAATTTTGCTAGCAAATCTCAATCACGTAGATTTATTCCTAAAATAAACAATCAGCCACTTTTATTAGACAGATTCAAGCTGAAAATAAAACAATCAAGAATCAATCTCTAACCCTAATCTTTACCTATAAATAACCCAAGTCCTACGCAGAGAAAGAGGACAGTGAGAAAGTGAGAAAAAAAAAGCCACCAGAACCGAAATAACATAAAAAACAACTTTACCCAAACAAAAAAAACCAGTAGCAAGAGAGGGTTCTTTGACTCGTGGAACTCGCTGCAGTCCAGGTAAACTCTTTTCTTTAATTTTTCCAACCTCTGATTGTTGTGTTTATGAGGTATATACGATGTATTTGTTTGATTTTTGAACTGGGTGTGTAGTAAAAAAGATAAAAAACGAATAGATCTAAAGTTTTTTTTGGTTTGAAAACAGTCGGGTTTTGCCGCTTTAAGAGCCTAATTCGGGTCTAAAATTAGTAGATAAGAACTTAGGAAGGAATTTGGAAAAAGTAAAAAAAAAAAGGGGGAAAAAGTGGTTTCCGGTAGCGGCGGCGCCGTGCCGGTCCGGCAGCACCGCGCCGGAATCTGGGTCTCACGGTGGTGTTCCACCGGAAGGGATGAAGATTCATCCCTGTTCTTGATAGCCAAGAACCCTAGAAGAGCAGAGAGAGAGAAATTGAAAGAAGAGAGAGAAAAAATCTGAAAAATGAAGGAATTTCGGTGGGTAGGAGTATTTATAAGCCTTGGATCCAGTGTGCGCGCGTCCACGGTAGTGCACAGATTTAAGTCCGCTGATTTCCATCAAGCGGCCCTGGTTGGTTCTCAGCAGAGTCTCATCAAGACCGTCTGATCGATCAGACGGCTGAGACCTTACCCTTGTTTGTTTTGTTTTTGGCAGCGCCCTGGGCCCTCTTTCTGGGCTTGGGCTCAGACTTCTTACGTTATCAGCACGAGCTTACCAACTGAGGTACGCAATTCTTATTCTATTTTTATGAAATCATAAGTAGTTTTTATTTTTGATTATTATATGATTATGAATCGTTTGAACTTTGTATACTTATAAAGATCAAATAATAATAACTAAAATTAAATAAATAAATAAGCATCATTCCTTTATGTATTTAATTGATTCAATGTTGTTTACGCTTCGTGATATCCGACATTTGTATGGTGAAGCATAACACTTTGATCATTAATATTACATAAAATGTTGATCAATTATTTATTTATTTATAATATGTATCTTGAATGTTTGATATTGTTTGAGTTTCGTGACCGACAATAGTCTGGTGAAGCATCATTATGCTTCGTGACCGACACCTGTATGATGAAACATCGACACTTCGATCATCCAAAAGAACATAAACATATTTAAGAATTCATAATCTTGGTTCCTGAAGAACCTAGAAAGTTAATACATGAATTCCCGAAGAATTCATAATCTTGGTTCCTAAAGAACCTATTCTTAGTTCCTGAAGAACTTAGACATTTAATACATGAATTCCCGAAGAATTCATAATCTTAGTTCCCGAAGAACTTAGAAAAAATTAATTTTGTTCCTGGAGAACTTACGAAATATCACCATTTATCACCATGCATCCCTAATGGATTGCACATCAAAAATATTTTTATGTGTTATATAGTTCATGAAGAACTAATAAAACAACTTCTTTTTCTCTTCAATGAATTCTAGATGAATTCAATATTCATACATCCTTGAAGGATTGTAAATTGATAGTGATTTATTATATAATTCCTGAAGAACTCATATTATTCTCTATGGATTCCTAATAATTCAAAAGGGTAGTTCATGAAGAACTCAAGATTATTCCGTGTGAATTCCAGAAGAATTCAATAATTTAGTACATTACTAATATATTCATAGGTACCGATAATAACAAAAAAAAAAATGTCATTCATATGTTAATTTGGTCAATCAATCTCATTGAAAACAATTGAATGCCTTTTATTTATTTCTTTTATTGTTTTCAATTTATTACATTATCGGTTAAGAAAGTATTATGATTGATTCATTTGAAATTAAATGATTTGTTTTGAAAATAAAATTAGTTGATTTGACAAATTTTCAAATATCAATTGAAATATCATATCGTTTAATTTCTTTTGTGATTTCTATTAGCCAAATTTTTGTAATTGTGATACTACCTATTACTTTTGGGATTTTTGCAAGATGAAATCAACTTGACCTTTTAAATCATGAATTAAGGGGTTATTTATTTACATTATTTTTGACAATTGTGATGTTTCCTGTTACTTTCATATACTAAGTTTGAATGTTACTAAAATAAAAGGTGTGCATGACTTAATACTTTATTCATTTTATTTTATACGATAACTTTGTACTATGTGTTATTATGAATTAATTCAGCTACTACAATGTTTAAGGTATGAATTGTGTGTTACTAAGAAAATATTTTTCTTCCATAATAAATCAATTTAATTAATATTTTTTTCTTTTGAAAATAAAATTATAATTCATACCTTAAGCATATCTTTTTTTTTCTTTTGGAAATAAATTTAATTATAATTTATACCCGAAATATTTTTTTTATATATTCAATTCAAGAATATTTTTTTTTTGAAGAAAGAATTCAAGAATATTTGTTTGATATTAATATCATATCCTTGGTTTGTGGAATTTGAATTTATTTTGTGAAATTTTTAAATATTTGGTGTTGATTGAATATGAGAACTGAGAATCATATATAATTTTAAACTATATTAATCTCACAATTTGATCCTAAAATATTATATGAGAAACTTTTTTTTTACATTAAAAGTTGTAACACTAATGTTAATTATTTTGTTAAAGTGTTCTATTTGAAAATTTATTTTAGGCTCAATTTTGTTAATTATTACACCAAATGTTTTTTTTACGATAATTATTACACCAAATGTTATTCATATGAATATTTGTAAATATTTTGTAAATTTTATATTGTCTTGTTATTTGAATACTCACTTGCAAATTGTTATTGAAATTATTATTTTGAGGAACTATTAAGACAATTGAGTATTAAATTATCCTTACATTGATTTATTATAAGAGTTTTTTTTTATTATTATATATTGGTTTACCGTTGATTTGTGGCTATTTGAGATGACTTGTAAAGTCATCAAAGTTTATTGGCTCCATTTGCAAGGAAGAATTCGAGTGGCAACCTGAAGTTTGCTTGGAGCTCATTGATATAAATGTACAAATGATTGGTAAGGGCATTCACTCCCTAATATGATGAAACGTTTTTAAACGGACATAAATGACAATAGTAACTTCAGCCCAATAATAAGGGAGATGTTGATTTGCAGACCAATTAATTGCATAAGTATAATCTTCTTTCATTCATATATGAATATCAATATGGAAACAAGAAATGAAGAGATGTTGAATATTTCTATATATTACTAATTTACTACACATATTTTGGATAAACTAGGTGTAATGAAAAAGTTATAAACCAGAAGTTTATACTACACTTTTATATATAATAATGCAATTGAAGCACAAATTATTGTAAACCAGAAGTTTACAAATCATATTAAATTTATTGTTGGCAATACTGGTTGGGTCATCCCGGATTTATTATGATGCGAAAAAAAACTATAAATATATAGTGAAGGGCCTGAAGTTCCTTCATTCTAATAATTTTTATCAGTTACTAATTCCCAAAAGAAATTGATAATTTGAGATTTTTGACCATTTAGATATTTTGTGACTTGAATTGATGCATCAACTAAATTGGTCACATGCATGTTTACTCACAACCAGAAGTTTGTGAGTTTGTTTTCTCAAATAGTTTTGCTAAGATCTCATTTTCTGAATTCTTAGAAAATATTTGATAAGTATCGTATGTCAATTGAAATCGATATCGAATAGAATATGATCATACAAAAATGGACTAGAAGATCCATTCTTTAGACGTCTAAAGTAAGCACATGACTGATACTTATGAGATCATAACTTCTAATTTATATTTTGGGAACATTCAAACATGTATATTGAGATACTAATTCGTATCAAGCCAACAAGTTATTATAAGTTCTCTCCTAATTTACAATTTGAACTTTGTTTATAAACATGATTCCCATATAAGCATTTTTGGATGTGTTGTGTATGTGCAATTGCTCCAATAGAATGCATTTAAACGGTTCTTAAAGAATATTGGGAAAATGTATTTGATATGAATCTCCATCTATTATAAATCATCTTGAGCCAAAAATTGGAGAATTATTTACAGCCCTGTAGGCTGATTTTCAAGTGATGAATTAATTTTCCCAATATTAGGGGGGGAGAATAAGCAGCTGAAAAATATGAACCAGAAGTTCAAATGAATCACTTGAAATAAATGAATGTTATTATCTCACATTGATCCTCATAGTTTGAATCAAATGTTCAAAATATAAATCATTTGTAAAATTTATGAAATCAACTATTAGCTGCTAATGCTCCAAACAAAATGGATGTCCCTGTTGGACAATCTTATATTGCAAATCAGTATTAACCACCCTGAAGTGTGGTAGATCAGTTGGTTCCAACGATAAAAATCCTCAAATAAGAAAAGGAGCTAAAAAGAAAGATGACCCAAGTGAGGATATGAAAACTTCAAAAGAGTATTTGACATAATTGAGTTTTAAGTTCCAGAAGAACTTCTCAGGTACCTGAAATTTATGATAATAAAGAGATCTTGACGAATTATGTCATGAATGAAAATTATGTCATGAATGGAATATGATGGAACCGGAATGAAGTCAACGTTGATGATATTTTTATATATAATATAGCGCTATTTGTGAAAAGAGTTAATGAGGATCATGAACTAAATTCTATTGAGAATTATAGACAATGATTGTCTAAATGAAAACGCAATTGCTACGTAATTAAAGTCACTTTGCAAAGTGAAGATTTTTGGACCAGCAGTCCATACACCTGAAGATGTAAAACATGATAGATACGAATTAATTTTCGTGTGAATAGAAAATGTTGACATACAAACATTAAAAGCTTGATTTTTTTTATTCAAGCATATTGGTAAAAGTTTGCCATTGAATGTGAAGAGAAATATTCACCTGAAGTGAAATCAAAATCCTTCTCTTACTTGATTAAGTTTCTTAACACATGGAAAATTCAATTTATTTGAAAAATGTGTCACGATATATTTGTATGGCTCACTTGTTAGTGTGAATTATATAAAACTCCTTGAAGGATTTAATTTCCACGAGACATACATTTCAAACTATTTGAAAAAATAAAATATACAAATATTTAAAGTTTGACTCATTATTAAAGAATAATGATAAACGTCTGGTCTGGATTATGTAAAAATTGGCTCAACTGTTGAGTAGCAAATGTGATGTCTGGTCTGGTGTTGGTGAGGTACAATAGTTTTCCAACAAGTCTTCTATACAAACTTATGTCCTCAAATGGCTTACCATTATCTTGATGTAGTTTGATGGATGGATCTAATGGTGTAGAAGCAGGTTTAGATCCAAGCAAACCAGAATCATGAAGCAAATTCAGGCAATACTTTCTCTGAGATATACTTATCCCTTCTTTGGAGTGAGCAACTTCTAAACCAAGGAAATATTTCACCACACCTAAATCCTTAATTTTGAAATTGTTATCCAAGATAATTTTGATTCTAGTTATCTCTTGTATATCAGTACCAGTCAAAATCACATCATCAACATATATTAACAATGCAGTAAAGTGACTTTGTTGATTGATTGTAAATAGAGAATAGTCAGATGTGGATTGTGTATATCCCTCCTTGACTAACAAGGATGTGAGTTTCTCATACCACTTGCGACTAGCCTGTTTCAAACCATACAAACTCTTGAGCAACTTACATACTTGATTAGGCTTGGCACACTGAACACCATCTGGGATTTTCATATACACATCTTCTTGCAAGTCTCCATGTAGGAAAGCATTGTTGACATCAAGTTGATGCACAATCCAGCCCTTAATGGATGCAATAGCAAGTAACATTCTGACAGTGGTAAGCTTGGCTACTGGTGAGAAAGTATCAAAGAAGTCTAATCCCTCTATTTGATTGTAACCTTTAGCTACAAGTCTGGCCTTATATCTTTCAACAGTTCCATCAGATTTATGCTTAATTTTGTATACCCACTTACTCCCAATAGGTCTGATATTGGGTGGTAAGTCAACAATTTTCCAAGTACCAGTACGAGCTAAGGCCTCTAGTTCAGAATTCATAGCCTGAATCCAGTGTTCTGACTTGCAAGCTTCACTATAGGTTTTAGGTTCTGTGTGTTGTGTGAGAGACAAAGTGTAGACACTATGTGAAGAAGATAAATGATCTAAAGAATGAAATGAGGAGATAGGATAGAGTGTACCTGAAGATGAAGATTGCAGTGAGTCACCTGATGAATTGCACACAAAGTCAGACAGATAAGTAGGCTTATGTTTCACTCTTGCTGGTCTAACATTTGGTGGTGGAGGTGGAGATGAATCACTTTGAGGAGAGACTGATGGTGAGGAAGGAGATGGAATATCAGTAGGGTTAATGGCTTCATTGGTGTGGTCAGTTGGTAGTGTGGTTAATGGCTTCATTGTTAAGTCATTAGCAGTGTCAGTAGGTGTATGAGTATCTGAAGGTGTAGAATCAAAAGTGGAATGGTAATGCCAATGAATAGATGAATTATTGGTAGTATATGGTAGAATGTGATCAAAATGAGTGACATTTCTAGAAATGAAAATGGTTTTAGAATCCAGATCAAATAGAATAGAGCCTTTGACCCCTTGCTTGTAGCCTAATAAAACACATTTTCTGCCTCTTGGTGACAGTTTAGATCTGTTAATGTTCAAAGTAGATGCATATGCAAGAGATCCAAAAACCTTTAATTCATGCAAATTTGGTAAAGATTGATAAAGCATTTCATATGGAGATTTATTTTGAAGGACAGGAGTAGAAATTCTATTCATGATGTATGTAGCATGTAAAACTGCAAAGGACCAAAAAGTTTTAGGCAAATTTGAATGATACAATAGAGCTCTAGCAATGTTTAAAATATGTTGATGCTTTCTCTCTACTCTACCATTCTGCTGTGGAGATTCAACACAGCTAGTTTGATGTAAAATACCTTTAGAAGAATAAAAATCATTCATAAGAAACTCAGGACCATTATCTGATCTCACTATTTTGACTTGATGATTAAATTGAGTCTGAATCATTTTTATCAAATTTACAACATGATTTCTTGTCTCAGCTTTTGATTTCATTAAAACAATCCAAGTATATCTGCTATAATCATCTACAGCAGTAAGAAAGTAAGAATGATGATGAAAAGATTTTATTGAAATAGGACCCCAAATATCAAAGTGGTATTACATAGGGAAGTTTTTTGTGCTTAGCAAGGTGACAAATGTCACATATTCCATTTGGATCTGCTATTACATAGGGAAATTTATTGTGCAAGCTAGCTAATCTAAGGTGGGAAGGGTGTCCTAATCTGAAATGCCAAAGAGCTGACTTAGGGATAGATTTGTGGTTAGATCCATCAATGGATGCCACATGAGCTACTTTATTTGTAAGCTTGAGATGATACAATCCATCATGTTCATCAGCTGAACCAATCATCTTCAAATTCTTCTTGTCATGAATAATACAGTGTGAATTAGTAAAATTGACTATATAGTGAGGTGACTGACACAATTTTGAAACTGCAATCAAATTAATGGAAAAATTTGGAACAAATAGAACATTAGTAATGACAAATTGTGGTGAAAACTGAACAGTACCAAAAAGTTTTGCAATAGCAAAATTACCATTTGGAAGAGTAATATTGATAGGATTAATTTCAATGTATGATTGAAACCAAGATAAAGAACTGCATATGTGGTGACTAGCACCTAAATCAATGATCCAAGTACCAAGAACACATGCATTATGAAGGGAATGAGATATACCTTTGTGAATCACTGATGTATGATCAGTGACCATAGAAGAACCAACCTTAACTGAACTTGCAGAGGCAGAAGTAGAAGCAAGATTAGAATTCTGAAGCAGTGACATTAGCTTATCATACTGCTCTTGAGACATTGAAGGAGGAGCAGCTGCAATTGGCTCAGAGGAGGCTCCCTGATACACCTAAAAATATGCTATTTATTTAGTTAATTTACTATTATATTTTATATGTTTTTATTTCGATTCCAAAGTTTTATTATATAAATAGTCACTTATTTCTCGTATTTTAAATAAACAGATAAAATGTGTACGAGTTGAAGAAAGGAGCGAAAACGGACCGAAAAGGAGCAAAAATGGACAAAAGGCCACACATGTGCAGCCAATTGGGCCACACATGTGCAGCCCACAAGATGCTCGCCAGCCAAGCCACATTGGCGACCGCCAACTGGCCCATAATGGCGCCCGCCAGCTGCATCCAAGTGGCCCTCGCCACTTCCTTCAAATCATGGCCATCCAGTTAATCAAACGGCTAGGCGAGATTTTCACCAAAAGTCCCACATCGGCCAGATTCATGTTTTTCCTCCTTGTATTTTAGTATAAATAGGCTAGTTCTCTTCACTCAAAAACATAACACTTGACTTGGAGAATTGAGAACTAGGCTTAGTACCACAAGGTTTTCTTCTCTAAAGTTGAGAGTTTAGTATTATTTTATTCTCCATTGAGAATAAAATAAGTTTTTTTTATTTTCTACCGTTACGCTGTCGGAGTCCGTACTCGAGATTCCTTTTGTTATTTCAGGTTCTTATTTTATTTTATGGTCTTATTTATTTCTTGTCTTTATTTTATTGCTTTTATTTTATGCTTTTAATTTCTGTTTTTATTTTTATTATGTCTTTTTATTTATTTGCTTATTTTATTTTATGTCTTTAGTTTTAGTTATGTCTAGCTAAATTTAGCGTTGCTAGGATGTGTAGTTAGTAGCTAATAGGGGTTCGGTAGTTAATTCGTGCTTAATAGTTTTCAACCACCAGTTTTAAATAAATACGTTTTCAAATAATTCGTCACGAGAGTGAGGATTGTTTTAAAGGCAATAAACCAACATTGACGAGAGTTGAGGTTTAGGGTCGGATAGTTAAAATTGACCGTTAGTTCTAAAGTCCGCGAGAGCTATTTAGGATTAATGAGTTTTATATTGGTTTTCAAAGGTACTTATATAGGTAAGTGAGCGTGTGAGAGCTGAGCATTTATTTTATCTAAGTATAACGCTAGTCAAGATTTGCGAGAGCTGAGATTAGTGTTTTTAAATCAAATATAATTCTTGAAAACTGGCAACTGTTTTATTTTCTTAAGCAGTTTTTAATTAAACGTTGACTATAATTCGTCACGAGAGTGAGAATTAATTAAAGTAAAAATCAATAGAGCGAGAGCGTGAGATTTCTACTAGATAGTAAAAACTGAACATTAAATCTAATTCGCAACGAGAGTTGGGATTAGAGTTAATTAAATTATATTGTTTTTCAAAGAGTATTTTATTAGCGGGTGTGAGGACGAGAGTTAAACACCACCTTTATAATTTATAATACTAGTCAAGATTTGCGAGAGCTGAGATTGGTATTTTTAAATCAATATAGTTTCGAAAATTTAACAGTTTGTCTAGCACGAATTAAGCATTGAACCCTCTGAAGCAACTAATAACACGTCCTAGCAATATTTTATTTACATATAAAAAAATCTAAAAAATATTTATTTTTCTTATTTTAATTATTCAATTAATCAAAATCCTTTAAATCATTAGCCTTAGATTTACAAAGCAACACTAGAATACGGTAGGTCGATTATTGGTCCTTTGGGTTCGATATCTTTTAAAACTACACGACACGACTGTATACTTGCAGTCACGTTGCCGTCTCACGATCACTCCCTCAGTTGCAGCATTAGCAGATGCAAACTTCTTCATATGTGGAGGAACACCATTCTTCTTGAAGCAATTCTCAACAAAGTGATTATCCTTACCACAATAAGTGCAATTACGAGGAGGCTTGGAACCAGAAGCAGCTTTATTTGACTTAGCTGCATTGACAAGAATCTTAGATTCATCAGGCTCAGAGAAATTACCTTGGCGTTCATGCTGAATCACCATATGAAAAACTTTGTTGATTGAAGGAAGAGGATCAATGAGCAAGATCTGTGACTTCACAGTTGAGAAATTGTCATTCAAACCCGTAATGAAACGAATTGTTTGAAGAAGAGTGTGATTCCTGTGTGCAGAACGCATAGCCTCACAAGCACATCGTTGGCGACAAGTACAAGTAGGAAAAGGAAGATACAGCTCCAATTCTTCCCAAAGAACTCTGAGATCAGAGTAGAAATCAATAACAAAACGATTTTCTTGCTTCAAAGCATGAATTTCTTGTTGCAATTCAGAAATTCGAATCAAGTCACCTTGAGAGAAGCGTTCACGAAGATCGTTCCAAATGTCAATGGCGTTTTCAAGAAAAACAACTGATTGAGCAATTGAAGGTGAAATGGAATTCAAGATTCATGAAGAAACCAATTGATTGCAACGGTGCCACGCACGAAACGCAGGATAAAAGTCATCTTCAGGCATAGGAAGAGAACCATCAAAAAACTCGAGCTTCATCTTAGCTCCTAACGCACGTTTCATCGAACACGCCCAAGACTGGTAGTTAGAACCGGTGAGAAGTGGCGTAACTACCACAGAACTAGGTCCATCACCAGGATGAACGAAGTAGGGAGAAGAGTTATCAAGAACAGGATCGGGAGCGTTGCGAGGAGGCATGATTCCGTCGGAGAAGACGATCGGAAACAGCTAACAGAAAACGGTTACGGCAGCGGAAGAAACGGTTACGGTGGATCTTAGGGCGGTTGATACCATGTTAAGATAGAAAAGAGAGGGAAAAATAGAAAGAAAGATTCATCTTATTGAATTGAATGAATTCTAATACAAGATCATAATCCTTATATAGTGTAGATTAGGATCTATGATAAGCTAGTGTGTATCTAACATATGCTAACTTATACTACAAGTTAGTTACAAAACTAAACTAACTATGTACATTTTTCTCTATATCCTCATTCCTTTGATCATTTCCATTGATACTTAACAAGAAGCAACGACTACTCACGATGAGTCTCACGGTTTTGATGGAGTCCACTAACCCACTCTGATCAGTTTCTATAAAGTTTCCAATTCGATATAAATTCTGACCAAGGGCATAAGATAAATCCTTAAGATTGTTGTAATTATTGTACCTAATCACAATATTTGGCCATATATTAATTTAAGTAATTCAACAAATATTATAGAGAATAAATTAAAATAGAGTTCAGAGGAACCTATCTCTTGTGAGTGTAGTAATTTGATGTTAGACCTGCAAAATATCAAACTGTGATGCAATACCTGAGGCGTGTTGATCGCACTGTCCTTAAGGATTTATCCGCCTCATAAGAGCAAATCCCCTAGGATTCAACAGGTCCTTCCGGGATATGAATCATATCCGAGGTGACAGAACTAGCAAGATATAATAGACACCAGTGATGTAACCCAAGAAGTAGTAGTAACTCAATTGTGTGTGAAAGGGATGAACTCTTTTTAAGAGATATGTTCTAAACAATGAGTATATTTTACTGCATGATTTCTTTTCTTTTTTCATTCTCACGGTTTAACCTCTCCCCCCATATTCATATATGCTTCTACATGATATCTTACTGTATTCTCTAATTAACAGTAACAAAATTAATTTTGTTCCAAGCATAACTTCCAAATCCTAGTAATTAGGATTAAAAGTCAAAGTAATAGGAATTAAAACAAAAACGTGTACTTGACAAATATGTTATGACTTTGTCAGAAATTAATTAAGTAATTTAATCATCATATAATAATTAACTTTAAAATAAATTATTTATAAAATATCCCACAAAAACTTCCAAGAGTGATATTCTGAGGTACATTACTTGTTTCTTCTCACACTAGTCTTTTCTCATAGTTAGATGAGTTCATAATAAATGTACTATCACTACTAGAAAATTCGTTTTTAGCGACCGATTTAGAGACTGATTTTCATCAAAATCGGTCTCTAAATCCGTTAGCGACCGATTTGGCGACCATAAAAAATCAGTATCAATGACCCTGGTCGCTACTCTGTTTTGACCAACCTAGCGACCGATTTTGTAGCGACCAAGTTAGCGACTGGGTTTAGAGACCGAACTAGTGACCGAACTTAGCGATTGGCATAGAGACTGAGTTTGCGACGATTGTTGCGACGTATTGCACGACGCTATAGCGACTGATTTAGTGACTGAATTTAGCGACTGATTTAGTGACTGATTTGAAATTAGTTACAATGTTCATTGCGACCGATTTTACGACGCTTTAAGGAAAAACCGGTCTCTATTTCGGTCTCTAAAAATGAATTTTTTAAAATTATTAATATTATTAATTTTTTTACTCAATTATTAATATTATTAATTTACAATCACATGAAAGCAATTAAACATCACACAACAATATGAAAATAATATATATTTATATTTAAGTATATTGTCATCTACTTATCCAAAAATACATAATCAATCCAAAAGATAACCAATAAATTATCACTACTACGCTTGCAAGGGTCATCAGTGAATACTAAGATATAACAATACAAAAACTACATCATAGAGCCAAGATGCCTCTAAAATACTAAGATATAACAATAGTAAGAGATATAACAACACATAATATCCCACTTCCTCTATCTTGTGTCCATTTCCATAAAAGAAGAATTTTGAGCGGGTCAAATTATATTAAAGAAAGAGCATTCCTTGTTCAACTTGTAAAATCTGCAAATTGGAATAAATATATCAGATAAAAACATCTATATACATTAATAAAATCCTACAAACAAATTTAATCTAAAGAAATAAGCCCTACACAAAATTCAGCGGTGCTAAGAAATTAATTAGGCATGGAAAATGATGGAATATGTGAACAGAACCTCATGATCATAGTCCTTCAACCCAATTTATTAAAATCCCTGCATATATGTGAATTACAAGTTGAGATAAGTTATTAGGCACCAAGTACTAATAAGAGGTGGTTGTATTATTAGTTTACTATGTTACAAATTTGCAAACTTCACACACCTTGGTGTCTTCAAACTTATAACCTTTAGGATCTTCAATTGAAGCATCACTTTGCATAAGGTTCGCAAGTCATTCTTTTCAAACTTATAACCATTAGGATCTTCAATTGAAGCAGTTACAATACTTTGACAGACTCCAATTCTCCGGTAACTTGAAAAGTGCAATATAAAACCACAATAATATTAATTTGCTAATCCATTAATTCACTACCAGAGTATGTGCAATAAAATGATAAAATCAAGAGTTCAACAACAGCCATAGGTGAAACTCCACATACCTTGGTGTCTTGTACTGATTAACTAAATCACCTAAAAAAGTTAAGAACAAATAGGCACCTGAATCACATATTCAGTATCAAATTTCAAAGGGCATATATACCTGCGCAAACAAATATTATAAAAAGCTAATCACTTAATTGAAATGGAAAAGACAAAATCATGGTCAAGTGCACTTTTAGATTTTTCTGATTTCAACATATTGCAATTTGATAAAGCTAGATTTTGGTCTGCATAGATTGCTTCTTTAAATCTTGTAAGTGCCCAAACTAACAAAACAACACGAACCTATACATATTAGCTAAATTAATGAACTTCCCACAATCTATGTTATATAAATAACTAACAGTACATTTTCTTCAAAGAAACATATGGAAAGTCTTGATAAAATGCTGCTACAATTTGGAAAATTTCTTACTCTTCTGCATACACAAAGCCACAAAAGAAGGCTTAGGTTGATTCATACCTCAAAGCCAATTATAACATCCCAATTACAATGGCTAAATCAATCATCATTGAGTAATATTGAAAATCAATCATTAATAAAATTGCACATACTTTGACCTTAGGATTATAAACATGTGGTAGAGTTCAAAAATCCTAACCACCTTGTTATAGCATACCAAATCCTAGAGGCAGACTAACAATGAAGGAACAGGTGTACCTCAGTTTCAGCGGTACTAAGTTATCAAGTTTCATTATTTACTAGAAGTTATCAAGTATAAGTTAAGCACGGAGAAACAATCGATATAAGCATACCAATACTGGCTTATTGTTTTCAACTCCTTTGTAGCATTCAAAAGCATAGCCAAAAACACTCCTGCCATTACATCAAAGCACAAATAAAATCAATAAATTTCAAATATCACAAATGTAAATAATCAACATTATATAGATTCAAAATGTTATGACAGTGCAAAACATACACAAGCACCTAAGTAAGAAAGAATCCTATCATTTTGTATCCTGAAATCAAAAACCAAAGATAACCTGTTAATTAACCCAAATAGGATATAATCCAATTCAATTCAACCCAACTGAAACTCAAAAACAGATCAGTGTTTTTGTTTTTTAAACTGCAAATATATTAATAGCTCAAACATTAGCACAAGTGCCAAAGATAAGGATGAAGTACACAGAAGCCCGCTACCAAAGCACAGGCTGCAAAAGTACATAGAAGTACATAAAAAACACCAGGACTTACAAAACAATATACCACACCTTAAACAGAACAAAAAAAAACATCCACCCCACATTACAAACCAAAACACATAAATAATATAACACTAAAAAATCATACCCCACGCAACACATATATAATGAAAACACTAAAAAACAAAAATCAAAGCCACTTGCTAAACCCAAGAAGCAACTAAACAATAAGACTTCCCTTACTGCATTGATTCTTAAAAGAACTTAATTACACAATAATGTAATTCAATATAACAGTGAAAATGAAACTTGAAACTAGCATAGCAAATGTTTTTAGCAGTAATGTAAGCAAATTCAGTATATAGGCTATCGAAGTTACCTGCTTAAGGAATTCTGCTCCAAAAGCCCTTGTGAATTGTGATATTCAAGTAACCTTTCACTCTACCTTTAGTTACCGCGGAAGGATCATCTGAATCCTCCTGAAAATCACGAAAAAAAGCAAAAAAGTAATTAATATGAATTTTAACAGAGCAATTTTCATCGAGTAAATACTCAAACTATAGTCTCCAAATTATAAAATATTACAATATATACTTGTATATACTTGAAATACAAAATCTGAAAATATTATCATTATAGTCTCCGAAATGTAAATAGTGGGACGAACCTTTTATACGACGAACAAAACATATTCATCAGGACTAAATTGATCAACGAACAAATCATATTCACGAGGACTAAGGCTTGTTCGGGTGGTTTTCTATTTTATGTTTTGAAATTTTCAAAAATTAAAACCTATTTTTAGTTTTGAATTTTAAGTTTTGAGTTCAGTTTTGAAATTGTAGAGAAAATATGGTTAAAGATTTGAAATGTGAATTCCAAGTATATATAAATAGCCATATTCCAAATACAGGAAGAGATATCAGTTTGACAATGGCTTTTGATTTCCCCGACAGGTTGTCGTTAGCGCGGAATTGATTGAGCACTATGATATTTCTGGTTTATATATTCTGAGGCCTTTGGCGGTGGAAATATGGGAAACTTTGCAAGTATGTAGTTTCTTAATGATATGAATGCATTTATGTTTATCGTACTTGTTTTATACTCGAGTAACTAGCTATAGCATAAAAACGACTGCAAACAATAAAATAGGCCAAAAACCATAAAAACGACAACCAACACTAAAATTGGCCAAAACCCATAAAAACGACTACAAACACTAAAGTTGCCCAAAAACAATAAAAACGACCCAAAAATAGGCCAAAAACCATAAAAATGACTACAAACATTAAAATTGGCCAAAAACCATAAAAACGACTACAAACACTAAAATTTGCCAAAATCCCATATATCGACAGTAAAATAGGCCAAAAACATTAAAAACCACTACAAACACTAAAATAGCCCAAAAACCATAAAAACGACTACAAACACTAAAATTGGCCAAAAACCATAAAAACGACTACAAACACTAAAATTAGCCAAAATCCCAAATATCGACCCTAAAATAGGCCAAAAACCATAAAAACAACTACAGACAATAAAATAGGCCAAAAACCATAAAAAACGACTACAAACACTAAAATTGGCCAAAAACTATATAACCGACACTAAAATAGGCCAAAAACTATATAAACGACACTAAAATAGGCCAAAAACATTAAAAACCACTACAAACACTAAAACCCATAAAAATGAATACAAACACTAAAATTGGCCAAAAACTATAAAAATGACTACAAATACTAAAATTGGCCAAAAACCATAAAAACGACTAAAAACACTAAAATATGCTAAAAATCATAAAAACGACTACAAAAACTAAAATTGGCCAAAATCCCAAATATCGACCATAAAATAGGCCAAAAACCATAAAAACGATTGCAAACAATAAAATAGGCCAAAAACCATAAAAACGACAACCAACACTAAAATTGGCCAAAACCCATAAAAACGACTACAAATACTAAAATTGCCCAAAAACAATAAAAACGACCCTAAAATAGGCCAAAAACCATAAAAATAACTACAAACATTAAAATTGGCCAAAAACCATAAAAACGACTACAAACTCTAAAATTAGCCAAAATCCCAAATATCGACCCTAAAATAGGCCAAAAACCATAAAAACGACTACAAACAATAAAATAGGACAAAAACCATAAAAAACGACTACAAACACTAAAATTGGCCAAAAACTATATAAACGACCTTAAAATAGGCCAAAAACATTAAAAACCACTACAAACACTAAAATAAGTCAAAACCCATAAAAATTACTACAAACACTAAAATTGGCCAAAAACTATAAAAATGACTACAAATACTAAAATTTGCCAAAAACCATAAAAACGGCCCTAAAATAGGCTAAAAACCATAAAAACGACTACAAACACTAAAATATGCTAAAAATCATAAAAACGACTACAAAAACTAAAATTGGCCAAAATCCCAAATATCGACCCTAAAATAGGCCAAAAACCATAAAAACGACTACAAACATTAAAATAGGCCAAAAACCATAAAAACCACTACAAACACCAAAATTGGCCAAAAACCATATAAACGACTACAAACACCAAAATTGGCCAAAAACGATATAAACGACCTAAAATAGGTCAAAAACCATAATTTGGCCAAAAACCATAAAAACGACTACAAACACTAAAATATGCTAAAAATCATAAAAACGACTACAAAAACTAAAATTGGCCAAAATCCCAAATATCGACCCTAATATAGGCCAAAAACCATAAAAACGACTACAAACATAAAAATAGGCCAAAAACCATAAAAACGACTACAAACACCAAAATTGGCCAAAAACCATATAAACGACTACAAAATAGGTCAAAAACCATAATTTGGCCAAAAACCATAAAAATGATTACAAACACTAAAATTGGCCAAAATCCCAAATATCGACCCTAAAATAGGCCAAAATCATTAAAAACCACTACAAACACTAAAATAGGCCATTAACCATAAAAACGACTACAAACAAAAATTGGACAAAACGACTACAAACACTAAAATTGGCCAAAAACTATATAAACGACCCTAAAATAGGCCAAAAACATTAAAAACCACTACAAACACTAAAATTGGCCAACCTCCCAAATATCGACCCTAAAATAGGTCAAAAACCATAAAACGTCTACAAACAAGAAAATAGGCCAAAAACCATAAAAAACGACTACAAACACTAAAATTGGCCAAAACCCATAAAAACGACTACAAACACTAAAATTGGCCAAAAACTATATAAACTACCTTAAAATAGGCCAAAAACATTAAAAACCACTACAAACACTAAAATAAGTCAAAACCCATAAAAATTACTACAAACACTAAAATTGGCCAAAAACTATAAAAATGACTACAAATACTAAAATTGGCCAAAAACCATAAAAACGGCCCTAAAATAGGCTAAAAACCATAAAAACGACTACAAACACTAAAATATGCTAAAAATCATAAAAACGACTACAAAAACTAAAATTGGCCAAAATCCCAAATATCGACCATAAAATAGGCCAAAAACCATAAAAACGATTGCAAACAATAAAATAGGCCAAAAACCATAAAAACGACAACCAACACTAAAATTGGCCAAAACCCATAAAAACGACTACAAACACTAAAATTGGCCAAAAACTATATAAACGACCTTAAAATAGGCCAAAAACATTAAAAACCACTACAAACACTAAAATAAGTCAAAACCCATAAAAATTACTACAAACACTAAAATTGGCCAAAAACTATAAAAATGACTACAAATACTAAAATTGGCCAAAAACCATAAAAACGGCCCTAAAATAGGCTAAAAACCATAAAAACGACTACAAACACTAAAATATGCTAAAAATCATAAAAACGACTACAAAAACTAAAATTGGCCAAAATCCCAAATATCGACCATAAAATAGGCCAAAAACCATAAAAACGATTGCAAACAATAAAATAGGCCAAAAACCATAAAAACGACAACCAACACTAAAATTGGCCAAAACCCATAAAAACGACTACAAATACTAAAATTGCCCAAAAACAATAAAAACGACCCTAAAATAGGCCAAAAACCATAAAAATAACTACAAACATTAAAATTGGCCAAAAACCATAAAAACGACTACAAACTCTAAAATTAGCCAAAATCCCAAATATCGACCCTAAAATAGGCCAAAAACCATAAAAACGACTACAAACAATAAAATAGGACAAAAACCATAAAAAACGACTACAAACACTAAAATTGGCCAAAAACTATATAAACGACCTTAAAATAGGCCAAAAACATTAAAAACCACTACAAACACTAAAATAAGTCAAAACCCATAAAAATTACTACAAACACTAAAATTGGCCAAAAACTATAAAAATGACTACAAATACTAAAATTGGCCAAAAACCATAAAAACGGCCCTAAAATAGGCTAAAAACCATAAAAACGACTACAAACACTAAAATATGCTAAAAATCATAAAAACGACTACAAAAACTAAAATTGGCCAAAATCCCAAATATCGACCCTAAAATAGGCCAAAAACCATAAAAACGACTACAAACATTAAAATAGGCCAAAAACCATAAAAACCACTACAAACACCAAAATTGGCCAAAAACCATATAAACGACTACAAACACCAAAATTGGCCAAAAACGATATAAACGACCTAAAATAGGTCAAAAACCATAATTTGGCCAAAAACCATAAAAACGACTACAAACACTAAAATATGCTAAAAATCATAAAAACGACTACAAAAACTAAAATTGGCCAAAATCCCAAATATCGACCCTAATATAGGCCAAAAACCATAAAAACGACTACAAACATAAAAATAGGCCAAAAACCATAAAAACGACTACAAACACCAAAATTGGCCAAAAACCATATAAACGACTACAAAATAGGTCAAAAACCATAATTTGGCCAAAAACCATAAAAATGATTACATACACTAAAATTGGCCAAAATCCCAAATATCGACCCTAAAATAGGCCAAAATCATTAAAAACCACTACAAACACTAAAATAGGCCATTAACCATAAAAACGACTACAAACAAAAATTGGACAAAACGACTACAAACACTAAAATTGGCCAAAAACTATATAAACGACCCTAAAATAGGCCAAAAACATTAAAAACCACTACAAACACTAAAATTGGCCAACCTCCCAAATATCGACCCTAAAATAGGTCAAAAACCATAAAACGTCTACAAACAAGAAAATAGGCCAAAAACCATAAAAAACGACTACAAACACTAAAATTGGCCAAAACCCATAAAAACGACTACAAACACTAAAATTGGCCAAAAACCATAAAAATGAATACAAACACTAAAATTGGCCAAAAACTATAAAAATGACTACAAATACTAAAATTGGCAAAAACCATAAAAACGACCCTAAAATAGGGTAAAAAACCATAAAAACGACTACAAACACTAAAATATGCTAAAAATCATAAAAACGACTACAAAAACTAAAATTGGCCAAAATCCCAAATATCGACCCTAAAATAGGCCAAAAACCATAAAAACGACTACAAACATTAAAATAGGCCAAAAACCATAAAAACCACTACAAACACCAAAATTGGCCAAAAACGATATAAACGACTACAAACACCAAAATTGGCCAAAAACGATATAAACGACCTAAAATAGGTCAAAAACCATAATTTGGCCAAAAACCATAAAAATGACTACAAACACTAAAATTGGCCAAAATCCCAAATATCGACCCTAAAATAGGCCAACAACATTAAAAACCACTACAAACACTAAAATAGGCCAAAAACCATAAAAACGACTACAAACACTAAAATTGGTCAAAACGACTACAAACACTAAAATAGGCCAAAAACATTAAAAACCACTACAACATTAAAATTGCCCAACATCCCAAATATCGACCCTAAAATAGACTAAAAACCATAAAAAACGACAACAAACACTAAAATTGGCCAAAACCCATAAAAACGACTACAAACACTAAAAATAGCCAAAAACTATAAAAATGACTAGAAATACTAAAATTGGCCAAAAACCATAAAAACAACCCTAAAATAGGGTAAAAACCATAAAAACGACTACAAACACTAAAATATGCTAAAAATCATAAAAACAACTACAAAAACTAAAATTGGCCAAAAACCCCAAAAATAGCCCAAAAACAATAAAAACGACCCTAAAACATGCCAAAAACCATAAAAATGACTACAAACATTAAAATTGGCCAAAAACCATAAAAACGCCTACAAAACTAAAATTTGCCAAAATCCCATATATCGACCGTAAAATAGGCCAAAAACATTAAAAACCACTACAAACACTAGCCCAAAAACCATAAAAACGACTACAAACACTAAAATTCGCCAAAATCCCAAATATCGTCCCTAAAATAGGCCAAAAACCATAAAAACGACTACAAACAATAAAATAGGACAAAAACCATAAAAAACGACTACAAACACTAAAATTGGCCAAAAACTATATAAACGACCTTAAAATAGGCCAAAAACATTAAAAACCACTACAAACACTAAAATAAGTCAAAACCCATAAAAATGACTACAAACACTAAAATTTGCCAAAAACTATAAAAATGACTACAAATACTAAAATTGGCCAAAAACCATAAAAACGGCCCTAAAATAGGCTAAAAACCATAAAAACGACTACAAACACTAAAATATGCTAAAAATCATAAAAACGACTACAAAAACTAAAATTGGCCAAAATCCCAAATATCGACCCTAAAATAGGCCAAAAACCATAAAAACGACTACAAACATTAAAATAGGCCAAAAACCATAAAAACTACAACAAACACCAAAATTGGCCAAAAACCATATAAACGACTACAAACACCAAAATTGGCCAAAAACGATATAAACGACCTAAAATAGGTCAAAAACCATAATTTGGCCAAAAACCATAAAAACGACTACAAACACTAAAATATGCTAAAAATCATAAAAACGACTACAAAAACTAAAATTGGCCAAAATCCCAAATATCGACCCTAATATAGGCCAAAAACCATAAAAACGACTACAAACATAAAAATAGGCCAAAAACCATAAAAACGACTACAAACACCAAAATTGGCCAAAAACCATATAAACGACTACAAACACCAAAATTGGCCAAAAACCATATAAACGACCTAAAATAGGTCAAAAACCATAATTTGGCCAAAAACCATAAAAATGATTACAAACACTAAAATTGGCCAAAATCCCAAATATCGACCCTAAAATAGGCCAAAAACATTAAAAACCACTACAAACACTAAAATAGGCCATTAACAATAAAAACGACTACAAACAAAAATTGGACAAAACGACTACAAACACTAAAATTGGCCAACCTCCCAAATATCGACCCTAAAATAGGTCAAAAACCATAAAACGTCTACAAACAAGAAAATAGGCCAAAAACCATAAAAAACGACTACAAACACTAAAATTGGCCAAAACCCATAAAAACGACTACAAACACTAAAATTGGCCAAAAACCATAAAAATGAATACAAACACTAAAATTGGCCAAAAACTATAAAAATGACTACAAATACTAAAATTGGCAAAAACCATAAAAACGACCCTAAAATAGGGTAAAAAACCATAAAAACGACTACAAACACTAAAATATGCTAAAAATCATAAAAACGACTACAAAAACTAAAATTGGCCAAAATCCCAAATATCGACCCTAAAATAGGCCAAAAACCATAAAAACAACTACAAACATTAAAATAGGCCAAAAACCATAAAAACCACTACAAACACCAAAATTGGCCAAAAACCATATAAACGACTACAAACACCAAAATTGGCCAAAAACGATATAAACGACCTAAAATAGGTCAAAAACCGTAATTTGGCCAAAAACCATAAAAATGACTACAAACACTAAAATTGGCCAAAATCCCAAATATCGACCCTAAAATAGGCCAAAAACATTAAAAACCACTACAAACACTAAAATAGGCCAAAAACCATAAAAACGACTACAAACACTAAAATTGGTCAAAACGACTAGAAACACTAAAATAGGCCAAAAACATTAAAAACCACTACAACATTAAAATTGCCCAACATCCCAAATATCGACCCTAAAATAGGCTAAAAACCATAAAAACGACTGCAAACAATAAAATAGGCCAAAAACCATAAAAAACGACAACAAACACTAAAATTGGCCAAAACCCATAAAAACGACTACAAACACTAAAATTAGCCAAAAACTATAAAAATGACTAGAAATACTAAAATTGGCCAAAAACCATAAAAACAACCCTAAAATAGGGTAAAAACCATAAAAACGACTACAAACACTAAAATATGCTAAAAATCATAAAAACAACTACAAAAACTAAAATTGGCCAAAAACCCCAAAAATAGCCCAAAAACAATAAAAACGACCCTAAAACATGCCAAAAACCATAAAAATGACTACAAACATTAAAATTGGCCAAAAACCATAAAAACGCCTACAAAACTAAAATTTGCCAAAATCCCATATATCGACCGTAAAATAGGCCAAAAACATTAAAAACCACTACAAACACTAAAATTAGCCAAAATCCCAAATATCTACCCTAAAATAGGCCAAAAACCATAAAAACGACTACAAACAATAAAATAGGCCAAAAACCATAAAAAACGACTACAAACACTAAAATTGGCCAAAACCCATAAAAACGACTACAAACACTAAAATTGGCCAAAAATCATAAAAATGACTACAAACACTAAAATTAGCCAAAATCCCAAATATCGACCCTAAAATAGGCCAAAAACCATAAAAACGACTACAAACAATAAAATAGGCCAAAAACCATAAAAAAACGACTACAAACACTAAAATTGGCCAAAACCCCAAATATCGACCCTAAAATAGGCCAAAAACCATAAAAACGACTACAAACATTAAAATAGGCCAAAAACCATAAAAACGCCTACAAACACCAAAATTGGCCAAAAACCATATAAACGACTACAAACACTAAAATTGGCCAAAAACTATATAAACGACCCTAAAATAGGCCAAAAACATTAAAAACCACTACAAACACTAAAATTGGCCAAAACCCATAAAAATGACTACAAACACTAAAATTGGCCAAAAACTATATAAACGACCCTAAAATAGGCCAAAAACATTAAAAACCACTACAAACACTAAAATTGGCCAAAACCCATAAAAACGACTACAAACACTAAAATTGGCCAAAAACCATAAAAATGAATACAAACACTAAAATTGGCCAAAAACTATAAAAATGACTACAAACATTAAAATTGGCCAAAAACCGGAAACACGACTACAAACACTAAAATTTGCCAAAATCCCAAATATCGACCGTAAAATAGCCCAAAAACATTAAAAACCACTACAAACACTAGCCCAAAAACCATAAAAACGACTACAAACACTAAAATTCGCCAAAATCCCAAATATCGTCCCTAAAATAGGCCAAAAACCATAAAAACGACTACAAACAATAAAATAGGCCAAAAACCATAAAAAAACAACTACAAACACTAAAATTGGCCAAAACCTATATAAACGACCCAAAAATAGGCCAAAAACATTAAAAACCACTACAAACATTAAAATAGGCCAAAAACCATAAAAACGACTACAAACACCAAAATTGGCCAAAAACCATATAAACGACTACAAACACCAAAATTGGCCAAAAACCATATAAACGACTACAAACACCAAAATTGGCCAAAAACCATATAAACGACTACAAACACCAAAATTGGCCAAAAACCATATAAACTACCTAAAATATGTAAAAAACCATAATTTGGCCAAAAACCATATAGGCCAAAAACATTAAAAACCACTACAAACACTAAAATTGGCCAAAAACCATAAAAATGACTACAAACACTAAAATTAGCCAAAATCCCAAATATCGACCCTAAAATAGGCCAAAAACCATAAAAATGACTACAAACACTAAAATATGCTAAAAATCATAAAAACGACTACAAAAACTAAAATTGGCCAAAATCCCAAATATCGACCCTAAAATAGGCCAAAAACCATAAAAACGACTACAAACACTAAAATAGCCCAAAAACCATAAGAACGACTACAAACACTAAAATTGGCCAAAAACTATATAAACGACCCTAAAATAGGCCAAAAACATTAAAAACCACTACAAACACTAAAATTGGCCAAAACCCATAAAAACGACTACAAACACTAAAATTGGCCAAAAACCATAAAAATGAATACAAACACTAAAATTGGCCAAAAACTATAAAAATGACTACAAACATTAAAATTGGCCAAAAACCGTAAACACGACTACAAACACTAAAATTTGCCAAAATCCCAAATATCGACCGTAAAATAGCCCAAAAACATTAAAAACCACTACAAACACTAGCCCAAAAACCATAAAAACGACTACAAACACTAAAATTCGCCAAAATCCCAAATATCGTCCCTAAAATAGGCCAAAAACAATAAAAACGACTACAAACAATAAAATAGGCCAAAAACCATAAAAAAACAACTACAAACACTAAAATTGGCCAAAACCTATATAAACGACCCTAAAATAGGCCAAAAACATTAAAAACCACTACAAACATTAAAATAGGCCAAAAACCATATAAACGACTACAAACACCAAAATTGGCCAAAAACCATATAAACTACCTAAAATATGTCAAAAACCATAATTTGGCCAAAAACCAAAAAAATGACTACAAACACTAAAATTGGCTAAAATCCCAAATATCGACCCTAAAATAGGCCAAAAACATTAAAAACCACTACAAACACTAAAATAGGCCAAAAACATTAAAAACCACTACAAACATTAAAATTGGCCAACATCCCAAATATCGACCCTAAAATAGGCTAAAAACCATAAAAATGACTACAAACACTAAAATTGGCCAAAAACTATAAAAATGAGTACAAATACTAAAATTGGCCAAAAATCATAAAAACGACCCTAAAATAGGCTAAAAACCATCAAAACGACTACAAACACTAAAATATGCTAAAAATCATAAAACGACTACAAAAACTAAAATTGGCCAAAATCCCAAATATCGACCCTAAAATAGGCCTAAAACCATAAAAACGACTACAAACAATAAAATAGGCCAAAAACCATAAAAAACGACTACAAACACTAAAATTGGCCAAAACCTATATAAACGACCCTAAAATAGGCCAAAAACCATAAAAATAACAAACATTAAAATAGGCCAAAAACCATAAAAATGCCTACAAACACCAAAATTGGCCAAAAACCATATAAACGACTACAAACACCAAAATTGGCCAAGAACCATATAAACGACCTAAAATAGGTCAAAAACCATAATTTGGCCAAAAACCGTAAAAATGACTACAACACACTAAAATTGGCCAAAATCCCAAATATCGGCCCTAAAATAGGCCAAAACCATTAAAAACCACTACAAACACTAAAATAGGACAAAAACCATAAAAACGACTACAAACTCTAAAATTGGCCAAAAACTATATAAACGACCCTAAAATAGGCCAAAAACATTAAAAACCACTACAAACACTAAAATTGGCCAAAAACCATAAAAATGACTACAAACACCAAAATTGGCCAAAAACCATATAAACGACTACAAACACCAAAATTGGCCAAAAACCATATAAACTACCTAAAATATGTCAAAAACCATAATTTGGCCAAAAACCAAAAAAATGACTACAAACACTAAAATTGGCTAAAATCCCAAATATCGACCCTAAAATAGGCCAAAAACATTAAAAACCACTACAAACACTAAAATTGGCCAAAAACCATAAAAATGACTACAAACACCAAAATTGGCCAAAAACCATATAAACGACTACAAACACCAAAATTGGCCAAGAACCATATAAACGACCTAAAATAGGTCAAAAACCATAATTTGGCCAAAAACCGTAAAAATGACTACAACACACTAAAATTGGCCAAAATCCCAAATATCGGCCCTAAAATAGGCCAAAACCACTACAAACACTAAAATAGGACAAAAACCATAAAAACGACTACAAACACTAAAATTGGCCAAAAACTATATAAACGACCCTAAAATAGGCCAAAAACATTAAAAACCACTACAAACACTAAAATTGGCCAAAAACCATAAAAATGACTACAAACACTAAAATATGCCAAAAATCATAGAAACGACTACAAAAACTAAAATTAGCCAACATCCCAAATATCGACCCTAAAATAGGCTAAAAACCATAAAAACGACTGCAAACAATAAAATAGGCCAAAAACCATAAAAATGACAACCAACACTAAAATTGGCCAAAACCCATTAAAACGACTACAAACACTAAAATTGGCCAAAAACTATATTTATCGACCCTAAAATAGGCCAAAAACATTAAAAACCACTACAAACACTAAAATTGGCCAAAAACCATAAAAATGACTACAAACACTAAAGTATGCCAAAAATCATAGAAACGACTACAAAAACTAAAATTAGCCAACATCCCAAATATCGACCCTAAAATAGGCTAAAAACCATAAAAACGACTGCAAACAATAAAATAGGCCAAAAACCATAAAAATGACAACCAACACTAAAATTGGCCAAAACCCATTAAAACGACTACAAACACTAAAATTGGCCAAAAACTATATTTATCGACCCTAAAATAGGCTAAAAACATTAAAAACTACTACAAACACTAAAATTGGCCAAAAACCATAAAAATGACTACAAACACTAAAATTAGCCAAAATCCCAAATATCGACCCTAAAATAGGCCAAAAACCATAAAAATGACTACAAACACTAAAATATGCTAAAAATCATAAAAACGACTACAAAAACTAAAATTGGCCAAAATCCCAAATATCGACCCTAAAATAGGCCAAAAACCATAAAAACGACTACAAACACTAAAATAGCCCAAAAACCATAAGAACGACTACAAACACTAAAATTGGCCAAAAACTATATAAACGACCCTAAAATAGGCCAAAAACATTAAAAACCACTACAAACACTAAAATTGGCCAAAACCCATAAAAACGACTACAAACACTAAAATTGGCCAAAAACCATAAAAATGAATACAAACACTAAAATTGGCCAAAAACTATAAAAATGACTACAAACATTAAAATTGGCCAAAAACCGTAAACACGACTACAAACACTAAAATTTGCCAAAATCCCAAATATCGACCGTAAAATAGCCCAAAAACATTAAAAACCACTACAAACACTAGCCCAAAAACCATAAAAACGACTACAAACACTAAAATTCGCCAAAATCCCAAATATCGTCCCTAAAATAGGCCAAAAACCATAAAAACGACTACAAACAATAAAATAGGCCAAAAACCATAAAAAAACAACTACAAACACTAAAATTGGCCAAAACCTATATAAACGACCCTAAAATAGGCCAAAAACATTAAAAACCACTACAAACATTAAAATAGGCCAAAAACCATATAAACGACTACAAACACCAAAATTGGCCAAAAACCATATAAACTACCTAAAATATGTCAAAAACCATAATTTGGCCAAAAACCAAAAAAATGACTACAAACACTAAAATTGGCTAAAATCCCAAATATCGACCCTAAAATAGGCCAAAAACATTAAAAACCACTACAAACACTAAAATAGGCCAAAAACATTAAAAACCACTACAAACATTAAAATTGGCCAACATCCCAAATATCGACCCTAATATAGGCTAAAAACCATAAAAATGACTACAAACACTAAAATTGGCCAAAAACTATAAAAATGAGTACAAATACTAAAATTGGCCAAAAATCATAAAAACGACCCTAAAATAGGCTAAAAACCATCAAAACGACTACAAACACTAAAATATGCTAAAAATCATAAAACGACTACAAAAACTAAAATTGGCCAAAATCCCAAATATCGACCCTAAAATAGGCCAAAAACCATAAAAACGACTACAAACAATAAAATAGGCCAAAAACCATAAAAAACGACTACAAACACTAAAATTGGCCAAAACCTATATAAACGACCCTAAAATAGGCCAAAAACCATAAAAATGACTACAAACATTAAAATAGGCCAAAAACCATAAAAACGCCTACAAACACCAAAATTGGCCAAAAACCATATAAACGACTACAAACACCAAAATTGGCCAAGAACCATATAAACGACCTAAAATAGGTCAAAAACCATAATTTGGCCAAAAACCGTAAAAATGACTACAACACACTAAAATTGGCCAAAATCCCAAATATCGGCCCTAAAATAGGCCAAAACCACTACAAACACTAAAATAGGACAAAAACCATAAAAACGACTACAAACACTAAAATTGGCCAAAAACTATATAAACGACCCTAAAATAGGCCAAAAACATTAAAAACCACTACAAACACTAAAATTGGCCAAAAACCATAAAAATGACTACAAACACTAAAATATGCCAAAAATCATAGAAACGACTACAAAAACTAAAATTAGCCAACATCCCAAATATCGACCCTAAAATAGGCTAAAAACCATAAAAACGACTGCAAACAATAAAATAGGCCAAAAACCATAAAAATGACAACCAACACTAAAATTGGCCAAAACCCATTAAAACGACTACAAACACTAAAATTGGCCAAAAACTATATTTATCGACCCTAAAATAGGCCAAAAACATTAAAAACCACTACAAACACTAAAATTGGCCAAAAACCATAAAAATGACTACAAACACTAAAATATGCCAAAAATCATAGAAACGACTACAAAAACTAAAATTAGCCAACATCCCAAATATCGACCCTAAAATAGGCTAAAAACCATAAAAACGACTGCAAACAATAAAATAGGCCAAAAACCATAAAAATGACAACCAACACTAAAATTGGCCAAAACCCATTAAAACGACTACAAACACTAAAATTGGCCAAAAACTATATTTATCGACCCTAAAATAGGCCAAAAACATTAAAAACCACTACAAACACTAAAATTGGCCAAAAACCATAAAAATGACTACAAACACTAAAATTAGCCAAAATCCCAAATATCGACCCTAAAATAGGCCAAAAACCATAAAAATGACTACAAACACTAAAATATGCTAAAAATCATAAAAACGACTACAAACACTAAAATTGGCCAAAAACTATATAAACGACCCTAAAATAGGCCAAAAACATTAAAAACCACTACAAACACTAAAATTGGCCAAAACCCATAAAAACGACTACAAACACTAAAATTGGCCAAAAACCATAAAAATGAATACAAACACTAAAATTGGCCAAAAACTATAAAAATGACTACAAACATTAAAATTGGCCAAAAACCGTAAACACGACTACAAACACTAAAATTTGCCAAAATCCCAAATATCGACCGTAAAATAGCCCAAAAACATTAAAAACTACTACAAACACTAGCCCAAAAACCATAAAAACGACTACAAACACTAAAATTCGCCAAAATCCCAAATATCGTCCCTAAAATAGGCCAAAAACAATAAAAACGACTACAAACAATAAAATAGGCCAAAAACCATAAAAAAACAACTACAAACACTAAAATTGGCCAAAACCTATATAAACGACCCTAAAATAGGCCAAAAACATTAAAAACCACTACAAACATTAAAATAGGCCAAAAACCATATAAACGACTACAAACACCAAAATTGGCCAAAAACCATATAAACTACCTAAAATATGTCAAAAACCATAATTTGGCCAAAAACCAAAAAAATGACTACAAACACTAAAATTGGCTAAAATCCCAAATATCGACCCTAAAATAGGCCAAAAACATTAAAAACCACTACAAACACTAAAATAGGCCAAAAACATTAAAAACCACTACAAACATTAAAATTGGCCAACATCCCAAATATCGACCCTAAAATAGGCTAAAAACCATAAAAATGACTACAAACACTAAAATTGGCCAAAAACTATAAAAATGAGTACAAATACTAAAATTGGCCAAAAATCATAAAAACGACCCTAAAATAGGCTAAAAACCATCAAAACGACTACAAACACTAAAATATGCTAAAAATCATAAAACGACTACAAAAACTAAAATTGGCCAAAATCCCAAATATCGACCCTAAAATAGGCCAAAAACCATAAAAACGACTACAAACAATAAAATAGGCCAAAAACCATAAAAAACGACTACAAACACTAAAATTGGCCAAAACCTATATAAACGACCCTAAAATAGGCCAAAAACCATAAAAATGACTACAAACACCAAAATTGGCCAAAAACCATATAAACGACTACAAACACCAAAATTGCCCAAGAACCATATAAACGACCTAAAATAGGTCAAAAACCATAATTTGGCCAAAAACCGTAAAAATGACTACAACACACTAAAATTGGCCAAAATCCCAAATATCGGCCCTAAAATAGGCCAAAACCATTAAAAACCACTACAAACACTAAAATAGGACAAAAACCATAAAAACGACTACAAACACTAAAATTGGCCAAAAACTATATAAACGACCCTAAAATAGGCCAAAAACATTAAAAACCACTACAAACACTAAAATTGGCCAAAAACCATAAAAATGACTACAAACACTAAAATATGCCAAAAATCATAGAAACGACTACAAAAACTAAAATTAGCCAACATCCCAAATATCGACCCTAAAATAGGCAAAAAACCATAAAAACGACTGCAAACAATAAAATAGGCCAAAAACCATAAAAATGACAACCAACACTAAAATTGGCCAAAACCCATTAAAACGACTACAAACACTAAAATTGGCCAAAAACTATATTTATCGACCCTAAAATAGGCCAAAAACATTAAAAACCACTACAAACACTAAAATTGGCCAAAAACCATAAAAATGACTACAAACACTAAAATTAGCCAAAATCCCAAATATCGACCCTAAAATAGGCCAAAAACCATATAAATGACTACAAACACTAAAATATGCTAAAAATCATAAAAACGACTACAAAAACTAAAATTGGCCAAAATCCCAAATATCGACCCTAAAATAGGCCAAAAACCATAAAAACGACTACAAACACTAAAATAGCCCAAAAACCATAAAAACGACTACAAACACTAAAATTGGCCAAAAACTATATAAACGACCCTAAAATAGGCCAAAAACATTAAAAACCACTACAAACACTAAAATTGGCCAAAACCCATAAAAATGACTACAAACACTAAAATTAGCCAAAATCCCAAATATCGACCCTAAAATAGGCCAAAAACCATAAAAATGACTACAAACACTAAAATATGCTAAAAATCATAAAAACGACTACAAACACTAAAATTGGCCAAAAACTATATAAACGACCCTAAAATAGGCCAAAAACATTAAAAACCACTACAAACACTAAAATTGGCCAAAACCCATAAAAACGACTACAAACACTAAAATTGGCCAAAAACCATAAAAATGAATACAAACACTAAAATTGGCCAAAAACTATAAAAATGACTACAAACATTAAAATTGGCCAAAAACCGTAAACACGACTACAAACACTAAAATTTGCCAAAATCCCAAATATCGACCGTAAAATAGCCCAAAAACATTAAAAACCACTACAAACACTAGCCCAAAAACCATAAAAACGACTACAAACACTAAAATTCGCCAAAATCCCAATTATCGTCCCTAAAATAGGCCAAAAACAATAAAAACGACTACAAACAATAAAATAGGCTAAAAACCATAAAAAAAACAACTACAAACACTAAAATTGGCCAAAACCTATATAAACGACCCTAAAATAGGCCAAAAACATTAAAAACCACTACAAACATTAAAATAGGCCAAAAACCATAAAAACGACTACAAACACCAAAATTGGCCAAAAACCATATAAACGACTACAAACACCAAAATTGGCCAAAAACCATATAAACGACTACAAACACCAAAATTGGCCAAAAACCATATAAACTACCTAAAATATGTCAAAAACCATAATTTGGCCAAAAACCAAAAAAATGACTACAAACACTAAAATTGGCTAAAATCCCAAATATCGACCCTAAAATAGGCCAAAAACATTAAAAACCACTACAAACACTAAAATAGGCCAAAAACATTAAAAACCACTACAAACATTAAAATTGGCCAACATCCCAAATATCGACCCTAATATAGGCTAAAAACCATAAAAATGACTACAAACACTAAAATTGGCCAAAAACTATAAAAATGAGTACAAATACTAAAATTGGCCAAAAATCATAAAAACGACCCTAAAATAGGCTAAAAACCATCAAAACGACTACAAACACTAAAATATGCTAAAAATCATAAAACGACTACAAAAACTAAAATTGGCCAAAATCCCAAATATCGACCCTAAAATAGGCCAAAAACCATAAAAACGACTACAAACAATAAAATAGGCCAAAAACCATAAAAAACGACTACAAACACTAAAATTGGCCAAAACCTATATAAACGACCCTAAAATAGGCCAAAAACCATAAAAATGACTACAAACATTAAAATAGGCCAAAAACCATAAAAACGCCTACAAACACCAAAATTGGCCAAAAACCATATAAACGACTACAAACACCAAAATTGGCCAAGAACCATATAAACGACCTAAAATAGGTCAAAAACCATAATTTGGCCAAAAACCGTAAAAATGACTACAACACACTAAAATTGGCCAAAATCCCAAATATCGGCCCTAAAATAGGCCAAAACCATTAAAAACCACTACAAACACTAAAATAGGACAAAAACCATAAAAACGACTACAAACACTAAAATTGGCCAAAAACTATATAAACGACCCTAAAATAGGCCAAAAACATTAAAAACCACTACAAACACTAAAATTGGCCAAAAACCATAAAAATGACTACAAACACTAAAATATGCCAAAAATCATAGAAACGACTACAAAAACTAAAATTAGCCAACATCCCAAATATCAACCCTAAAATAGGCTAAAAACCATAAAAACGACTGCAAACAATAAAATAGGCCAAAACCCATTAAAACGACTACAAACACTAAAATTGGCCAAAAACTATATTTATCGACCCTAAAATAGGCCAAAAACATTAAAAACCACTACAAACACTAAAATTGGCCAAATACCATAAAAATGACTACAAACACTAAAATTAGCCAAAATCCCAAATATCGACCCTAAAATAGGCCAAAAACCATAAAAATGACTACAAACACTAAAATATGCTAAAAATCATAAAAACGACTACAAAAACTAAAATTGGCCAAAATCCCAAATATCGACCCTAAAATAGGCTAAAAACCATAAAAATGACTACAAACACTAAAATTGGCCAAAAACTATAAAAATGAGTACAAATACTAAAATTGGCCAAAAATCATAAAAACGACCCTAAAATAGGCTAAAAAC